>NW_026067990.1:6482320-6519387 GCF_014885135.2 Alexandromys fortis
ATATATAATCTTCCCTGATTGGCTTTTGGTTCTGACTTCAGAGGCAGACTGAGGTCTTTATGTAGCCTTACTGGTGATCATGCTCTTACCTCAGCCTAGTGAGCCTAGGGATGACAGACATGAGCCACCGCAACCTGCTTTTCTGATATGTTGATCAAATTTCTTCTCTAATGTTGTTCACTAAAGCCATGCAGTTTACTTTCCCTTGGCACTAGCCACAATATACGATCATTCGTTTCTATTTGTTAATTGGGGTTTTATTTGTTTGATTTTGATTTGTTTTGAGACAGGGTCTCACTAAGCCCTAGCTGTCATTGAAATTGCTATGTAGATCAGGTTGGCCTCAAACTCACAGATCCAACTGCTTCTACTTCCCAAGTGCTGGGGTTAAAGGTATGAGCCACAACACCAGGGTGAATTTTTTAATTTGTAAGGAAATTAAAACCCCCTCACCAGCTGAGCGGTAGTGGCATAGGTCTTTTAATCCCAGCACTCAGAGGCAGAGACAGGTGAATCTTGGAGATTGAGGTCAGCCGGGTCTACAGAACAAGTTCCAGGACAGCCAGGGCTGTTAAACAGAGAAAACCTGTTCAGGGACAGGGTGAGAGGAGGGAGAAAAAAAAAAGGAATTTCCCTGACTCAAAGGGAGGTTTAAAATGTATTTTCCCTCCACAAGGCATATAAAAGCTTAGAATCAGAACCTGCTATGGTAGTTTATGCCTGTAACCTCAATACTTGGGAATTTGAGGCAGGAGGACGGCTGTGAGTTCCAAGACCAGCCTCAGCCTGATTGAGACTCTATCTCAAAACACAAATTATGAATGCTCACTTGAAGTTCAAATATAACTAGTAGCATTCTTTTTTTTTTTTTTTTCGAGACAGGGTTTCTCTGTAGTTTTTGGTGCCTGTCCTGGAACTAGCTCTTGACCAGGCTGACCTCAAACTCACAAAGATCCTCCTGCCTCTGCCTCCTGAGTGCTGGGATTAAAGGCGTGCGCCACCACCGCCCGGCCAACTAGTAGCATTCTTTTCCTGTTTTTGTTTTTTGTTTTGCCGGGATTTTTGAGACAGCATCTAACGAATCCAGGTTGTTATGGAACTCATAGCTTCATAGATGCCCTATTTCTGCGTCCTGAGTTCTGAGGTTAAAGACTTGGGACAGCACCCGGCTATCATAGAGCATTTTCATTTGGCAGTCTCTGAGGCACCCTAGCCTATTCTTACTTGTTCTTGGTTGTATATAGATCTAATAGGTTGTCAGTAATTGTTCTGTATGGATGGTTTTTATGTGCCATTCCAGTTGCTTTGACCTAACATTTACTTACCAGATTCTTCCCATTTATTAGTTAATTGCTCAAGAAAATTTGGGCAGTTATAGGGTAGCAACTAAACTTCTTTGTTTGCTATTTCTACTACACTGGCATTGTACTATCTACCATTTTCACATTACTTTTGGAATTAAGATGTTATGCAAAAGTTTTGCACCGTGCTTGGCGTACTAAGTCGCTCAAAACGGATTCAATAAATCCGGCGCACCGTTTTAGCAGAGAGCCAAAAGGCGCCTTGGAGGAGAATGGGTGGGGGCAGGGCAAATGGTTAAAATTGCATACCGGCAAGAACTTTAAGAGACACGGGAAAGAGGTGGAGCAAACAGTGAGTGATGCGGGAGACGGCCAATGAAGAGTCTGGGAACCACTCCCCTCCCTCCCTCCGTGCTTCAAATTCTAAGCTTAATTTCCATCCGGGTTCTTCAGCCTCGTTCCCGGGTAGTATAAAGATTGCTGTCTCCTTTGTTCGCCCTCGTTGCGCAGCAGTCCTAGCGTCATTTCTGTTCCGTTTCGAGACTCGGCAGCTGTCACTGGCGCTGCGCTGCTGGAAGGCTCCACTGGCGAGCTCGTTGGAGCTTGAAACGTCGCCGTCCCCTCGGGTAGGAGCCTCCTTCCCTTGCCAGGTTTTCCGTACAGTCCTTGTCACCTTAGGGCTCGAGATCATTTGTTTCCCCGGAGATAGTGGTGGCGGGCGCCATTTTAAGACGCCCAAAGGTGCAAGCCTATTTAAAGCCGACACGGTGGAAGTAGCACACTAGGGGGTCCATTATCTTGCGTGCGCGTCTGCAGGAGGTTTGGCTGTCGCCTGTCGCCTGAGGGCGGAGGGCGCAGCGCGCAGCTTTGTAGGTGGGGCGGGAAGCGGAGGGACGGCGGAGCTAGCACCGGGACAGCGCCTGTGCCGAGGATGGGCTGGTGGACTTTTCTGCAACTTCTCTGGTCCTGGCGGTGAGAGGAAGCATTTGGAGTTTTAGCTGCCACTGTCAGTGGCAAAAGTTAGTTTGTCCGGCGGTTGTTTGGTGGTTTTGGGTTGTATCCAAGTGTCGCCATTTTGTCTTTAACACGCGGTTTTTAATGAGTCTTAATTAGGTGCCAGCACAGGGAAAGAGTGTTAACAGTGTGTGATTTTGAGTTCCCTTATCTTGTGATTCCTGCACCGTTTATCTTTTCAATCGGATAGCAATCCTTTGTCGGGTTAGCTGCGGCGACTTTGTTCTAACTTAGGAGTTTTGCGCGGAAACTTACTAGGAAAAGTAAACGAGAAAAGGGCTTGGCCGTCACTTAGCGCTGCCGGCTGATGACCTTGAATGAATAGGAAGTCTTTTACACCCTTCACGGAGGGGAAGCAAGTGGGGTGACAAGTAACGGACTGTTTAGAAGATGACAAATGAATACAATAGGCGGGTGTGGTGGCCAACTTCTGGCACTCTTGAGGCTGCTACCTTGTATAAAGTAAAATACATTCAAAAGTAAAAGTTGCCTTTTCAGGTGTTGTAAAGCAGTTCGTTAACTAAAAGCGGCCGGGCAGAGGAAGAGGATTGGCTAATTAGGCAGGCCCCTTTAAGCTGGTTAAAGAAAACTTCACTGCACTGTTAACCAAAAGTATTTCAGTTGGTTTTCTACTGTTATGGAGGGTTATCGGAGTCTTTCCTTACGAAGGAATAAAGATTTTAATAAAGCCCGAGCCATGATTAAAGCTGTTCAGTAAACTTAGGGAACTTTCTCCAGAGATGATGATATTATTTTTCAGCAGCCTCCTATCGGTTGGAAGGGAAAATGGTTGAAGCAGATCGCCCAGGAAAGCTCTTTATTGGTGGGCTCAATACAGAGACAAATGAGAAAGCCCTTGAAGCAGTATTTGGCAAATATGGACGGATAGTGGAAGGTGAGTTATCTAAAACTATCCGCTATATTGTTATAATGAGAAGACGAGCTATGATGAATTTGAATCAACTGATGACCAAACATGATAATGTGTTTTGTCCTCTAAGAAGTTCTGAGCTTGCTTTTGTGAAGTTGCTCCGGTGATTTGATTTGAAGGAAACTAACCGCCTCCCCCCCTCCAACTGTTTTAGTGCTTTTGATGAAGGACCGAGAAACCAACAAGTCAAGAGGATTTGCTTTTGTCACCTTCGAAAGCCCAGCAGACGCAAAGGATGCTGCCAGAGATATGAATGGAAAGGTGTGGTTGTCTCTTAATAAAAAAGGGGTTTCATGGTGACAATAATTTCCTAGTGACAAAAATACTGTTGTCCAAGCATGGGTCCAGAGCAGCTTTGGAATTTTCGTTTTATGTGTGTATAGCCAGAGACTTGATCGTAGCCATTAGTAGTACTATCCTGAATTGTATTGTATTGTTTTTTGTTCAGTAAGTGGAGTGGAGGGGGGTGTCTCCATAGTCTTGACTATATATAGACCAGGCTGACCTCAAACTCGGGTCTTCCTGCTTCTGCCTCCCGAGTGCTGGAACAAAAGACCAAGTCTCTATTGTGACTTTTATTGTGAGTCCACAACCAAAGTTTGTAGCAAATGGTAAACATTATATGCCTAACAAGAGTTTCTCAGTTTCTTCTAAATAATGATAAAATTTACTTTTTGTTTTTCTTTTCTTTAAAAAAATAGTCCTTAGATGGAAAAGCCATCAAGGTGGAGCAAGCCACCAAACCATCATTTGAAAGTAGTAGGCGTGGACTACCTCCACCTCCAAGAAGCAGAGGCCCTCCCAGAGGTCTTCGAGGAGGAAGAGGAGGAAGCGGAGGAACTAGAGGACCCCCCTCACGTGGAGGACACATGGGTAATGATTTGATTGGAACTCAGGCTTGGTATTTAAGTTGAAAGCTGGAGACCCACACCTGGGTCTTTTCTTTTTGAAAGGCTGAAACAGTAGTTCTCAACCTTCCTAATGCTGAGACTCTTAAATACAGTTACTCATGTTGTGGTGACCTCCCCCCCACCACCATACCCTTATTTAATTACTACTTTGTAACTAATTTTGCTCAACCATCTGATATACAGAATATCTGATATGTGACCACTGTGAAAGGGTTGTTGGACTTCTAAGATCACAACCCACAGGCTGAGAGCTGCCTTTGAAATGGAGACTGCTCACTCCGTTATTAGTGTAGTGTTGATGACTTGAAAATATGGGAGGCCTGAATTAGAGTTAAACCTATGGGCCAAATAGTCTTACTTAAGGAAAAAAAAAAGAGTGACGAGCAGGATTGGGACTACTTTTCCTAGTCTGCTGGACGTCTGGATTTTGGAAACAGTGTCTCCCTTATTAGTTCAGGCTGGTCCTGAACTCTTGTCATGCTTGATCTTGCCCAATGGAAAACAAACCTAGCCTCCCCAACTAAGCAAAAAAAAAATGTTTGCTGGGCAGTGGTGGCACCTGCCTTTAATCCCAGCACTTGGGAGGCAGAGATGGCAGAGATCTCTGAGTTCGAGGCCAACCTGGTCTACAAGAGCTAGTTCCAGGACAGGCTCCAAAGCTAGAGAGAAAAACCCGTCTCGGAAAACCAAAAAAGAAAAGAAAAAGACGCACATAATTCTTTGTGTTTTTTCCATGGGGCAAATAGTTCTTAGTCTTCTTGAGTGTTAATGGTTTGTTCTTGACTATTGTGTTAATGAAATGTCTTTCTATTCTAATATAGATGATGGTGGCTATTCCATGAATTTTACCATGAGTTCTTCGAGGGGACCTCTTCCAGTTAAAAGAGGACCACCACCACCACCACCACGAAGAGGGGCTCCTCCCCCTAAAAGATCAGCACCTTCAGGGCCAGTTCGTAGCAGCAGTGGGCTGGGAGGAAGAGGTAATTGTTGGATGCATTGCAATAAATCTGTGCTGCCCCCATGGCACTATGCTGAGGCCGGGCATGGGGGTGCATGTCCAGCCTTAGCACTGGGGAAGATAGGATTGACATGAATTCAAGACCTCCATGGAGAGACCCTGGTTTTTATTTTTGTTGTTTTAAATGCTTGGCCAGTGAGACAGCTCAGTGGGTCAAAACGTTTGCTGCTAGTCGGGCGCAAGAACTTGAATCCACTCCCCGATTCACAGGCAAAACTGAGACAAGTTGTCCTCTGGACTGCATTTGCATCACAGTGTGCATATTCCCCCACCGTACACACATGAATATTTTTAATGCTTATGCTTAAGACTGATTTGCGGATTCCAATTAATCTCATATTCATAATTAATAAGCATTGAAATTATGTGACTAGGAAGCTTCCTGTTTTAGCTACATAGGGTATTTGATTAAACCGCTGTCTTGTCTAGCCTGAGTGTAACATTCACACTTTAGTTTTTTTTGTTTTGTTTTGTTTTTGTTTTTGTTTTTTGTTTTTCAAGACAGGGTTTCTCTGTAGCTTTGGAGCCTGTCCTGGAACTAGCTCTTGTAGACCAGGCTGGTCTCAGAACTCACAGAGATCCGCCTGCCTCTGCCTCCCAAGTGCTGGGATTAAAGGCGTGCTCCACCACTGCCCAGCCACACTTTAGTTTTTTTTTTAAATATTTATTTATTTATTATGTATACCACTTTAGTTTTTTTTTTTAAATATTTATTTATTTATTATGTATACAACATTCTGTCTGTGTGTATGTCTGCAGGCCAGAAGAGGGCACCAAACCCCACCACAGATGGTTGTGAGCCACCATGTGGTTGCTGGGAATTGAACTCAGGACCTTTGGAAGATCAGGCAATGCTCTTAACCTCTGAGCCATCTCTCCAGCCCCACACTTTAGTTTTTTGATGGCTAGATTTTGATAATGTTTTTTTTTTCTCCTTTAAGCCCCCGTGTCACGTGGAAGAGATAGTTATGGAGGCCCGCCACGAAGGGAGCCCCTTCCCTCTCGCAGAGATGTTTATTTGTCCCCAAGAGATGATGGATATTCCACTAAAGACAGGTAACAGACAGTGCAGTTTCTTTTGTGAAGAATTAGTGTTGGACACGAGCACGTCAGAGGCATAAACCAAATTCTCTTTCTGTAGCTATTCAAGCAGAGACTATCCAAGTTCTCGTGATGTAAGAGATTACGCACCACCACCAAGAGATTATACTTACCGTGATTATGGCCATTCCAGTTCACGTGATGACTACCCATCCAGAGGCTATAGGTAAGCAGCTACTTGCATGGTTTCTAAGTATTTGCTGTAAAACTCATGCCTCCAGGGATTGGCAGGTGACTCGGCTGTTAAAAAGCACCTTCCAAGTAAGCCCTGCAAGCCAGTATCAGCCTTGAAAGCCATGGCAAGGTGAAAGGGGGAGAAGAGGGCCCCAAAGTTGTCTTCTCACCCCTGCAGGGTCATCATAGCAAGAACATGTCTCCTCATGCTCACACAGTTATGGAGAGCTAAAAAATGAACAGATTTGACATTTCTACTTTTTAAGGATTTGGGGGAATGTTTAAAGTGTATTTATTACATTTATATTATAAAATAAACATGTAACTTAGGGGAAATATATATTTTTTTTAATTAAAATTGCTTTTTATTTAGTGATAGAGATGGATATGGCCGGGATCGTGACTATTCAGATCATCCAAGTGGAGGGTCCTACAGAGATTCATATGAGAGTTATGGTAAGATACTGGTTAAGGATCTTAAATATCACCAGCTTGAGGTTTTAGGTTCATGAGCTGGATTAATAGGCTGCGTGGTGCTTGCTTTTAAAGGGACCTTTGCTTGCTTTCAAGGGGTAACTTTATCAGCTGGGCTTTTTCCTAGTTTTGTGAAGGACTTTTTGGTTCTTTCCTTGTTTCCTTTTTTGTTTCTTTTCGTTTGAGGCTGTTCGCTTGCTTTGGAGGGGATTTTGCTTGCTGAAATTGGCAGCCTTATGTGTTTTCCCTCAACAGTGAAAATACAATTTTTAAAAAAATTTATTAACAAGATCAAATATTTACCATTGCAATATGAAGGAAACTCAACAGTTCAAAATTGCAACTTATCACTGGAAAGTGGCTGAGTGTCTACTCTAAAATAACAAGCTGTCTGGAATGTCCTCTTGAAATACACAACGTCTTCAGTCTTTTCAAACAAACATTAAACTCAATCCATTTCCGTATCTCAGCAGATGAGCAGTTCCCTCTTATGGCCAGCAATGGTACAGTTTAAAACTTCCCAGTTGAGAAAGTAAACTTATAATACAAGAATTCTGTAAATTCAGATTTAAATGTTGTATATATACAATTTATAGTGTTGCCATATTACCTGACCATTGACCCTGCAGGTAACTCACGTAGTGCTCCACCTACACGAGGGCCCCCGCCATCTTATGGTGGAAGCAGTCGCTATGATGATTACAGCAGCTCACGTGACGGATATGGTGGAAGTCGAGACAGTTACTCAAGCAGCCGAAGTGATCTCTACTCAAGTGGTCGTGATCGCGTTGGCAGACAAGAACGAGGGCTTCCCCCTTCTATGGAAAGGGGCTACCCTCCTCCACGTGATTCCTACAGCAGTTCAAGCCGCGGAGCACCAAGAGGTGGTGGCCGTGGAGGAAGCCGATCTGATAGAGGGGGAGGCAGAAGCAGATACTAGGAACAAACAAAACTTTTGGACCAAAAGTCCCCATTCAAGGAAACAAACAAAAATGGAACCTTTCTGTCATAAAGTACCCAAGGACTACTAAAAGGAAAAATTGTGTTACCTTTTTAAAATTTCCTGTTCCCCTTAATAATTTTTATGTTCTTGTGAGGAAAAAAGTAAGACGTGTTTAATTTTATTTGATATTATGAGTTGCTTTCAACAAGCAATTGTTAAATGTGTAAGCCTTGACTTGTACTAGTGTTGTGATTTTTCAAGTTAACGTGTCCCTGACGGCCACTCCTGATTTTTCTCACTAACCGAGAAAAGCAATCCTAAGATTTTCCACAAACCTAAGCCATCTAGATGGCCTTTGTTCTGCTGAGCGATGAATCGCCCTGCCTGCCTTTGCAGACAAGCTAACTGGTAGAGTGGGTTGGTTGGGTGTGCTCCTCTTAGGATTTCAGGATCTCAGGATGTCTTCCAACTGAAATCTCAATGATGACAGTATAAAAAAAAAAAAAAAACCTGAGACCAGATGCCTAAGAATGTGCTACTTGCCCAGAAACCCCAAAAAGCAAATGGATGCTGGCCATATTTTGCTTTTCTGACATTTCCTTGGGAATCTACAAGAACCTCCCTTATTCCCCTCCCCTAGTAAGACCATTTAAGTGTGTGTTAAACAACTACAGAATACTAAATAAAACGTTTGGCCAAAACCAACCATGAAGCTGCAGAACCGATGCTTGCTCTTACTGTTTCAAATTTTTGCAACTCTGTAGTGTCTCACTTTTAAAGGAACAGCTTGATTGCAAAGGAGAAAATAGATAAGCAATGAAGTTATCTCCAACTTCCTAAAGGCTTATGACTTCTAAAAAGTGAATCTATCCGCATTCCACATCAGATTTAAAGCACCAAATGCCTGTGAAACAGCAGAGATGGTAAGCAAAGCAAACTAGTTTTTCCGTCTAAGTCGAAATTGAACACTTCCCTTCCTCATAGTACAGTGAACGGTACTGTACTTCATGGCAATGGAAATGCCTTCTAGATTAAAAAAACCTTTTGAGAAAAAAAACCCACAAATGTTCAATAGCATACTAGAAGTCTTCCAAATTCAACACTTGGAGTTTTAAAGCATGTATGAGACTTAAAGGCATTAATGCAGCTGTTGTTTATCAATAGCAATCTGGGAATTGGGAGGGGGTGATTTTTTTTTCCACAAATTTTTGATGAAGACCTTTAAACATGCTTCACGTTTTGACTTTTTTTCAAATTAGGTTTTTAGTCAATATAAGAAATGGCTTAGGATTGGGGTCCCCCTCTCTGGCCCCTATAAGCCATTGCAAACTTGACCTTTAGTTGGATGCCTGACTTGTTTTAGTTCTATGAAACTACAGTGTATGGAGAAAAATCTTTTGCAAGTGGTCTTTAAAACAGAAACCTGAGGCAGCATGACCCAGGTCCAGCCATGAAGTTGAAAAAGATGCTCTTGAATGTAGTAAACTTGAAGACCTCCAACTAAAAATCCTTAGACTGCACTTTATTCCTTCAAATGTTTTGTCAGTTCAACTTATGGATTTAACGTGGCAGTGCACCATTGGAAAAGAATGAGAATCCATAAGCCATGCGACTTAACCATTTAAGCCATTCCAGTCCATCCCAAGCCAGTGAACCTTCCACCAATTAAGACAAGTAGTAGAACATGAAATGATCCATTAAGCTACAAGTCTGAACTTGCCTGTTCTCTCTGGGATAAAAGGGGCAGCTATAGGCAAGTGTTTAAAATCTTCCTTTAGAGAAATAACTAGCTTTCATTTATGTAATTTTTGCAGGTTGATCCCGATGGTCATACGTCACGGAGTGCTGATTGGTTCACAGCAGATTAAGCTGGCCGGAAGAAAAAGTCAAATGTGCAGGTAAGTGTTTGAAAGGAGTATCCTTCAAGGTTTAAACACTGTAGCTTTGTCATTGTGTGGCTATGGCATTATTAGCAAGTATTTTTCGACTCCTAAATTGTCTATAAACAGAACTAATGTTCAACTCTGGGCATGAGGATGAAATTGTTTTGTCACTGAAAACCGAGCACATGCATTTTGAGTGAAGGTATATAGATGTATGCTCACTAACTAGAGTACCCATAGGATGGTACTTCTAGCTGTTTCTGAATTAGCTAGCACCAGCTCTTTGCCTGCAAGAGTTATTGTGGAAAGAGCTGTCTAGTTCATGGTTTCCTGTGTGAGCAGCGTTGTATGAATTGCATGCATGCTGTCAGTGCCTGCTTGTTTTTAATGGGCTGGTTAGTGATACGGCTGCCACTGCAACTTCTGAATGTCGTGGGCACAGTGTGGCAGGGTATCTGATTTTCCTATTACAGTGCTGATGCCTACGGTAATTGTAATGAATATGGGCGCATTTTGAAGCTGGCACTTTAGAGCTAATACTTAGACTGGAGAGAGCAAGTTGTGCGCACTGAAGGAGGAGAGCGGGTTGAAGTGCTTTGTGGTGTGAAATACTCTGTAATTTGATCACATGCTTTTTTTGCAGAGTTGTTGAAGCAGAGGAGAGCTGAGGCTAAGCTGCAGCAGTTACATACCCAGTGCCCGTCAGAATTGGTTTGGTACAGGCAATATAGGGTTTTCCTGTCCTCAAGGGAGGGAGGCATCAGTGTTGGTTAGACCTTAGTTAGGGAGTGGTGATTGCTTAAAACTGACCAAATGAAGAGAGGGAGACAAAGAAATTGGTAAGTGGAGGTACCTACCCAAGAAGTTCTCATGGCTCTTTGTGTAGATTCAATAGTTTAGGCAAAGTAATGGGGCAACTCTGATGATGATCACTGACTGTAGGAAAATTGAATTAGCCCGGACTGTATCTCCACGGTGGAGTGCTTTTTCTAAATACCAGTGAAGCCTAGCGTTCAACCCCTAGAATCACTCTCACAAAGGAAAAGAACACTCAGTCAGAAACCTAATGCTTCAGTGATAACTTTGTCCACTCATGTCTGACTTTCAGAGAGTAAACCATTTGGGGGAATTAACTATATCAGGAAAAATACTCACACTTGTCCTAGAAAACTTAGAAGGGGCGGAGCAGTGCCAGAAAATGAAAGTAAAAACTTTTGAAACATTGTTAGGATCGTGGAAAGCAATTGAAAACAAATATAAGTCACAAGGTCATGATAGTTTCCCCTTTACCCTCAGATGTCAGTCTTGGAAACAAATCATGATACAGCTCTAGTTCATCACTTTGGGTTTGGGAACTAAGCGCTGGGAATGCAAGTGTTGATGTTCTCAAAGGAAGCAGGTTGAGTTAGTTGTAGGGTTAAAGGAATGAATTCAACTTCTGAGATTTTTCTTAAGAGTCATCTAGTGCTAGCTATTATGATTAGGAAGAATGATCCAAAATTTTAAAACCCCACTGGTCACATTTCTCATCAGATGAGGTCACTGAGTGAATTTCAGTAGTTGTACTTTGAAGAACATCTCTTAAGCCTTTCATATTCGGACGATTCCCTGAGTAGGCGCTTCTGTCAAGACCTTTTGGCTCTCGAGCAAGCATTTTTTTCTTTTACATTTTTTTTAGAGTTTCTTAAAGATAGTTTAGTATAGGGAATACTACAGTTAATATAAATGCTAAATTCAAAGTAAGGAGTGGGTAGAAATTATCAAGAGAACTTTTTGACAAATTAGAATGTACAGACCCAAGGGCCTAAAGTCTATAATTTGAAAAAAAAAAAAGTCCTTGATTCTTCTGGCTATCCACTAGTCATAAAGGAATTTGAATAGTACAGGAAGTGTGGTTTATTTGGTAATTGGATGTAGAGCTTAGGTATTATAGATCACTTTTTGAAATGTTTTGTATTGAACCCCAATAAAACTTGAACATGTATCTTTGTGGTGTTGGGATCTTTTTTTTTTTTTTTAACACTTTTGAAAGTAGAAATTCATTTTAGGCTTTCCGGTGTTTGTTTGTTTTCTTTCTTAATTTTCTTTCCTAAACTTGAGTTCTAGGGCACTGCTGATACTTAATGTAAGGGGCCACCCAGAGTCCCTGAGGTGGGCAGACCACTGGCCTTCCTTTATTGTGTTGTGTTAACGTTAGATAAACATGGTCATTCAGATGATATTGTTTAGTCCTTAACCTAAAAATGAAATGAGAGACCTATCACCCCGAAGAAGAGGATATCATACACTGTCGTTTACCAAGAATTTCCCCTGCTGCTTCTACCTTGATTTCCTGCATATCTTGGATGGGTAGGGTCAAGGGTAAGGATGGGTCAGTAAGAAATTGTCTATGCTATTAACTTTCAGTCCTTTAGTGATGCTAATAGGAACCAACCCGTAATGATAAGCTTCTGTGTGGGAGGTTTCTAGTTTATCTGTGAAGTATAACTTTAAGGGTGGCAGAAGGCTGGCTTCACAAAACTTCATTGGCAAACATAGTTAATGACCTGGTCAGACTGGGAACCTGAGCTCCATCCCCAGAAATCAAGTGAAAAGCTCTGAATGGAGGTTCATTTGTATTCCTAATGTTCAGGGGATAAAGACAGAGGGGATCCCTGGGGCTACCGGCCAGCCAGTCTACTCTGTCCTGTAGTTTTAGGTTTTGTTATGGGGATAACACTTTCTGAATCAATTTTTTAGCATGAGATAGGAAAGTTGAATGTATTTCTTCAAATACAGATAGCCATTTGTTTAAGTGTGTTGTTGCAAAGGCTACTGTTAAGTCTGGAGCATAGCCCCAGCCCCTGGCATCCATCCCAGCCCCCTGGCCTGGGAGTTGCATTGGTCTGGACTCCAAATCCCAGCATGCCAGGTCCTGACCACTCCCACAGGGTATTTAAGTGGGCTCTCAGAGGAGATACCTGTTCTGGGTTTGCATGTGCTCCCCGCTTCCTGTCTCCCTGCTATGTGCTCAACCACCCAAGAGCGACATATTTAATAGAGATTGAACATTTTAATTTGGTTTGATCTGACCTAATTAGATTTCTTTGTGCAGGTGGAGCCACCCGTCCTGGGATTTTTTTCCTAAAAGCTACCCTCCTACTTATTTACAGTTGCTTCAAGTTCTTTCCCCACTGTGTAAATCTGCGCCTGCAGATCAGTGCTCATGGACGCTACATGCGCCTGCAGATCAGTGCTCATGGAGGCTACAGGCATCAGACCCCTGGAACTGGAGTTAAATCCAAACTCACGTCCTCCTCAAGGACAGTATGCGCTCTGAACGAACCATTGAGCCATCCATCCAGCCCTTTTCTTTGCTCTTCTGAAATGAGTGGGTGTGTGCTCCTCTTTGTCAGAATGTGCCATCTAGGCTAGGGGTGTAGTCACAGGCCTTTAGTCCCAGGATGCTGGAGGCAGGGGCAGGCAGGGCTACACAGTAAAACTCCAACTCAATAAATAGGGGACTTACGTGTATGCTCTGAAGGCTTTTTGACCCTGAGAGTTTGTTGGAGAACCATGGTAACAATTTCTTAGAATTAGTTCTTTGTAATAGGCATGGGAAGTAATGGAGTTCATTGTGGGATCTGTACACAACTTGGTTTTTATTCTCTTCTATCCCCGCTGCTGCCCTCTTGGTAGTCCCCTTTTAATAACCCCTACTTAAGATCTATTTCCCCTCATAGTCTCCTTTCTAGTTACTTTGCACCACATCCCTCTCTTCCACGTCTATATTCAAAATCTACACTCAGCCTGCCTAACAAGTACACAATCCTGGGTTCAGACCCTGGCACCGTATAGATTAGGCATGGTGATGTATGCGGGAAGTTTAGGCCAACTTGGCCTACATGAGACTGGCTCAGGGGTAAAGGTGTTTTTGCCACCAAGACGACCTGTGTTTGGTCTTCACGATCCACATGGTAAGAGACCATGGACTCCTGCAAGTTCTCAGACCAGCACATGTGCCTTGTGGCAACTGCATACTGCAGCCTCAGATTTTAAAAAAATACATTTGAATGAACCACAGAAATGATTTCTAAAAGTATGTCTTAATATGTTTTACAAATCTGAGATCTGTGTCTGACAGAATCTTTTTCCCTAAGGAAGGCTCCAACATATCCTTGCCTTGAAGGAAATACACACCCCAGTGCCTGAGGGTATATAAGATTGGGCTTTTCAGTGTGACCTGTATGACTACCCAACTACCCTTGTAACACGCTCCAGGATTCAGTGCTACTGTGACGTGACAGTTCTGCTTGCTGTCTTACAGTGGTGACAAAGTAAAGTGCTCATCCCAACACTAAATTGGGGACAGTACACCTCTGCAAAGATTCTTCCCCGGATTCCTATGTCCACAGTGGTGTTCATTGTAGGTTACCTCCCCCACCCTGGAGTCTGCATTACCTGTCTCTAGGCTTTTCTTAGTGAGTTGAAATTCCAGCTTCAGCCTTACCACTTGTGGCATATGGGAGAAGTTAAGCTGGGGTTGATCACTTGAAAGCGGGTTGGTAATATGTATCCAAAGGTGGAAATGATTGAGTTTTGGAGACAGTTTCCTTGTGTAGCCTTGGCTCTCCTGGGACTCACTCTGTAGTCTAGACTCCAGCCCTTGCCTCTCCAGTGCTGGGATTAAAGGTGTGCACCACCACCACTTGACAATAACTATTAAATTTTCCTATTTTCCATCGACTTCCCTCTTGTTTTATTTTCAGGACTGGGCTTTGCGGGAGGGACCCAGTATCTTATGTGAGATTACCCTTTTGTCAGGGACTGAACGTTCTCACCAGCTGAGGCTTTTCTTCCGGGTTAGTCATGCTCCATGTTGTTAGCACCCTATGATTAGTTGACATAGGGTTCTCATTCTATTTGTGCTTCGCTCACAGTCCCCCATCAGCCACTATTTTAATGCAATATATGTCATTTTGTGTAAGATCTTATTAAGTATTTATTGGTTTTGTTGTTTTTTGAGACAGGTTCTGTAGACCGGGTTGGCCTCAAAGACAGATCTGTCGGGATTAAAGGTGTGCCACCACCACCTGGCTGACCTTGAACTGTTGACTCCTCCCTCTTCTTTCCCCTCGGGTGTGCTTGGATTATACTACCACAGCCAGTTTATAAAGTGCTAGGAATAGAACTAGGGCTTTGTTCATGCTAGGCAAGCACTCTACCAAGTTAGAGCCCCAGTCCTCTGTGGAAGCTAAGCAGGTATACTTTAGATAACAATCTATAGTACTGGTATCTCTTGTTCCTTATGAACTGTTTGCCACAAGTACTTGAGAGGTTTACCCAGAGGGCAAAAAGGAATCTAGTCCATCACTTCAGGTTAGAGCATAGTGTTTATTCCTTGCTGATATACTGGGCCATAATTTGCCTACGCCTTCTTCCCAGCTTGATTCCTAAGCCCTCAGGTTGTGTGCATGCTCAGATCATGCTGACATTTGACCCTGGCTGTGAGCCTAATGCTCTTTGAATGAGGTTGCAGTGAATGTAGAGGAAGGTAGTGTGTCAAAGAATCATCCGGGCAAGTGTCTGTGGCATTTAAGCCGGCGGCTTATTCTGTAGACTGTAGGGCAAGCTGCTTCAGCTTCTGCTGGGAGGGGTCCAAGCTTCAATGCCCTGTCACATGAGAGACGTCATAAGATTCAGTTGTCATATTCAGAAGTATCCATCATAAAGTTCTAAGAAATAAGCTTTGTAGATCCATGGAGAAAGCCCTCTGAGTCCCAAAGCAACTTGTGCTGGCACTTGGTGCACTTGAGCTTGCCCAGTCCCTGTTTTGAAGGTCATCCGTTCTGCTACCACAGTGCAGCAGTCACTTGGGATTTCAAACATTTGTGTCAGTTGGTCCTCTATGAGTCACAAAACGTCGCTTGATTGTGATGTCGCCGCCTGCCAGACATTGCTAGCCACTCCCTTCCCATCTGCAAAGAGCACTGCTCAGACTGAAGGCATTTAGTTAACAGTCCCCATATGCTATTGCGGGTTTATCTCTTGATACTAATTCATTATCAGGCTGGATTTGAGGAACGATAACATAGTATTTTGTACAAGGAAAATTTAATATAAAGAATTCTTTAATAGGTAGGAATAATGGGAGTAAAGGAAGCTAAGGAATATAGGCGGGCTGGATAGAATAACATAACTTTACCCTAATTACTAGTGCTAGGGCTGAGATTAGCCTATCCGCGGGAGACCCCTACCTTTGTAGTCTTCAGAAACTCCTGCAGGACTAGTCTAGAAAAGTCTCGCCACCTACTTCAGAGAAATCAACCTGAAGCAGTATGGCTGGGACTTGTTAAATGTTTAAGCAGGCACTGGCACCACACTGAACCTACTGAAATCTAGCCTCCAGCTGCTGGCAAACAGAAGGAAGTATCCTGCCAGAGTACTCAACTGTAAAAACTGCCTAGGGGTGTTTCTGGGGAAGCTATTAAGTGTGCACTGTGGGAGCACAACCCAGACTGGCTCCTCGGGCTAGAGATGTCCATGCTGTGGGATGAGGAAGCAAAACCAAGTCCTAGAATGGCTTCCTAATACTTCACTAATAAGACCTCCAAGCATGCCAGCTGGCAAAAGGCCAGAATTCATTTTCATGGAATCAGAATAAAGTGAATTTGGCATCAGAGGCAGTTAAAAAAAAAAAAGCATAAAGCCGAATTAGAAAATGTTTCCATCTATATAACTATTTTTTTTATGAAGATGTCATGGCCAGGCATGGTGATTATATATTTTTAAATCCCAGCACTTAATCCCAGATAAATTTCTGTAAATTTGAGGCCAGCCTGGCCTACATAGTGTTAGCCAGGGCTACATAAGTGAGCCCACGTCTTAAAGCTATCCCAGAGCCTAGGCTGACCTTAAACTCTGCTCATATTTCCCAAGTGCTGTATTCCAAACATGTATCACCACTATGGCTAGTTTATGTGGTGCTAGGGATGGAACCCAGGACATTTTGCTCGTGAGCTCAGGACTCTACCGACTGAACGATGTATGTCCCTGTCCCATTCTTATCTGTACATTACCCACTCCCTTAGCTGTGGGATAACATGCACTTTCAGCAGGCATGGTGGTCCACACCTGGAATACTAGCCCTTGTCAGACTGCAGCTATTTCATAGTCTCTTGTTTTTTAGTTAATGGTAGCATCTTTGGTGTAACCTGAGACTTGATCACTTCACGGGCTGAGCCTTTTAGATTCTATCTATGTGTTGTTTTGGGGTGGGATTTACCTGTAACCTTGTACATTCTACAGCTGACTTGTAGCTTCGGTCTGTTCTTTGGTTTGGCTTGATGAGGTATTTCAAGACGGAGTCACACTAAGTAGCCCAGTCTGGCCTGGAATGTGGTGGTGTTGACTAAGGTGGCTTCTGGTGACCCTCCCCCTCTGCTTTTGCCTCCCATGTGCTGAGATTATTGGCATGAGTCACCATCGTTGGCTTGACTTAGTTTTTTAGGCAGAATCTCAGAAGGCTGGCCTTGGAGTTGTTCTCCTTCTGTCTCTGCCTCTCAAGTACAAGAATTTCAGACACGCACTACCAAGCTCAAAAGTTTTATTTGGTGATGGGGATTGAATCCAGGCGTCATGCGTTCTAGAAGCATGCATTCTGCTGGTGCTGAGAAATATCCCTGCCCCAGCTTGGTGTTTTAAAATTATTTGTATCTTATGTGTCTGAGTCTTTTGCCTGCATGTATGTCGGTGTACCACTTGCTTGCCCTATGTCTGATGAACCCAGAAGAAGATGTCAGATCACCTTATAGATGGGTTGTGAGCTGCCATGTGCTTGCTGGGTCTTCTTGAAGAGCAACCAGTTCTCTCAGCTGCTGAGTCATCTGTCCCCTCGGTCAATAAACATGAAAAGATGTTTGACCTCATTAGCAAATGCCAATCAAAACTATGTTGAGATTCCATTTACCCTATTCAGAATGGCACTCAAGAAAAAAAAATGTTGGCAAGGATGTGGAGGAAAAAAAGGAATCCTTATATACTGCTTGTGGGAATGTAAACTTGAATAGCCATTATAGAAGCCAGTATGGAGGATTTTAGGAAAAAAACTAAAAATGTATATTAGATAGATAACCCAGCTATACCATATCTTGGTATTTACTGAAAGGAGTCCAACTCAACTATCACAGAGATACTTGCAAATCAATGTGTCTGCAGCGGTGCTCACCACAGATATGGAATCCACCTAGTTGTCCAACGAGAGAGGACTAGATAAAGTATGTGGCATATATACACAAGGGGAGATTTTTCAGCCGTGTCATTTGTAGGAAAATAGATACGGCTGGAAATAACCATTAAGGGAACTAAGCCAATCTCAGACAAATATGTTTTCTCTCATTTGTGGTTCCTATATTTTATATAGGTCACAGAACTATGTATGTGTATGTTGCATGAGTGTAGAAGTGAAGCTGTTAGGAGGGCCTAAGGCAAGGGAGACGAGCAAGGAAAGGTTTTAGGAGCTACGGGGGAGAATCTTCTCAACACGTAATAGATACTTAGAACATATAAGCATTTACATCTTTTTCATTTTGAAGTCTAGCTGGGCATGGTTGTGCTTATGTGCATTCCCAGTACATTGTGTGACGAGCGAACTACGTGAGAGGAGCCCCGTGCTCACTACAGCCCGGGGAATTCTATGACTGCTGCACACAGGAGTAGAGTCGGAGCACAGTACATTAGTGTCACTGGACACGGGGCAGATCGCAATCAGGCTTTCAGAGAGGAAGAAAAGCCCAGGGTGCCCAGATGTTGCTTCGTGCTTTCCTTGTGGGTCATTAGTTAACAGGTAGCCTGCGCAGTCACAGTATGACATTTTGCCAGACCCGGAAGGAATTCTAGCTGCTGTGGAGTTGAAAGAAAAATAGAAATAGGAGCGGTCACAGGGTGTTGAAGCTCCTGGAATCTGACCTAGCCAGAGTGGAGTCAGCTTTTAACATGCAGGCATTCAGTTGAAAAGCCACACTTGAGAAGCGCTCCCTGACTAACTATGCTTTGTTTGCCTTGACAAAGCCTAAATTGTGTTTCACCAGGAGCAAGGAACAAGGAAATTCACTGCCTCTCAAAAAAATGTTCTCCCTTTTTTTTTTTTAAAGAACATGTTTTCTTTCTTTGAGACAGGGTCTCATGTAGCTCAGGCTAGCATTAAACTGACCTCCACCCTTGAACTCTTCATCTTGCCCCCCCCCTTTTTTTGGCTATGGTTTTGTTTTTGGGTTTTGAGTCATGGTCTCACCTTAAAACGCCCTGCCTAGTCTAGAACTCACTATATAAACCAGACTAGCCTCAGACTCGAGTGCTGGGATCAAAGGCCTGTTTCAATACTTTATGTGGTGTGTATAATATACATGCAGGCAGAACATACATAGAAAATCTTTTTTCAACAGACAATATAAAAATTGGGCATAAGGGGCTGAAGAGATGGCTCAGAGGTTAAGAGCATTGCCTGCTCTTCCAAAGGTCCTGAGTCCAATTCCCAGCAACCATATATGGTGGCTCACAACCATCTGTAATGGGATCTGGTGCCCTCTTCTGGCCTCCAGGCATACACACAGACAGAATATTGTATACATAATAAATATTTTTTAAAAATTGGGCATAAGGCAGAAGGGTGAGGAATTCAAGGTCAATTTTAGCTACATAGAGAATCTAAGGCCAGCCTGGGATACAGGACACACTATCTTCACAAAAAAGGGCGGGTAGCACGTTTTAAGCACAGATGTGGAGTAGCTGAAACCCTCCTCCATTGCTGACGGAAATGTAATATGGTGCCGCCTCTCTGAGAAAGTTGGGCACACTCAGCACAGCCATTCAAAGAAATCAAAATAAATGTCCCCAGGGACTTTTTAAGGCCAACCTGAGATAGAGGAGAGAATTTGTAAAGACACAAAACAGATCCTTTGAGGAATCTCCTTAGATGGCAATTTCATATTGGATTTTAAAGATGACTCAAACAGCTCTTGTTATAGTTTGAGGGGAGACCGGCCCCAAAGGTTCAAGTGTTAAAAGTTTTTGGCCCTAGCCTATGGCATTATTGGTAGGTGATGGAAACTTGGAAAGATCAAACCTAATTGAAGGTCATCTGGCCATAGGCTGAAAGTTGTTGAAGGAGGATATTGCGACGCCAGGCTCCTCACCTTCCTGCCTTGTGTATCAGGCATTAGGTGGACCGATTTGCCATGTGTTGCAGCCATAATATGCAACTTCATTGCAGGCTCATAAGCAATATGCTGATAGTCTCAGGTATTTGTAGTTTAATAGAAAGCTAAAATACTGATATTCATATGCCAGCTTTATAATTGTCACCAACTAGGGCCAGCCATGGTGGATCACACCTCTAATCTTAGTACCATGGGGATGAGACCGCACTAGAGAGAGAAGCCCTATCTGAAATCAAAGCTAAATAAAAAAGCCAATAATCAGAAATGATCCAAATGTCTATAGAAAATGAATGAGTAAACAAAAGGTCATATAATCACTCAGTGGTGTACTGCTCAGCACAAAAAGGAACATATGAATATAATAACATAGGAACTTGAGAAACTATAGAGGAGGAGTTGTAAAGATGGCTCAGTGGTTACTGGCACCCACATGGTACCTCATGAGGGTGTAGAGGTGTGGGAAGTGATATGGACCTAAGTGCCAGACCTAAGTATTCAAGTGTGTAAGACCCAGATTAGAGAGAGACACTAGTTAGCCTAGTGTAGTGGGAGCGAGGGAGGGAGAGAGGGAGAGCAGAGCCCATAAGTGCAGATGCACCCAGGCCACTTGATTGGAGACACAAATTACTTCATCAGTTAAATACGAAGCAAGACCTTCAACTAAGTGGGAAGTAGGCAGGGAATTTTAGATCTGATGCGAGAGGAATGTTTTAAACGGTCTTCTGATAGGTGAGTGCAATTTTCTTTTAAATACCATAGATCAAAAGCATCCCTGAGTCAGGTGTGGTAGCACATACCTGCAGTCCCAGGACTCGGAAGGCAGAGGCAGGAGGACGGCTGAGTATGTGAAGCCAGCCTGGTCTACAAACCAGTTATAGCCGTGGATGCATGGGAACACCCTGTCTGAAAAGCAGCAAAGAAAGAAAGAATGTAAAAGTAAAGGAGGAAGATGGATGGCTACTACGGTTTTGAAGGTAGATCCCTCTTGAATGAGGTTAGTGCCCAGATGGAGAGAGACTCAAGAGAGACCCTTGGCTCCTCCCACCGTATAAAGACAGCGAAAGACACCACCTGTGACCCAGGGAGGAGGCTAGTATGCTGGCATCTCAGTAGTGGGATTCCCAGCCTCTAGTGCTGGGAGACATTTTTGTTGTTTCTGGGTCACCAGCCATCTGTAACTAAGCGAACTGGAGAAGCATATGAAGGTTGCTGGGCAGTGTAAGGGGGGCCTGAAGAGGGTTAAAGTTAGCACCTTCACAGCCTCGCTCAAACTCGAAAGTTTTGTGTTTTTTTACAACAGTTATTCCATCTTTCTGATACTGATAGTGACGTGGAACATTTCCACCTATATCTGTGGCCCGTCTTTTCATTTTGTTTTCGTTTCTGCTTTGAAACAGGGTCTCAAATTGTAACTGAGGCTGTCCTGGAACTCACTGTGTAGTGTAGGAAGGTCTCAAAGTTCTGGCAGTACTCTTACTTTGGCCTCCTGAGTGCTGGGAATGCAGGTATGTACCACTTCACTGGGCTCTGTGGCTGTCGTAAGAAATGTTGTTTAGAGCTAAGCGCAGTGTCATGTACGTCTGAATTCCAGTTATTCCCAAGCCAGAGGCAGGAGGATGGTGTGTTAAAGGTCATCCTGGCCTACATAAGAGTAAGATGCTGTCTCAAAAAATAGAACAATAAAAACAAAGACGATATGGAAGGGGTGAATAACAGAATTTTTATTAAGATATTTGGATTGCATTAAATATAGGATTACTTTCAGGTGGGTTCCCCCTTTAGCCCAGCTTAGCCTTAATCTCGTGGGAATCCTTCTACTTCAGCCTCTCGAGGGCTCCAGGGTTACAGGAGTGGGCCCCCAATGTCTGGACTAGTTTTTGCTGATTAGTTTGGGGAGTTTTTAGGTTTTTATTTATTTTGTTTTTGCTTTTTAGCTTTTGACTTGTTTGTTTTTAATCAATTTCAGATATGAAAAAGAAAAAGGAAAAATGGGGGCTTGGCAAGATGGATGGCTCACTGGGTAAAAGTGTTTGCCTTGAAAGTCTGATGACTTGAGTTTGAACCCCTGAACCCATGATAGAAGGAGAGAACCAACTCCTGCACATTATCCTCTGACCTACACACACACACACACACACACACACACACACACACACACACACAGTAAAATTTAAAATTCTGGAGATTACCTTCTTGTCAGATAAATAGTCTTTTTGCTCTGGTGATTGTTTCCTTTGCTGTATGAAAGCATTTTGGTTTTTATGTAATCCTACTTGTCTGTCTGTGTTTGTTTCCAGTGTTTTTGGTACCTCATCAAGAAATCTTGCCAATTACAATGTCATGATGTGATCTCCATGTGTTTTCTTCAAGTGATTTCTTAGATGTGGTCTTATAGTAAGTGTTTTTTTAAACAATTTGTGAAAAGATGGAATTGAGTTTCTTCTTTCTGCTGTGAATATCAAGTTTTCCTAGCACCAGTCACTGAAGAAACTTTCATTTGCCCATTGTGTATTGACTAGATTGTTAAAAATCAGTTGGTGCCCAGTGATCTTTAATCCCAGCACTCAGGAGGCAGAGCAGGTGAATCTCTTGAGTTCAAGGCCAGCCTGATCAAAGAGCAAGTTCCAGGACAGAAACCCTGTCTCCTAAGATAAAACAAAAGAAAACTAAAAAAGTCAGTTGGCAACAAATGTATGGGTTTATTTCTGTATGCTTTATTATGTCAGTAGCCTAGTATTTTTGTTACTATAGCTTGATAATGGAGTCTCTTTTTTTCAAAAAAGAAGGAGGAGGAGGAGGAGGAAGAGGAGGAGGAGGAGAAAGAAAGAAAGAAAGAAAGAAAGAAAGAAAGAAAGAAAGAAAGAAAGAAAAAGATCCATTTTATTATTTAGTTTTGTGTGTAGGGTCCTGGGTATGCAAGTGCATGTGAGTGCCCTTGAAAGTCAGAAGGCGGCACTGGATCCCTTGGAGCTGGAGTTACAGGTGGTTATGGATGCAGGGATTTGAACTTGCAAAAATGCTCTTAATGCTGAAGCCCTCTTTCCAGCCCTGTGGTGTATGCTGAAGGCAGGGAGTTTGAGGCTTCCAGCTTTGTTCTTTTCCCCGAGTGTTGCTTTGGATATTTAGGTTTTTTTTTTTTTTTGGTTCCTTACTAATTTTAGGCTAGTTTAGTTGCCTTTGCATTGCTGTGAATCACTTTCAATTTATCTCGTAAATGTTTTATTCTTGTCACTAGAGAAATTTTTACCTTTGGTTTTGGATATCACTTGGACTCTGTGAGTTAGTTTACATATCAGAAGGCTAGTCTTAGAGAGGACCCTGTTATGGAACCTTTTAAGAGCTAGAGCTCAATGGGAGATCCTTAAGCTACTCGGGAGTGTCAACAGAATTAATTAAGTAGTTGTTCTGGGATGCTAAATTAATTCTTTGTTTAATTTTCTACTTTAGTTCTGAGAATTTCAAGCATATATACAATGAAAAAGATCCACTCCCCATTTCCCTCCTTTAGCCCCCATCCTTAATCCCCAACATGTCCTCCTGCCAATTTGTCTTTTTAAAAATAAGCCGGGGTGGTGGCACACGCCTTTAATCCCAGCACTCGGGAGGCAGAGGTAGGCAGATGTCTGTGAGTTCGAGGCCAGCCTGGTCTACAAGAGCTAGTTCCAGGGCAGGCTCCAAAGCTACAGAGAAACCCTGTCTCGAAAAACCAACAAACAAACAAAAATCCCCAAAGTCCAGTTAGTGCTACTTACATGTGCATGGGTTTGGAGGCATCCACTGCCCGTGTCAGCAACATACATGGATTCAGGGATCCACTCATTCAGAACTTTCTCCAGTCCTCATGGTACTGAAGTTGAGTTAATTCTTGCCATGACAACATATCATCAAAACCTTTCTATGAGACCTTTACCATGGCCAAGTTGATGATGGGGCTTTGCCTTTGCATATCTAGAACTTTGAGATAAATAAATCTCTTTTCCCTATAAAGTTAACTAACCTGTGTTTCATTACACTAACAGAAAATGGACTAATACAACAACCTCCTTGGTTAAAATTTATTCTTAGCTCTTTATACAGTATTGATTTGTGTTTGTAGAAGTGCATGCGCCACAATGCATAGGTCGGAGTCAGAGGACTTGTTGAAGGAACTGATGATTCTCTCTTCTACCTCTTGGGTCCCAGGGATCAAACTCAGGTCATCTGGATTGTGGCAAGTATTTCTACGCAGTGAGCCATCTTGCCTGCCCTTTTCAGGTGTTTTCATCAATTGTAAAAAGGGTTTTATTAGCTGAGCATAGAGGCACATGCTTGTAATACCAGCGCTTGGTAGGCGGAGTCACCATGTGATGAGGGGCACCATGTGTTTCAAGAGATTGTTTGTTACCAATATATAGAAATGCTACTGTTTGTTATGTACTGATTATTTGTGTCCTGCACCTTAACTGAATTTATTAGTTGTAAGCATTCCTTGTCTTTAAATTACTATGTGAATGACACATCTGTACTACCCCTCTACTATCTCACAATTCACAGTAGCCACTTAGAAGGAATCAAACTAATTTTCTATCCACAGATGAATGACTAAAAAAAAATGTGTGTGTGTGATCTGTCATATGTGATACTATCCATCCATCAACTGGATAAAATTTAGTCCTTTTCAATAGCGTGGATGAAGCTGTTGGACATTTATATTAAATGACATGACAGACAGAAATAGAATTACCATATGATCTCAGTCATGCATGGGTTTTTTTTTTTAAAAAGCAAACATGCTTATTTATTTAGTATACTTTAAGAGTGCAGTGGCCACTGCAGTAAGGAAAGGATGTTCTGTCCACATGTGTTATGCTTAAAAATTGACTTCTTGCATATCAAGAGTAGAAGAGTCATGAGAGTCTGAGGATGACAAGTGGGAAATGTTGGGCAATAGGTATGCGGCTGTACTTAAACATGGGGGTGAGGGGTGGGGGTGGTAGGTTCTGGTATGCACAGCAGGGGGTTTGGTTAACAGTGATGTATTGTTAATTTAAGAATAGCTAGAATACTGTGAAGCTCTTACTGTAAAGACATAATTATCTAAGGTTATGGATATGCTAATTACCCTTCTTTAACCTGACGGTGCAGGTCTGTAATCGCAGCAGCTATAGAAAGGTCCAGGCAGAAGGAGCACAAGTTCAACTTCAGCCTGGACAAATTAGTGAGACCCTATCCTAAAATAAAAAGTGAAAAGAATTACAGCTTGTTTTGTGTTTGAATGTGGTTTCATGTAGTCAGATATTTCTGTCCCACCAGCCAACTCCCAAATAACCACACAGAGACTTCTATTAATTATGAAATCTCAGATAATAGCTTAGGCTTGTTTCTAACTAAGTCTTATAACTTAACCCATTTCTATCAATTTACTTTCTGCCCATGTTGCCTTCCTGCTTCTTCTGTGTCTGGCTGGCAAGTCCATTTCTCTTCCTACCAGCATCCTGTGTGCCTGAAAATCCTGCCTAGCTATTGTCTGTTCATCATTTCATTAAACCAATCAGAATGACATATCTTCACAGTGTACAAAAAGATTTTTCCACAACAGTTTTATTTTATTTTTTGTTTTGGTGGTTTTGTTGTAGTGAGGTTTTGTTTCTTTTTTGAGAAAGAACTTAAAGTTGGGTGAGTAGAGAGGGGGAGAGAAACTGGAGGGACTTGAGGGAGGGGAAAATATGATCAAAATATTTAAATTAAAAAAAATTTAAATAGGGGGCTGGAGAGATGGCTCAATGGTTAAGAGCATTCATTGCCTGCTCTTCCAAAGGTCCTTAGTTCAATTCCCAGCAACCACATGGTGGCTCACAACCATCTGTAAAGAGGTCTTCTGGCGCCCTCTTCTGGCCTTCAGGCATATACACAGACAGAATATTGTATACATAATAAATAAATAAAGTATTTTAAAAAATTTTAAATAATGAAAAATATAACCATAAAGACAACTTAAACAACTGGCATGTAGCTCAGTGGCACACCACTCAAATGATACATGCGAGGTCCTAGATTCAGTCCCCAGCACTGCAAAAAGAAACAAAAGTACAGGCCTGGGATGTAGCGCCACTAGAGGATACTTGTTTAGTGTATGTAAGACTCTGGGTTGAATTCTTAGCCCTTTCCAGAACTTTAGAAATAAGAATAAATAAAATAAACCCACAATGGTAGAGCATTAAATACCCACAGAAAAGGATAAAGAGTTTAGAGAGTAAGAATTGCTGAAGATGTAGAGAAATCAGTTGCTGATCTGAAGGTCATGGTGTGCTCCCTTTGGAAAATCGATGGGCAGCTTCTTAATAAGTGGAGTATAGGGTTACCACATACCCGGAGAGACTCCTTCAGGGTGTATGCACAAGGAAGAATGGGTAAGAATAAATGCACGAAGATGATAGCCCGAATGGAAACAATCCAAATGTCCATCTGCTGGTTACTAAGTAAATAAATGAAGAGGGTAGAGTATCATTAAGACAGAAAAGAAATGTAGTGCTGGTACATACTACAACCTGGATGAAGCTTGAGCACAGTGTAATAAATGAAAGACATCAGGCATAAAAGGTCAAGTGTTAATACAAGTCTATTTATATGAAATGCTCCTAATAGACAAAAAAGATGGTGATTACAGGAGCCCGTATGACAAGAAAAGGAATGGAAAATAAATGGGATCTAAATAAATTATCTGAAACAGATTCATAATCATAGCTATATAATTTTGTATAATATTGAAAGAAAAAAATCTCTCAAACAGACCAAGAGTCAGAAAGAATGTAAGCTGGAGGTAAGGATGGGAGCAGTATGGAACAATGACCTCTAGGAATGACATGACTGTTGCATTCTTGACCCCACAGCAGCTGTGACGGCTAGCATAGCATCTCTCTACAAGATTGAGCCTGTCAAAACCCCGTCATGGTCAGGCATGGTGGTGTTCACCTTTACTCTCAGTACTCAACAGACAGATTCAGGTGTATCTCTGAGTTCTAGGCCAGCCAGAGCTATAGAAAGAAACCCTATCTCAAAACAAATAGCAGCAGCAGCAACAACAACAACAACAACAAAAAATGCTATGAGAACTTATATACAGTTAAAGGTTTGGGGGAATTAAAGACATTTTCTTTCAGAGGTTTAGTTACTGACAATTAAGGTGCCAATGCTCTTATAAAAACACTAATGAAACTCATTGGGTCACACTAAAAAAAAAATAGTCTTGAAAGTAGAAGGGTTCTACCCCAAAAGAGGGGATTATCAGGAGGAGAAGGGGAACAAGAAAGGATAGTGAGGGATGAATATAGTCACAATACAGTATGTGCATATATAAAAACATCATAATAAAACCCACTATTGTAGGTGGACTTTTCTTTCCCACCTGCCAGTTCCCAAATAACCACAAAGAGGCTTAATATTAATTATAACCGCTCGGCCAATTGCTCAGGCTTGTCACTAGCTAACTCTTCCAATTTAGATTAACCCATTTATATTAATGTACATTCTGCTGTATGACATTCCCTCTCTTTCATCTTGTACCTCCTGTTTCCTCTCCATGTCTGGTTGGTGACTCCTCTCTCTGCTCTCCTTCCCAGTGTCCCTGGTCTGCTTCTCCCACCTAACTTTATCCTGCCCAGCTATTGGCCATTCAGCTTTATTAAATCAATCACAATGACACCTACTCACCCAGGATAGTGGAAAAGAATAGTTCACACACTATGTATGATATATGCTAATAAAAACATTTTCAACTAATAAATTGAGTAAAGTATGGGGCCACATGCTTCTCATTTAGCACCAGAAAGTAGGAAGCAGGATGAGTATGAGTTCAGCATTATCCTCAGCTACATAGTGAGTCCAAGACCAACCTGGGCTGTATGAAACCCTGTCTCAACAAACACATCTGTAAATTGTGTACTTGGATAAATTATATATGTAAATTATGCATTGTAGTGAATTTTCAGACATTGTTACTGTTTTTCTGTCCACATGTCTTATGAGTCTTAATTATTTCTTTTTGTAGTCGTTCTACCCTGTCACCCAGGCTCATCTCAAACTTGTGATCCTCCTGTCTCAGCCTCTTAAATGCTGCTGAGATTACAGGTATGAGCCACCTTGCCCAGCTACCTCTTAATATTTTCTGAGCATTCTTTTGTGTATTCTTTCCTGTAAAGACCTATACTATGTATCTTGGGCTAACAAATTAAAAGAGAAAAGTTTAGTTTGACTTGTGATTTCAGTCCCTAGTCACTTGGCCCTATTGCCTCTTGACCCATATGTAACAAGGCAAAAAGAACATCATAGCAGAGGCATGCAGTAGAACAAAATGCAGATAGGGAGACAGACAAGGACTGGGACAAGACATTCCCAGCAGAGGCAGGCCCCGTGGCCTACTTCTGCGGTCCCTTCCATCCCCTAATAATGCTGTCATATTATGACTCTATCAGTGAATTAATCCATTGATTGGGTCAGGCGCTTCATGATTCAAATGCTTTACCAAAACCCCGGCTCTGAACATTGTACTGGGGACAAATCTTTCAACACAAGAGTTTTGAGAAGCAGAGCTTCAGTCTGGAGTCTTAGACCACTTAGGCATCCTGACAACCAGCATGTGAGTTTTGGAAAGACGTTGTCATATCTGCTGTGGTTTGATCATCAGGAAATGGTAGGGTTCCTGTATAATATGGGCACAAAAAAGTATGTCTGACATTCAGGTGGCCTATTGATATTCCTTATGTGTCCCTCACCAGCCTTGAACTCACTGTGATCCTAATTTGGCCCCAGACTCAATGATGTTCTTGCATGAGTGTGAGGTGGGGGTGCTGGGATTACTGTATGGACTATGTCATTGGTGAAGATACTTATGGGATGAATATTACTATTCTAAATGAAAGTTCCAAATGATTTAGAACAGAGTGAGACAGAAAAAGATAAAGGGGGATCATGAGTTAAAAACCCTCTCTCTTTGATGGAAACCTCTTCCTTTCTCTATTCCTCTGCCCTACATGCCCTAATGTTTCTGCCTCTAATTCTTGCTTCCATACCCTTGTACCTTTCTCCATGACCTTTCTCTTCATATTCTTCTAGTGGACAAGTCTAATTCTTGCTCATGCAGAACTCAAGTATTTAAGCGAAGGACTTCACATGAGTTTTGAAACTCCCTCTTGCATGAATGCTTAGAGAATTAATTCCACCAGAGGCATCTCTGTTTTTCCACATGCTCACAGTCTCAGACATTAAAGACAGATGGAAACTGATACTCTGTATTTCTCCCCATGGAAGGTCCCCTTCAGAAAATGATATTTTTTCTGAGGCAATGTATTCATTGAATCCATTGTTAGCTACATTGACACAGAAAGTTGCAGCCTAAGAAGCATCCCATTCTGCAGATCAAATGGCATGCTAAAACCATAGTGCTATGTATGCTGTGTCTGTGGTGAGTATGTGTGTGTTGAATCCTAATCCCCAGTGTCTTAGTGGAATAGTGGTGCCACCCAGTGGTAGGGGACTCCCTGAGGCCCTGGGTTTCATCCTCGACACTGCAGACACAAAACAAAACAAGGACGAAGCTGAGCATGGTGATACCTGTAATCCAAGTCCTTGCAGAGACAGGAGGGTTGCCTATGCGTTCTAAGTTTCAAATCAGTCAGGGTTCTATAGTAAGACCCTGTTCTTACAAACAAGCTAACAATCACCAAACCAAACCAGCTAAACAAAACTGGAGTCATATATGGTGGTAAATGTCTGTAGGCCCAGCATTTGGAAGACAGAGGCAGGAGGATGAATTCTATGTTCTTATGATTCTGAAGGAGTCATTTAACTGAATGAGTTGTCTTCTCAGCCCTATAATTCTTTTTTAATAATAATTTATTTTTTGAGATTTATTTTTATTTTATGTGCACGGGTATCCCCCATCCCGTGTCTGTGTGAGGATGTTGTATCCCTTGGAACTAAAGTTACAGATAGTTGCATGCTGCCCATGTGGTTGCTGGGAATTGAACCTGGATCGTCTGGAAGAACAGTCAGTGGTCTTAACTGCTGAGCTATTTCTCCAGTGCCCCCAGAATTCTTTGTAAGTAAGTCTTATAACATTGAAAGACAGTGCTTTACTCTCACCCACATCGACTGTAGGTTTGTGAAGATAGTGACAGAAACTTAGGTTACCAAAGTCCAAAGCTTATTTGAGGGCTCTGGACCCACATTACATTTCCTGGTTAACTATATACAAACGTATACAGATACATGGGACAGTCCTTGTTCCTTTGGCCCACACTTCACATTTACAGAAAATGCCCCACTCTCTTTGAGTGCTGGGGGAGCATAATTTGTGCCACATGAAAGAGCTTGTGAATGTTCCTGTCTGTTCTCAGTCACTGACAGTAGAAGGGTACTTTTTCTTTCTACCCTCTGCTGGAGCCATTCTGTCAAGCTACACTGGAAAGGAAGGGCACTAGAGCATCTGAAGAGAACTCCCTTATAAGGCATCAATGTAAACTTTACCTATTTGCTTTACCTGGAGCCTGGAGGCACTAACATTTACAGAAATAGTGCTCATAGTGGGCTGGGGATCTATCTGTTCATCGTGTTTGCCTAGAATGCAAGATGCATTAGGTTCTATGATCAACACTACATAAGCCAGATGTGTTGGCACATGCCTGGAAGGTAGAGGCAGGAGGATCAGAAATTTAAGGTTGTTCTGGGAATATTGCTCATAGGTAGAGCATTTGATTTGTCAAGTGTGCAATGCCCTAAATTCAATTCCCAAGCACCACTGAAGAAGTTGGAAAGTTTCCTAGGTCGTCCTTGGCTCTAACATGAGTTGAGTCAAGGACAAGATACAGGAGACTTTTTTTTTTTTTTAAAACTTTTCCCCAAAACCAAAAAGAATGCTTGAAGATAAGATTTCCTTTCTGGTTGTTGTATATCTATGATTTGGATGGGTTGATGTCCTTCCCTATGCAAAAGCTAGTGTTCAGTTATGAAGCATGAATAAGTTATAGACATCTCTTGTATAATATTGTACTATATTCATTTTGCTGTCTTTCCATTGAATGGATTTGCATGTTCTAGACATAAAGTCATATGTTACGTGGTTCCTTTAACCTTGTGTAGTATTTCCAAGGTTCAATCATCACAGTATGTATCCGTATTTTAAACTTTTAGAAAGGTATTTATTTATGCCAGGTGGTAGGAGTGCCCAACTTTAACCTCAGCACTCGGGAGGCAGAGGCAGGCAGATCTTTGTGAGTTTGAGGGCAGCCTGGTCTACAGAGCGAGTTCCAGGACAGCCAGGGCTGTTACACAGAGACAACCTGTCTCAAAAAATGGGGGAAAGTTTATCAATATATCTATTTATTTTCAAACAGGATCTCAATATGTAGCCCTGGCTGGCCTTGAACTCACAGTAATCCTCCTGCTTTTGTCTTCCAATGTCTAGGATTATAAGCATGAGCCACCAGGACTGTCAATATTTTATACTTTTTTTTAAAAGAGTTATTTATTAATTATGTATATAATTTTCCCTGCATGTATGCTGCAGGCCAGAAGAGGGCACCAGATCTCATTACAGATGGTTGTGAGCCACCATGTGGTTGCTGGGAATTGAAATCAGGACCTGGAAGAACAGTCAGTGCTCTTAACCTTTGAGCCATCTCTCCAGCCCTATTTTATACTTTTTATGAAAAAAAAATTCTACCATAATCTACCTTTTTAATGTTTGGGACAGGTTCTCACTATAAAGTCCTGGTTGGCTTAAAGTTTATTATGTAGACCAAGCTGGCCTTGAACATGCAGAGATCTTCTTGCATCTGCTTCTACAGTAATGGCATTGAAGTTGTGAACCACCAAGATCATCAAATTTATCCATTCATAAATGATAGACATTTGAGTTTGTGTTCTTTTTAATTTTTTTGTTGTGTTTTGTTTTTGGAGACAGGGTCTCTTTATGTAGTCCTGGCTGGCTGTTCTGGAACTGGTTACGTAGACCAGGCTGGCCTCAAACTCATGAGATTCTCCTGTCTCTGCCTCCTAAATTCTGGGATTAAAGGTGCGTGCCAACATGTTCATCTATCTGTTCATGATCTTTAGCTATTAGAATAATGCCACAAACACTTATATGCATGTTTTAATACTGAAATATGTATTTCATTTCTCTTGGGTAATATTAGGGTTGGAAATGCTGAGTCAGATGTTAACTCAATGTTTAATCTTTTGAGAACTGCCAATGATCTAGTTCAATCATACTTTCAAATAAAGGGACTTGAATACAAAAGTATTGGATCTAACAGTGGCGACTTCTGTATACTATTTTGCTGGATTCCTCACTTGTTGATACTCAACATTTCTTCCTTTAATGTCTCTGACCAGACAGAAGTAGCAGTAAGAGAGACCACTACTATACTCCCAATATTGATGCATGGAATCCAAATGTTTGAAGTGTTAGGAATCTTAAATGGTCATATTTTATAAATCCTGAGAGTGAAGGAGGCGTGCAGATCCCTTTTAAGTTCAAGCCTAGACAGGACTACATAGTTAGACCCTGTCTCAAAAGAAAAACAAAAGTGTTCTCTTTATTTTGTATTTTAGAGCCAGAGAAACAAGGAGAAGAGTATCCCTACTTGTTGGAGCAGGTGACGTATTATTAACAGATGGGGAAAAAAGGATTCAAATTTTGTTTTGTTTACATCAATTTAGACTTGAAACCAATCATGTGGCTCATAAAGGGGAAAACTGATGAATTAGAGTTCCTCAATTAAAGCTTTTCATCAGGCATGGTGGCACACCCTTGAATCTTAGAACAGGGGAGGTAGAGGCGGGAAGATCAGAAGTTCAAGGTCAGCCTTGGCTACTTAGTAAGCTTGAGACTAGCCTTGCTGACATTAAGATTCTGAAAACTCAAGCTTTTATTCAGCAAAGTCCTGCATGAAGAAAAGAAAAAGGCAACCTACAAACCAGGAAAAATATTTTTAACCAGTAGAATTTTAAAAAAAATAGGGGCTAGATTGATGGCTTAGTGATTAAAAACACTAGCTGTTCCACGAGATGACCAGGGTTTGATTCTCAGTACCCACATGGCAAATCACAACTGTTTATAGCTCCAGTTTCAGGGGAACTGATGCCTTTTTCTGGCCTCCATGGGCACCAGGCATGGTACACAGACATACAGGCAAGCAAGACACAAATACATAAAATAAAATTTAAATTAAATAATTAATGGTAAATTATGAGATTATAATGATTTCACTAGTAACATTAAAAACAGGTAGATAAAAACAACCTATATATGATGCTATAAGTGAATAGTCCAATATTCCATACCAAAGAATGATACTTAGTAATAAAAGGAATGAATGGTAATCTCAAGAGCTAAAGGCAGGAAGGCCAGGAGTTCAAGTCCAGCCCTGGCACTAGAGGTTAGATCAGTCTGTGCTGCTTGAGATCCTGTTAAAACAAATAGACAGAGAGAAAAAGAGAAAAACCCACTCAAAATTTTCTCCTTATAATGATTTCTTTCAGTTAATTTGTCTCAGTAACAAAGAATATGACGAACGGTCTGAAATATATTTGGCAAAAGAATTATAACAAAATATGTACAATAACTTCTATAACTCACTAGTAAGACCTGAAACTAACAAAAAACCTAATTCATGCTAGAAGAAAATATATAGTCAAAATACATGATAAAATGTTCACCTTTGTTAATCATCAGAGTGAAATTACTAGGAGATATTGCAAAGCATATATTTGCAATAATAGCTGAATTGGAATGGAGAGATGACTAAGTGGTTAAGAAACCATGTTCATAACCATGAACTGGAGTTTAGATTCCAGAAATAAGGTAGCAATGCCCATAGCTCTACTTCTGAGAGAGCCAATGCCCTCTTCTTGACCCAGGAGTGCAGCCATGAACACATATATGTGTATACAGTCAGACACACTAACACAAAATAAAATGATTTTTAAAGTATATTTTTTATTGTGTATGTGTATGTGCATGCACGAGAGAGAGAGAGAGAGAGGGGGAGAGAGAGAGAGAGAGAGAGAGAGAGAGAGAGAGAGAGAGAGAGAGAGGGAGGTGGAGAGAACACGTGAATGCACACGAGTGAACATAGGGAGCAGCTGTGAAGATCAGAGGACAACTTAGGGAAGTAGTTCTCTTTTTCCACCATGTGGGTTCCAGGAATCAAAGAGGTTCTCAGACGTGGTAGCAAGCGCCTTTCCTGGCTCAGCTATTTCACAAGACCATAAAATAAATCCTTAAAAAGTGGCTACCTAAACAGCAAATGCTGAGAACCAGCATCTGGCACTCATAAATGCTATTATGTGTGGAAACTGGTAAGTGTGTGTAAAACTTTGGAAAGCCATGTGATTTTTTTTTTTTTTTTTTTGCTATTTTGGTTAGTTTTAAATGCTTAATTCTCTGACAGTTTCATATGTTTATATGATGAAATTTAGTCATTTTCAACCTCCATTTGCCTCCTATTCTCCTCCCTCTATTTTCTGACAAGTTATCCTCTTAATTTTGAGTCTTCTTTTTGTGTGAGGACCTCTGAGTTTAATTAAAATTCTTCCCTGGGTATGGCTGGGAGATTCCCTGGAGCAAGGAGAATTTAGTAGAGGCCACATGAAGGAAATGACACCCCTCTCACCAACACCTCTTAGCTGCTAGTACTTCATCAGGATGAGGTGGGGCCTCCTGAGTCCCTCCCTACCTATGAGGACATGTTGAGGGCCCAGTCTGCTGCCGGTCTTGTATAGCTAGCCACAGCTGCAGTGCATTCAGGATTATGGTCGGTGGATCTGGTCCGAATGATGTGTTTCTGCTGCTCATCTCCCCATCTCCTGTCTCCTCCATTTTTTTCTGCTCCCCAAGCCTTAGAGAATATGACACAGCTGTTGCATTTAAGACCAAGCACTCTGCCATCGCATGCTCTCAGTACTTCAGACAGTTATGTTTCTGCCTTCACTGCTACCCTCTGCCATAAGAAGTGTCTCTGGTGACAGGTGGGCCCAGCACTTATCTATGGGTAGAAATATGAGTACTTAGGTGGTTTGCAAGACCACTTGGCAAGATTTGAATATAGCCCAGCAATGCTACTATTAAGAATTTATTAAAGTAGACATAAAACTTAGATATTCAAAGTCATATAAGAAGATCATCATGGCCACTCTATTTATAATAGTCTCAAACTAGAAACAGGTCAGCAGTCCATCTTCAGTTGAATAAATAGAGTATAATCATACATACAATTAAATACTACTCAACGATCATTACTAGCTCAAGGCTCGATGGGGGTGCTTGCCTATAATCACAACAGTTAGGAGGGAAAGGCAGGAGATCTTGGAGAGTAGCCTGGTGTACACAGTGAGATCCAGGTCAGCCAAAGCTACATAGCAAGACCCTATCCCCCCAGTCCAAAAGTTTGGTTGTCGATTGCTTTGGGTGGGCTACTCAGTCTAGGGGTTAGTAACCCACCCGCAATCAAGTTATTCCAGGGTCTCGGAGGGGCGCTACCTGGAAGGGAGTGAGCTAAGACAGAAGAACGAGGCCAAGCAACTTTGTCAAGGCCTCCGTTTACGTAGCTCGGTTACATTCAGACAGACAGGCCAGAAGTCACAAGTGGCCACACCTGGTTCCCTGGATAGCTGGAATGTGAGGCGGGTTCCGCTAAGATTAGCAGTTAATTGGGTGAGGGGCAGGTTTTGTCAATAGAACATAACTATGGGTGTGAGGTTCTCTGCAGACTCCCTAGAGTGATGGTCTCTGTAATGATTGTTAGGGGGGAAATGGCTCCTGACATTTGGTAGCATGGGTGAATCTCAGAAACAACAGGCTGAGTGAAAGAAGCCCAGTTGGTTGGTTTGTTGGTTTATTTTTTGATTTTTTTGAGACAGGGGTCCCCTGTGTTGCTTTGGAGCCTGTCACAGAACTCATTCTGTAGCTGGCCTCAAACTCATAGAGGCCTGTGAGGTCTACCTTGCCTCCCGAGTGCTGGGATTAAAGGCGTACACCACTGCCTCTTAGCTGAAGCCCAGATTTTTAAAACACGTAGTGTAAATACACTTAGTGGAAGTTTTGGGTTTTTTTTTTTCCTCTTTGGATTTTTTGAGACAGGGTTTCTCTATAGCTTTGGAGCCTGTCCTGGAACTAGCTCTTGTAGACCAGGCTGGCCTTGAACTCACAGAGATCCGTCTGTCTCTGCCTCCGAGTGCTGTGGAATTAAAGGCGTGCACCGCCGCCACCACCACCACCCAGCTGGTTTTTTGTTCCTTTTTTTTTTTAAAGATTTATTTATTTATTATGTATACAACATTCCTTCCATGTATGCTTGTATGCCAGAAGAGGGCGCCAGATCTCATTATAGATGGCTGTGAGCCACCATGTGGTTGCTGAAATTGAACTCAGGACCTCTGGAAGAGCAGTCAGTGCTCTTAACCTCTGAGCCATCTCTCCAGCTCCTGGTCTTTGGTTTTTCGATACAGGGTTTTATGGTGTAACCCTGGCTATCCTAGAACTAGCTCTGTAAACCAGGCTGGCCTCAGACTCACAGAACTCCACCTGCCTCTGCCTCCCAAGTGCATGCACCACCACCACCCGGCTCACTTATTGGAAGCTATAGAAGTATAAAAGGACCTATTGTGTTAGAGACTCAGATCCCAGTTACAAGAGGAGCCCAGGAGAAAGGAGATGGGAGAGGAAAGAAGACAATGCAGCTAAGGGAAACAGTGCATGCCACATGAATATGTTCTAGATTTTCTGTCGGGACAGAGTCTTGCTCTGTGGACCAATTGAACCTTGAGTTTATAGTGTTGGACTCTGGCGTCCAAACACCGAGGAGGAGTCGCCCCCAGAGACCATCTCACACATTACAGCCGATGCAAAAGCATGAGGATTTTATTAATTCTGTCATGACAGGGTCCCTCAGCATTTGGGAAGCCGAGAGACCTCGAATAGCGGGTACAGTCTACTTTTAAAGGGGCCACAGAAGCAAGGGGGGTTGTTCTTTGACTATTCTGATTGGCTTATTTGAAAGGGCTATTACCAATAATTGACTGGAGAGCTGTTGCCAGATCAGATGAGATAAGAGGTCATTTTGACCCCGTTTCCCAGGGGAC
>NW_026067990.1:6519754-6733497 GCF_014885135.2 Alexandromys fortis
GTGTGTGTGTGTGTGTGTGTGTGTGTGTGTGTGTGTGTAAGGATGTGCGTATTGAACTCAGAGTACAATCTGTGGGAGGTTACTCTCCTGCCTGTAGTCTGAGGAATACACTCAGGTTGTTAGCTTGGTATCAGACACCTTACCTTCTAAGCCAGTGGTTCTTCACTTGATGCTGCAACCCAGTTCCTCATTGTGGTGACCCTCAACCATACAATTATTTCACTGCTACGTCATAACTGGAATTTTGCTGCTGTTATGAATCATAATGTGAATATCTGATTTGTAACCCCTGTGAAAGGGTCACTTAACCCCCTAAGGTGTCGTAACCTACACTGTAGGTTGAGAACAAGTGATTCCCTCTTTCTTGTCCCATCAACCTCTATTCACTGACAGAATCCATTTTTCCTTTGGTCTCCTTGATCGCCCAGGGTTTGTTTCCTCATTTCTGTTCTCCAGCTAGAACCTAGATCCTCATGCTTCCCAGACAGCTGCCAAAGCAACCAGGTTTCTCTCTCCTCAGAATATCAATTGTATGCAAATCTTTTCGGGGAGGAGGGGTGCAAATTAAAGCTGCACATCTATGAATCTCAAAGGACTTCAGTATTTTACACACACTATGACATTTATTTTCCTTGTTATAAAAGTAACAATTTATGTATACTGTCTTGAAAACTAGCAGAAGATGGCCTTGAACTCCTGATCCTCCTCCTACCTACCCAGTGATGAGATTATAGGCATTAGATACCATATAGAGGTTCATCTAATTTTCATAATTACGGGGCTGGGAGGTAATACAGTGGCAGAGTGTTTACCAGTTCTTAGGAACTCCCTCAGTTCATATGTTAACACCACCACAAAGGAGGGGTAGAAGGGGTAGGCATGGTGGTGAACACCTTTAATCCCAGCACTTAGGAGGAAGGGGCAGGTGGATCTTTATGAGTTCAAGGCCAGCCTGGTCTCCAGAGTGAATTCTAGATTACAGAGTGAGAACTTTCTCAAAACAAAAAGTCTGTCTGTGGGGGGCTTGGAGAGTTAAGAACACTGGTCACTCCTTCATAGGATCTGGGTTTAGTTCCCAGCAAGCCATGATGGCTTACAATCATCTGTAACTAAAGTTCCAAGGTGTTCAACACCCTCTCTTGGCTTCTGTGAGAGCCAGGCAAGCACGTTGTGCACATGCATATGTGCAGGTGAAATGCCCATACCCATAAAATAAAAAGGGGGAAAGGGGGTGAGAGTTTATTTTCCAGCACCCACACAGGTGAGTCACAATTAACTAACTCCACCCTTAAGGGATCTGACACCTGGCCTCTAAGAACACTGCACTTGTGTGTACATACCAGCCTATAGGTATATATGTACACATTATTAAAAATAAAAATGGTCATGGGAGAGAGGAGGGGAGAAAATATATAGCTTAATAAAAACAATAAAAATAAAAAATACTAAAAATCCTGTGAGATCAATATGTATTTATAGCAACAACATTCTGATATCCTTTCTCTCCAGTTTATATATATTCAGATACAACTGCAACCATAACATCATAGTAATTTATAATCATTTTTTAAAATTTTCATGACAGGGGGCTGGAGAGATGTCTCAGCAGTTAAGAGCATAGCCTGCTCTTCCAAAGGTCCTGAGTTCAATTCCCAGCAACCACATGGTGGCTCACAACCATCTGTAATGGGGTCTGGTGCCCTCTTCTGGCCTGCAGGCATGCACACAGACAGAATATTGTATACATAATAAATAAATATAAAAAAATTCATGACAGTACAGATCTCTACCATTTTCAGATTGTATTGATCTCGTTACAGAAGTAACGTACACTTATTGTATAAAATATATACATACTGTACCCGTCCTTTATAGAGTCCTCTCTCCTCTTTCCATCCACTCAGGAGAGCCCTTACTCTTAGAAAGTCATGGAACTTTTTTCTCTTTTCGTGGTACTGGAGACAGCTCAGGGTCTTGCTGGACAGGTTTTTGTTTGTTTGTTTGTTTCTGTTTCAGACAGAGTTTGGAACTCTGAGGTTCAGGCTGGCCTTGACCTTATATGATCCTCCTGTGTCAGTCTCCCAAGTGCTTGGGCACACTGTGCCCCCATGCCTGACTTCTATGGACCTACTTATCTGTTCACTCAAAAATCATTTGTTGTGTGTCTTCTATATGCTGAACAATTTTTTGACACCAAGTGTACTTGTAGCATTAAATAAAACATTGTTGACGTCATGAAACATAGTTTTTGGTAGGAGTTACTAACAAACAGATATGCAGTATGCTGAGTAAATGACAAATGCTTTGTTAAAATAGAAACGCAAAGAGAGAAATGAAAGTGATGGGGGTTTTCAATAGTCTGGGGGTTTGTTTTGTTTTTAAATCTTTTACTAGGAGGATGTTTGTTTGTTTGTTTGTTTGTTTGTTTTGAGATAGGAGCTTACATATCCTAGAATGGCCTAGAACTTATTATGTAATTGACCTTAAACTTCTGATCCTAGTGCGTTAGCCTCCCAGGAGCTGGGGTCAAACTATGCCCAGTCTACATGGCTGCAGGTTGTAGCCAGCGCTTTGCACCTGCTAAGCAAGTTCTTTACCAGTTGAGCTCCATCTCTAGCCCCTGTGTCTTAAAGTACTTTACTAATTCTTTGAGAATTTCATACAACGAATTTTGATCCTATGTACCCTTTTTTCCAACTCCTCCCAGGTCCATCGATACCTCCCTACTCACTTCCGGTCCTTTGGTTTTGTACCAGTTTGTGCAGCCCAAATAGTCTTGGGTATGGAGCCACTTGGTGGAGTGTGGCCAACCTCCCAGAGAACACACCCTGGAAAGGAATGGGTTGTCCATCTCCCAGTGTGGAAAACCAAAGGACAGTTGTGGTATCATGCACAAGACCCTGTGTAAACTCAATCCCAGTATGCTGGGAGGAGGTAGGCATGGAGGTCTTGCTTCTTCCTTTGCTATACAGAGTGTTATAACATAGCCCAGTGTAGCTTCAAAGCGGGGATCTGCATGCCTCAGCTTTCTAGTTGCTGGGATTCTGGGTTCACACTACTCCCCTTGGCTAAAGGAGGGAGATTTTAGTGGCTAAAATAAAGGCAAATGCAAAGGCCCTGAGGTTTAGACTTATCGATGTGCAAAGAATCCATGGGAGGAGGAGCAGGCCAAGCGAGAAGTTTAGTAGGAAATATATTTTAAAGTAGGCAGAGGCCAAATCATGCAGGCCTAGTTGTCTATGGTAAGTACTTGCTTCCATCCCAAGCATGATGAAAACCTCACTGAATGAGTGAGAACACAAGGAAGATATCAGTTCTTTTCTATTATGTATACAATAGTCTGTCTGTGTATATGCCTGTAGGCCAGAAGAGGGCACCAGACCCCATTACAGATGGTAGTGAGCCACCATGTGGTTGCTGGGACTTGAACTCAGGACCTTTGGAAGAGCAGGCAATGCTCTTAACCTCTGAGCCATCTCTCCAGCCCCCCTTTCTGTTAGTTATTGAGATAAGGTCTCATGTATCCTAGGCTGGCCTCAGATTTGATCTGTAATGGAGGAAGATCTTGAACTCCCGCCCCTCCTGCTGGGGTGACAGGAATGAGTTAGCACTTCCTTATAGTTCATTTGTGTCTTAGAAGACTTGTTATGAGCGTTGGGAAATGCATTAGTGCTGCTAGAGTGCCTGCTAGGCATGCATCAAACATTGCACTGGATGCCCAGCAGCAAATACAATGGGGCATGGTAGCCCTTACCTGTAACCACACTGGGAGATGGAGGCAGGAGGAACAGGAGTTCAAGAGCTGCATGAGATCTTGTCAAAAAAATTACTATCCTGCAGATGGGGAGAGTGTTAAGGTTAAGACCGCTTTCTGTTCTTGCAGAGGACCTGAATTTGGTTCTCATCGGCCACATCAGTCAGCTCACAACTGCCTATAACTCTAGCTCCAGAGTATCCTGGCTTTCCTGGACAATGCCACTCATATGCACAAACCCACATGTGAGTTCACACACACGCACACACATGTACATACACACACACACTTGAAAATAATAAAAAAATAGAATTTTAAATGTCCTATCTCCCTGTGTGTTTTTTGTCTTTCTTTCTTTTTTTCTTTTCTTTCTTTTTTTTTTTTTTTTTTTTGAGACAGGGTTTCTGTGGTGTAGCTCTGGCTGTCCTAGAACTCCATTTATAGATAAGGCTGGCCTTGAACTCACAGAGACCCACCTGCCTGTGCCTCCCAAGTGCTGGGATTAAAGGTGTGCGCCACCAGTGCCTGGCCTTCCTATGTGTTTATAAGGAAACTTGTAGTCCTGGAGTACTATCTGACACTCACTTGCACAAAGGAGTGGTCATGGGAACACGTTTCATTTTTCTCTACAGTACAATAGGGCAAGAAGAGAGGTAGCAGGACGATGGGGGCAATGCTTTTAGCTGTGGTCCAGCTGAGAAGCAAAACAGCTCAGCCCAGGACGACAGTGGTGGAAAGAGCTGTAGGAAGATGGCTTCTAAACTTGTAGGAAGTGGACAGCATTACTGATTGCCTGGACTAGCCGTGTAAGAGAAGGAAAGGAAGTGAAGTCTGACTCCAAGGCTTTTTGACCTTCCTTTCAGAACTGACGTGGACGGTTCATCCAACTCTCTTCCTCTCAGGTCCTTAGGAAGAACAGGCCTCGTGCATTGAGGCACGGAATCTGAGTCACGCTACGAGATTAGATCATTCAAGTGGGGATGGTGAGTAGGTAGCTGAAATATGAATCTCAAGTTCAAGGCACAGGTCAGGACTGGCCTTTTACAGTATGAAATCACCCCGGAAATGAATCTGGCTAGAAGAAAGAAGACGCCCAAGGCCTGAGCCCTGGGGCACTCATTAGTCCCCAATCTGGAAGAAGTGGAGCAATCAGCAAAAGAGACCCATGGAAACTAACGAGGTCAGAAGGAACTGAGGACACAGAGCGTCATGAAAGATGTGTTTCCAGAAGAACACATCTTTAATACCTTTGTAAAAATAATTCTTTGCCACATGGTTCGGGGAATCGAACCCAGGGCTTCTTTGTAACAGCTAGTCAAGTAATCAACTAACTGTATCCCTAGCCAGTAGGCGTCAATTCTGAGACAGTACAGTTCATTTAGCACCATTAATAAATTTTTCTTGAACACCATTGCTCATTTTTTGCTGATTAATTTCTAATGCTATTCAGTGCTTTCAGGGGCATATGTGCTTGGATGACTTGTGTTTTCAGTGGTCATAACTTCTCAAACTGGATGTCGGTACTCTCCACATGCTTCTCAGGAAACTGGGAAAACAGGCTTGGGGTGTGGGGGAGTGTCAGTTGACTGAGTAGCACATTCAAATCACTAAACTCAGAACCCCACCTCTAGAATTGAAGATATATGTCCTCAAATATTCGACAGTTTCTGTAGTAGATGTGGTAAACTCCTACTGTGTGAGCCTGAAAGGAAGAACTTAGAACTTGCTCCTATTTCATCCACCGAAGACAATGTTAACATTTTCAGGTGTGCAAATAGCATCAAGACCATTTCAAAGCCCTGCTGTGATCTACCCTTCCGAGAAGTCGGAGTTGGCAATAATCTACCAATAAGCACGAAATAAAGTATCTCCCAGGGATGCTTTCCAACTGTCTTTATTTTTCATATGGGTGGGAGAGACTAGTACAATATATATCTTAAGTTTACATTTTTAAAGCCCCCAGTTTCAGGAATTTATAGCCACACTATTTTGGTTATGTTTTAAAAGACTGGATTTAAAATAATAAAACCCTTGCCTTTGAAACTGTGTCCTTAAAATATTAAAATATAAAAAATTTTGTGTGACTTAATGGACTTCACTACAGCCTCCACACGATTCTTATTATTTTCTTTCTCATTTCTGTGTGTGTGTGTGAGAGTAATTTGATTTTGATTTGGGAAGGGGGAGCTGCAAGGGTGGAGGGAGGATGTGAGGGGACAGGGAGAGAAGTGGGATCAGGATGCATGTTGTGAAATCCACAAAGAATGAGTAAAAGTTTAAAAAACTTGAATCATTAAGATGTCTATGAATGACTTGGTGGTAAGGAGCACAGTGCCCTCGAAGGTTGCCAGAGTTTGTTCCGACCACGCATGTTGGTCAGTTCCCAGCTTCCTGTGACTTCTGCTCCAGGGGGATCTACTATCTCAGCCCACTGAAGACACCTGCACTCTTGTTCACACACTCACACACAGGCACACACTTAAAAAAATCATAAATCTTTAAAAAAAGATGTATAGAAAAAAACTTAAAACTCTTAGCTCTTAGGGTTTTGAGCAGTGGTCACGCTTACGTAGCACCGTGGGTTCCCAAAGGGTAGTTGAATATTGTGAACTCTGCTGAGAGGCCCCAAAATTGATCACTGCATATCATGGAGTTTATTAAATGAGGCTTAATTTTCTCACCTTAAAATTTGTGTTGGCAGTGTAGGGTGATTTGTGCTTGTAATCCCAGCACCCAAGAGGCTAAGGTAGGAGAATCACTAAGAGTCCAAACCTATCTTGAGCTTCTTAAGTGAGTTTCAGGCTAGCCTGGGCTACTGAGTGAGACCCTGTCCAGGGAGATGGGGTTGGGGAGAGGAAAGGAAGAAAATTTATGTTGACTATTAAATCCCTAGATCCTCATTAATATCATAGTATTTGGAGACAGGGTTTGTTTTGTTTTATTCTGTGGCACAGTATATTGTCTTGTTCGGAGAAAGGATCTCACTGTGTAGCCCTGGCTGGCTTGCCGGCCGGCCTTGAACTTGTGGGAATCCTTAGACTTGCTGTCTCCCAAGTGCTGGGTTACAGGCATACACTACTGTGCCTGATTTTGCAATAGCATCTTTAAAGGGGTAATTAACTTAAACTGAAGTCTTTCTAGTGGGCCCTAATCCAGCTTGCCTGGTGTCTTTATGAGAAGACATGTAGACGACACTTGCATGCACAAAGTGCCAAACACACTTTATAGTTTGAAAAGGGGTCTCCTGTAGTCCAGGCTGGCCACCAACTTCCTTATGTTGTTATGATGACCTTGAATTTCTGATCCTTCTGCTTCGACCTCCCCAAGTGCTGGAACTACAAGTGTGCATCAGCAGACTTGGTTTATGCAGTACTGGGGATTGAACCTAGTGTTGGCCAGGTAAGCATTCTACCAACTGAGCAATAATGCCAGGGTCTAATGACATGTTCTGTTGCTTTTTCATAGTAGCATAGCTAATTTTTATTTTATTTTTATAACGAGGTTAAGTTTTTATTCTCTCATATATATTACTTCTCTCATATATTTCATCTCTCATATACATACATTCTCAATTCATCCACCCCACACTTGATCCCTCCTGCTCCCATTGCCCCCTGCCCACAGTCTACAAACACTATACTATTTTCATGAGTCAATGAGTTTAATTATGATTGCTTACAGAAGCAGTTATTTACTGGAGCCGGGGAAATTTACCAATAGCTAAACCACTAAAGAAAGTGACTTTCTGGGACTGGAGAGATAGCTCACTCTTCCAGAGGTCCTGAGTTCAATTCCCAGCAACCACATGTAACGAGATCTGGCATCCTTTTCTGGCCTACAGACGTAAATGCAGACAGAATACTGTGTACATAATAAATAAATCTTTTAAAAAATAAAACAAAATATCTTTTTTGATTTTACCCACCAATCCCAGTTCCCACTCCCTCGCCTCCTCCCATTCTCTCCACCTACCCCCTCACCTCACAAGGATAACCCCAGCTAAGACCCTAAGCATTTGTGGAGAGTGTGCCTGAACTTGGTTGCCTTGTCATCAGACTGATGAGTATCTTAAATGTCATCATAGAACCTACATCCAGCAACTGAGCTCCCAGTTGAAGAGTGGGAGAAGTGAGAATATGAGCGAAGAGGTCAAGACCAAGAAGGAGACACCCACTGAAACAGTTTACCTGAGCAAATGGGAGCTCACCAACTCCAGACAGACAGGAAAGGAACCAGTATAGGATCAAACTAGACCAGCTGGATGTGGGTGACATTTGTATGGTTGGGGTAGACTGAGGAACCACTGGCAGTGAGACCAGGATTTATCCTTACTGCTTGTACTGGCTTTTTGGGAACCCATTCTCTTTGGATGGATACCTTGCTCAGCCTAGGCATAATGGGGAGGGCCTTGGACCTTCCCCAAAGCAATGTGCCTTACCCTCTCTGAAGAATAAATTAATCTCTTTTTAAAAAGTGTCTTTCCTCCCCTCTAGGAACTATTAACGACCAGTAGCTCTTCATAGGGTCTAGGAGTCCCGTCCTCCACTCCCTGACTGATATCTACATGATGGACATCTAACTAACATTCAACTGGGAGGAAATAAGTTTTGCTATTTTAGGCCATCCAGTCCATGGTATCTTGATTGACAGCCTCAGCAAGGTAGTGTGGAGGTGTGGGAAGTGATATGGACGGAAGTGCCAGATCTAAGTATTCAACTGTGTAAGACACTGATTAGAGGGGGACACTCGTTAACCTAGTGTAGTGGGAGGGAGGGCAGGAGGGCAGAGCCCATAATTGCAGATGCACGTAGGCAGCTTGATTGGAAGACATGAATTACTTCATCAGTTAAATATGAAGCAAGACCTTCAACTAAGTGGGAAAGTAGGCAGGGAATTTTAGATCTGATGCGAGAGGAATGTTTTAAATGGTCTTCTGATAGGTGAGTGCAATTTTCTTTTAAATACCATAGATCAAAAGCATCCCTGAGTCAGGTGTGGTAGCACATACCTGCAGTCCCAGGACTCGGAAGGCAGAGGCAGGAGGACGGCTGAGTATGTGAAGCCAGCCTGGTCTACAAACCAGTTATAGCCGTGGATGCATGGGAACACCCTGTCTGAAAAGCAGCAAAGAAAGAAAGAATGTAAAAGTAAAGAAGGAAGATGGATGGCTCCTACAGTTTTGAAGGTAGATCCCTCTTGAATGAGGTTAGTGCCCAGATGAAGAGAGACTCAAGAGAGACCCTTGGCTCCTCCCACCGTATAAAGACAGCGAAAGACACCACCTGTGACCCAGGGAGCGGGCTAGCATTACGTATCAAATATGCTGGCATCTTGGCAGTGGATTCCAAGTCTCTAGTGCTGGGAGACCTTTCTGTTGTTTCTGGGACACCAGCCATATGTAAGTAAGCGAACTGGAGAAGCATATGAAGGTTGCTGGGCAGTGCTAACTTTAACCCACTCAAAGCTGGCCCCGTGAAAAGCCGAGGCTCTCCAGGTTTTAGTTCCTGAAAGATGTAAAAAATAAAATTTTATGGTTCATTTTCAAAAGTGCCCCCTGGCTAATTTAGTTCCCAACACAAAGAAACAAAAGGCCCTAGACTCCTCCTAGCTACCCCCACCCTCAAGACCAGGTTAAGCCATTCTCCCACCCAAACTAGAAGTTTATAATTGGAAATTACTAACAGCTAAGCTTGCCCCCAGCCAGTTTAGTCCCAGCTACAGACAGATAAAAGGCAGCTCTTACTGGATCGTCAGGATGTAAAATCTTGCACGTAGTCCAGGTGTTATCCTTCTCTTACATCTTCTCTTACATAGTTGCTTACATCAGGCCCATAGCGTAAGAGGAAGGAGAAGAAAAGTCAAGCCTTAGGGTTTGTTCATAAACATCCCTGCGCTCAGTGACCGTACCTGCCTGTCAGTCTAGACTGACGGCTGCCTTGCAAAGTCGTAAAATAAACTCTCACTTTCGCTCCTCTGAGTCTCCAGTATTCTTCTAATGAAGGGAGGCTCGTTGTTTCTCACAGCAGGTAAATGTGAAGGAATAGGCGAGGAAATAATTAGAGTAGCGGACGGTGGAGCCTCAGCTCGGCAGGAATTACAGTGGTAATAAAGTCAGTTATGTAGGCTTATTCCTGTGATCTCAGAACTTGGTGGAGACAGGAGGGTCTGGAGTTCTAGAACAGCCTGTGTTATCCCATTTCACAAAATGACATGAACTGGCTGGTGCACTACTCAGTGGGTGCAGACATTTGCTGCCAAGCCCGACTGACCTGAGTTCAATCCCTGGACTCCACAGGGTGGAAGGAGAGAACTCAGTCCTTTAAATTGTCATCTGACCTCCAGGGGTGTGTTTTGGCATGCACACAAGGATGCTTCCACACACATATCGTATAGACACACTGGATTGTTGGACTCTGGCGTCCAAACACCGAGAAGGAGTCGTCCCCAGAGACCACACACCACAGCCGATGCAAAAGCATGAGGATTTTATTAATTCTGTCATGACAGGATCCCCCAGCATTCGGGAAGCCGAGGGAACTCGAATAGCGGGTACAGTCTACTTTTAAAGGGGCCACAGAAGCAAGGGGGGTTGTTCTTTGACTATTCTGATTGGCTTATTTGAAAGGGCTATTACCAATAATTGACTGGAGAGCTGTTGCCAGATCAGATGAGGTAAGAGGTCATTTTGACCTCGTTTCCCAGGGGACAGAACCAAAGCATACGTATATGGGTAATTGTTCAGGAACTGAGTACGTGCGAGTGTAGCTGTTAGGTCCTTGGTTCCCAGGGGAGGAGGGGAAGCACTATGGCACAGAGGCTGAGAGGATTCAGAATTGTCAAAAATGGCTTCAGGATTGTCTTAAAGTCTTACAGGATAAATCTGTAAAAAAATTAAGAGACATTCAAAAGCATCCCGTGTCCTACAAAAGAGACTATGTATATTTAATGGCATTTGCCAGTGTTTTCAAACGGCATCTGTGCCTGTGAATGAAACAATAGAGACTCATATGTGTGAGGCATTAATTCAATTTGGTACATCTGAAATTAAGATAAACAAGAGTGTTCAGTAATAATAGATGCTTTGTCACAAGCAATTTAATATGTGTGTGTGTGTGCACTGTTGAAAGGGGAACATGTCACATGCCATATATTTTTACGAGCATATTTCATGTATATGAATATATATTGAATGGGGAGTACATCATATATGCTATACTGCAATTGGACTTTGGGGACACTTTGTGAGGCAAAACATTGCTATGTAAGCACGCACCTCTTGTGACCCACTGTGCAGCCGATTCAAAACTTGTAGCAACTCTTGCCTCTGTCTCCCAAGTGCTGCTGGCTCATAGGTATTAGCCACCATGACGTCTAGGCTACAGTCCGCTGTTTTTGGAGACAAGGTCATCCTAGTAGGCCTGGCTGGCTTAGAACTCATTATGTACACCATGCTGGCTTAGAACTCATTATATAGACTATGCTGGAGTTAAATCCCAACAATTTCCCTGTATTTGCCTCCCAAGTACTGGGATTTCAGGAATGACTTTGCTTGACTTTGCTAATGCTTTTCAACTTTACTATAGTTTTTATATTTTTCTGTGGTAAGCACATGTTTTTTTATCACTCTTTTTAGAAATTTAAGATCTGATTTGATGATTATATTACAATTTAAATAGGCCCTATATAAATCAATATCTACATATCTATCTTTTTATCTACCTATCTACCTGTCTACCTATGGGGCTGAATAACCCAGGGGTTTGTATATGCTAGTCAATGACTCTACCACAGAGCTACATGCCTACTCCTTGATGCATACTTTTTAAAAATAGTACTATAAGGCCAAGTGGGATGGCAGATGCCCATAATCACAGCAGTTGAGACTGAGGTTGCAGGATCCTTGCAAGCCTGTAAGTAATGGAAAATCCCAGGCCAGTTAGGGCTGCATAGAAAAACCTTGTCTTGAAAAGAATAGTACTCTACATTATACTTTCAAACAGTTAGATGTGCAAAATAGTACATAATGCTTAAGTACAAATGGGATCAATCAAAAAATTTGAAAAAAACACGCCCACAGGAAACCAAGCCCCGCCTATCGGCATCCACGCCCCTCCCAGGAATGCCGACTCCGCCTTGAAACCTTGCTGGCCACGACACTTCCAGCCCTGCAGGTCACACAAGTTCTCCAGTGCGAGGTGAAAGGAGCCCAAAGACCCAGGTTAATGAAAGAACGCAGGGAATTGGGATGAAAACTTAGAAACTCTGATCCAGCTACTCAGGCCATGCACTTTTCCTAAACCAACCTCTAAAGCCGCCCTAAAATGCGAAGTTATTGAAGACAGTCTGGAGACCTATGCTTGATAAGCCTTATTCTAACCTGAGAGGCAGGACAAAAGCTGAGAAGCAGTTTTAGGAAACTAACAATATTGTCTGTATTAAAGAGTACGTCACTTTCAGATAAAAAAATTGAAAAAAAAATGAAAACTCAAGTAAATGGCTTCTACATATGCCTAGCTTGAGCCTCCTCCTTTTTGAATCTATAATGATGCCAAAGCCACCAGTAGTTCCAATGATCAAATGTGATAATAGCATTTCTCTTTCTCTATAGCTTCCCAGAGACGAATCTGGCCTGGATAAACTGACTGGGATTTCCCCACTGATCAGTGGGTGATAATAATAAATGTGGTTTGGCATGATGGTGTATGCCATTAATCCCATTTAATCCCAGCACGCAGGAGGCAGTTCTCTGTGAGTGCAAGGCCATCCTGGTCTATAGAGTTAGTTCCAGGACTTCCAGGGCTACATAAAGAAGACTTGTCTCAAAAGAAATAAAAATAAGGAAAAAGAATTGACGTGGTACATAGTCTCATGATTCTCTTGGCTTCCACTTCTAGTAGAGTGCACTTTGGTAACTTTTTTTCATTTTACAGAGTCAGTATTTTACCAAGGCCTTTGAGAACAATAAGCCATATGGAACTTTTTCTTTGAGGCAAGGTCTCAAAGATGACCTGGAGCCCACTATGTAGCTGATGATGGCCTCTTTGTGTTTGTGGAAGTTCTCCTGCCTCAGCCTCCTGAGTGCTGGGATTACAGGCATGAGCTACCATGTTGAGCTTCACATGGGCCCTTGTTTTTTTTTTTTTTAAAAAAAAGAGCTTTTCTCTATTCTCTATTCAGGCCTGGAGAGATGGCTGAGAAGTTAGTGTTTGATGATCTTCCCAAGGACCTGAGTTTGATTCCCAGAATCCATATTGGGCAGCTCACAACAGCCCATAATTCCAGCTGCTGGGGATCTGATGGCCTCTAAGAGCAACACACACACACACACACACACACACACACACACACAAAATCTTTTAATTTTTGAAACAGAGACATAGCACTGGCTGACATGGAACTCACTGTGTAAGACCAGGCTGGCCTCAAACTCACAAAGATCCACCAGCTTCTGCACCTCAAATGTTGAGATTAGAGGTGTGTGCCACCATGCCTGCCCATAATAAATCATTTTTAAGGTTTTTATGGATTTATTTCTAAAATTTCCAGCCCACCACATATGAAATTTCCATGCCATGTGATATCAACTCTGTGAGCAGACTGCATCCTCACCTGCTGTTTATAGCATGGAACACAGGGGTGCCCTCAAAACTATCCAGTTTAGTGATTTGCACATGAATTTTTATTCCCCCCCCCCAGTTTTCTTTAATTTCCCAATATTGGTTGCCAATCTACACAGCAGAGAGTTGAAAGAAGCAATTTCTGATATGAGAACACAAGGTAGATTGTTAGCAAACTACTTCCGGAACTCTATGTAATGCACGCTCAACACAAGACCCTGCTTAACCATAATGGCAAAATGAATGCTTTGATTGGAGATAAATATGATGGTTTCTTCCAAGTTACCTTGTGTGATCACTAGCTTTAACTGTCATCTAGACACAACCTAAAGTCCCCTGGAAGAGAATCTTTATGGCATTGTCTGCATGGGGTGGCCTGTGGTCAAATCTATGGGAGATTGTTTTGAGTGCCTTAACTGATGGGGGAGTACCCACCATGGATGTGAGCAGCACCTTCCAGGAGCAGCGCATATAAAAGGACACAGAAGAAGGAAAGCGTCTCGAATTTTGCTTGCTGGGTTTCACTCTTGCTGATGAGTTCATCAGTCCTGTTGCTGCTGCTGCTTATCCCTTAGCTGACACAGAACCAGCGTTTTTGGACTGCCAATGTGGATGGAAGACCCTGCTGATCCCTTGACTGCTTTTTGGAACCAGCTACTTTGGGTTTCTAATGTGGACCAAAGATCAATGCCTTTTCAGGAGTCTTCTAGGCCTCCAGTGCCATATTGAATCAGTAGAGACATCCGATACCATGGACTGAGAAACTACTGGGGTATCTGCCTCTCTAGTGTGAAAGAGTCACTGTTGGACTACACAGATCATATTGTGTAAGCCACCCCAATAAATACCCGTTTAAAAATATTTAGTTTATTTCCTTCATCATTTCCCCTCCAAATCCTCCCACACACCCCTCCTTGCTCTCTTTCAAATTCATGACCTCTTTTTCATTAGTTATTATTACATACATATGAGTATGTTTACACATACATATTCCTAAACACATAAATAAAACATGCTCATTCTATAAGTTACTTGTGTGTATGCTTTCAGGGCTGAAGGTTTGTTATTGAATAAGCAATTGGTGTATTCTTTCTGGGGAAGCCTTTGTCTCCCATCTCGGCATTCCTTAGCTGCCTGCAGCTCTTTGTTCAGGGTTGAGACTGTGGGTCTTCCCATGTTCACATTAGCATGTTTCAGCTTCTCTTTAGGCAGGCATGTTGGTGAGACCTTTTGGGTGTTAACTTCTGCTGTTCCTAGAAAACACCATCTCACAGCAAACTCCTTGATCCTCTGGCTCTTAAAATCCTTCTGTCCTCTCTTCTGCAGTTACCCCTGAGCCTTAGGTGCAGGAATTGTGTTATAAATGCACAAGTTGAGACTGGGATCCACATTTCATTGGCTATGGTTTACTGTGATTGTCTCTATTACAAAGTGTTGTAAGGGAGAGGGCCACTTGTTTGTCCCAGCCGCCAATTACCTTACACCCGAAATAACCACACAGAAACTGTATTAATTAAAACACTGCTTGGCCATTAGCTCTAACTTCTCATTGGCTAACTCTTAAATATTAGTTTAACTCATCTCCATTAATCTGTGTATCGCCATGTGGCTGTGGCTTACCAGCAAGATTCTAACCGGAGTCTGTCTGAGGCGGAGGAAGATCCATGGCTTCTCTGATTCTGCCCTTCTTCCTCCCAGCATTCAGTTCTGTTTTCTGTGCCTACCTAAGTTCTGTGCTATCAAAGGACCAATAAAAGCAACACATAAACAGAAGGCTCTCCTACACCAACAAAGAGCAATTTCCTTGATGAGGGGTGTGGACTACATTTATCTGTGGGTTTGGGGAGAGGTGGAAGGTAAGCCCCTATTGTTGAAGACACCATGCACTTCAGATGCAGGGCCCAGAATCTCCTGAGCTAGAACAGATATGAGGGCCTCTCCCCTGACAACTAGCTTTCATGGTATCAAAAGGCACCATGCAAGCTTCCAAAGGAGGGAAGCAACCCACAATCCTACCAAGCCATGATATCTATGAGCTACAACAAAGACCAGTATGGTATGATAACCCTAAAGGCACCGTGGTGTCATGCATGACTTGTCAATAACCAGCAGCTCTCTCATTGGACTTACGATGTGTTCAACAAGAGGGAAATCGTGCCTGGAACTGGAAACCTAGCCAACTACACAGGGCTAGTGATATCATGCATCTTTGTGGAGAACCTAAGACTGCCACTTCTAAACCATCAGAATCCCTGACTAGATACAACTGTATCATATATTCATGCTATAGGTTCTGTTTCTTTAGAGAACCCTCACGAATGCACCATGGAGAAGAGAACTCATTTCTACAAGGGAAAGCAGAGGCACAATCTGTGCCTGTGTATTGCCTGTCAGCGGCAAAATATTTGAAGGTTTTTATTAGCGTGCATTAATTACATATAGTAATGATTTCATTGTAACACTTACATGGTTATTTGTGCAGGTTGCTTTTTGTCAACTAGACATAGAGTCACCTGAAGGAGAGAACCTCAGTTGAGGAAATGCCTCTGTCAGACTGGCCTGTAGTTATGCCGGTGCAGCATTTTCTGGATTGTTGATTGATGTGGGAGGGGCCAGCTCCCTTTGGGCGATGCTAGTCCTGGACAGGTGGGCCTGAGAGAGATTAAAAGGTAACTTTGAACATAAGGTGGAAAGCAGCGCTCCTCTATTGCCTCCACTGCAGTTCTTGCCTCTAGGTTTCCGTCTGGAGGTCTTATCCCAACTTTCCTTCACGATTAGCTACAGCTGTAAATTGAAATCAACCCTTTCCTCTCCAGTTTGGTTTTGACTTTGGCCAGCGTTTTAGCCCAGCAACAATAAAGCAAACGAGGACATGCATATAACATATTTCCATCATCCTCACTCCTTCAGTACCTTTTCTTGTCCCCCTCCCACTCCTGACAATTCTCCTCCCAGTTAGTCTCCCCTTCTACTTCTATGTCTTTGTGTGTGTCACCCCGTAAATTTTATTAGCTTTGCTTATAGAAGCTTACAGAAGCAGGCATGAAGGAGCATTGCTTGAGCAAGGGCACCTTACCTATGCCATATCACTGAAGGCAATGTCTCCCTCTCTTCTAACATCCATGAAGTGCCTAGATCCTGAGAGAGGCGGAGCCTCATAAGTCCCTATCTCCTCTCTGACAGGGCCAATCTGATACAGATAACCCTAGTTGCTCTGAGTTGTAGTAAGGAGCCGCTTGTTCATCCCAGCCACCCAAAACCAAAATAATCACACAGAAAGTGTATTAATTAAATCACTTTTTGGCCCATTAGCTCTAACTTCTTATTGGTGAACTCTTGCATATTAATTTAACCCATTTCTATTAATCTGTGTATGTCCACGTGGCTGTGGCTTACTGGCTAAAGTTTCAGCACATTTGTCTCCAGCTGTCTCCAGCAGCAGCTCCATGGCTTCTCTCTGACTCTACCTACTTTCTCCCAGCATTCAGCTTAGTTTTCCGCACCTAGCTCCGCTCCACTATAGCTTTGCTATAGACCCAAAGAAGTTCCTTTATTTATCAATGGTAATCACAGCATACAGAGGGAAATCCCACATCACTGAGTTCCAGGGTGCAGTAACCATACTATGCCCAGTAGACACTGTCCTACAACATTGCACTCCTTCTTCTAGCCCTTACATTCGTCCTGCCCCCTCTTCTGTGGTGCTTCTTGAGCCCAGAAGGCAGTAATACTTTTTGATTATTTGTGTTTCGTGGAGGCCAGAGGTGTCAGATATCTATAAAAAAAATACTAGTGACTAGAGAGATGGCTTGGTAGTGAAGAGTGTTTGCTCCTCTTTCAGAGGACTTGAGGACTTGAGGTTCTAAGCACCCATGTCAAGAGAGCAAGTGGCTAAACTCCAGCTCTGGGGGATCTGACACCTCTGGCCTCCATGACACACAAGAAAGCTCTGGGACTATTATTCTAAGAATATTAAACTGGATGATTACACATACCTACAATTCCCAGCACTTAGAAGGTAGAGGCAAGATGACTAAGAACTCAAGGCCAGCCTGGGCTACATATTTGAGGCCAGCTTTAGATACATGATATCCTGTCTCAAAAAAGGGTATTAATAAATCAAACCCGACAATAGGCAATTTTTTGAAATTGACTTTTGTTCAACATAACTCTTTGTGTTCCATCCAAGTTGTTGTATATAGCAATCATTAATTTATTTTTCTCATTAAGTGGTATTCTATATTATGGATGTAGAGCAGTTTTAGGCATTTACCTATAGAAGAACATTTGGATCCAATAGGTGTGGTATCTTATGCTTGTAATTTCAGCACTCCAGAAGCACAGGCGGGAGGAATTCCAAGAGTCTATAGCCAGCTTGATTCACAGAGTGAGTTCCAGGCCAGCTGAAGCTACATAGGCCAACTCTTGTCTCCAAAAAAAAAAGTATTTTGAGTTAAATTGTTTCTACTTTGGGGTTGTGCAAAATAAAGATACAAGAACATTCACGTATAGGTTCCTGTGTTTTCATTTCTGGGGAAAATGCTCACAAATGTAATTACATGGTAAGTGCTTGTTTAGTTATTTTTTCCCCAGAGCTGCAAACTGTTTTCAGTGCAGCTGTAGCACTTTGGTGACCACCAGCGATATTCAAGCCCAGGTTTTCTGTATTCTCCCCAGCATTTTGTGGCATCACTCCTCCTTTATTTTAGCCCCTATTCTATCTACTTGTGTATCATGTATCAGATAAACATTGAGTTGTCATTTCTCCAGTGACTACCTAAGCTATGCATTCGTTCATGCATGTATTTTATATAGAGACATCCCGTTTCATTAACCGTCTACTCAAGTATTTTGTCCATTTACTGTTGCCTTGAGGTTGCAGAGGGGTGAGACATGTCTCACTACTGTAGCTCAATCCAGCCTGGAACTTCCTATGCAATTCAGGTTGGTCTTGAACCCCTGGTAGTCCTCCTGCTTTGGTCTCCTTAGTGCTGAGATTCTAAGAGTCAGCTACTCTGAACAGGTGAATTCATTTCCTTCCCCTGCTTGAAGGAGTTGGAAGAATTTACAAAGCCTTCTTAGGTAGGTGACGCGTGACACTTTATTCCTGGCTGACTTTCCATTCTACTGGAATGGGATTTTATAAAGCAAGCATTTTTAAATTAGATGAGGCCTAAACTTCTTTTGTAAATTATAATTTTATGGTAATAAATCCAACCCTTTTTTTGAAACAAAGCTTCATTCTTTTAGTCCAGGCTAGCCTGGAGCTCACCATGTAAAACCAGTGAGCCTCCAATTTGTGGTGCTCCATCTGCGAGTGAGGTGGAGGGGAGTTACAGGTGTCAGCTGCCACACCTGGCTGTGTTTAGTTGGTTTTGGTTTTAGATAATGTTTCCTTAAGTAGCCCTGGCTAGTCTCCAGCCTACTATCTTGTTTAGTCCAGGCTGGGATTAATGGAATTCACTTGCTGCCCCTGGTTCAGCCTCCTAGGTGCATGGATTATAGGTGTAAGCCTGTAATTACCTGAATGGTCTTGAAAATTTCTTTTTCATACAATATATTTTGATTATATTTTCCCCTACCCTAACTCCACCCAGAACCTCCTTACCTCCCTACCCACCCAATTTTATTTTCTCTCTTTCTCCTCTGTCTCTCTCTCTCTCTCTCCCTTTTCAAAAATAAACCCACAAAAATGAAAATGAAAACAAAGAGACCTTTAAGACAAAAAAATGGCAAAATGAAACTAAAAGTGAAAAACAAACAAAAAAAAACAACAAAAGCAACTAAAAAACCCCCATGAGACTGTTTTCGGTTGGCTAACTGCTCCTAGGCCTGGCCTGGAGTGTGGCTGATATACCCAGGGACGCTGCATTAGAAAAACTGATTTTCCATTTCCCGGCAGGTATCATTGCAAATCTCTCCTTAGTTAGGGGTCGGACCTTGTGTCCATTTTCCATTTTGGGGATTTTGTCTGGTTTGCATCCGTGAAGGTCTTGTGCGTGTAATCACCATCTATGTGAGTTCTGTTGTTCCTCAAGATGATGTTTCCTAGGAGTTATTCACCACTTGTGGCCACAGTCTTTATGGCTCTTCCACATAGATCCCCAAGTCTTGAGGTAAGGGATTTGATAAAGACACGCCATTTAGGCCTGAGTTCTCTAAAGTCGTCCAGTTGTCGGTTTCGGTGTTGTCATCTACTGCAGGAGAAGCTTCTCTGATGTGGCTTGACTGATGAACTGACCTATGGATACAGCAGTATGTCATTAGGAGCCTTGTATTGCTATATTCCATTAGCAGAACAATAGTATCCACAGCCTATCTAGTCTCGTGGTTCTAGGTTACTTTAGCAGTATCAGGTATGGGTTCTATTTTATGGAGTGGGCCTTAAACCTAATTTTAAAAAGTGGTTGGTCACTCGCATAGCATTTATGCCACTATTGTAACAGTATGTCTTACAGGGAAGTAGTTGTTGTAGGTTATAAGATTTGTAGCTGGACGATATTGATGATTTCCTTTCTATTCTGGTAGCATGCAAAGTACCTTCCAGTAACATTAATGCTAGTCAATAGGGGTGAAGCTTCGAGTTAGGTGCCATCTTGACTTCTTCACGTTCAATGACGTAAATAAATGTCTTCAGCAATAACACCTTACCATCGGATTGTGGGAAGTAACCAATATGGCTGATATTTTTAATTGGCTATTTTCCTGGTTGCATTTCTTTCTTTCAGGGGAGGGGTTGACACCATCTTTCTTTCCCTCTCCCTCCTGCCCCGACTCTATGGCAGTGTCTCAGTTGTGTGGCCAAGAAAAAGCTGTGTTCAGTCTTACTTATTCCGAGATGTAGAAAAATGATCAAGGCTTGGATAGATGGCTCAGCTGGTAAAAACACTTACTGCACAAAGTCTGAGCCAGTGGTGCAAGGAAAGAATCAACTCTTAGAAATTGTCCTCTGGGTGACACACACACACACACACACACACACACACACACACACACAAATACATGAATAATAAAAAGAAAGACAACAGAATCCAAAGATGGACATGGTGAGAGACGCCTATACTCTGAGCACCTGAAAAGTGGAGGCTGGAAGATTAGGGGTTCAAGGCTGGCCTTGGTTACATATTGAGTTTGATACTAATGGGGAGCTACATTGAGATCTTTTCTCAAAAAAACATAAATAAATGAATAAATAAATGTAATAAAAATAAGAAGAGTCATTGCCTTTACATAGGCAAGTGAAACATGACCAATGGGCCAGTTGTTGAGTTTTTGTGGTGGGTGCGAAGAGGCTCGTCATAGCATTCCTTTAACCCTGGTGCCTGGTAAGGTTTGTTCTTTTTCCTCTTTCCTGCTGACTGTGATGCAAACAGGCAGTCTTTTTTTTTTTTTTGTAATTAACAGTTGAATTTCTAAAAAGGAAAAAAGAGTTCATTGGCACATAATGGATAGAGCACAAAACTGATCTCTCTAGAGTGTATGGTTCAGTAGCCATCTATATAGTCATAGAGTTGTGCAGCCGTCACCATGACAATGTTAGAGTTCTGTTTTCTTTTGTTTTTATTGTTTTATTGAGCTATACATTTTCTCTCCTTCCCCCTCCTTCCTTGCCTCTCCTTTTCTAGATGATTCTTGTAACCCCTCCCTGCAACCCACTCATCCCCATTAGCAGTCACTAGTACTTTTCCCTCAACCATTGCCTCAATGCTGGAAAATCACTGCTCTATTTTGTGGTTTTGGATTTGTTTATTCTCAGTAGTTCATGTGATAGCAATTACAGTATGTGATCTTGTGTCCAACTTCTTTCATATGGCATGGTATTTTAAAGGTTTATCTGTGATATAACATTTATCAGTATTTTATTCATTCGCGTGATTAGAAACCATATTGTAATCATTTATCCATGTGATGGATATTTATTTTCTATTTGTTGCTTGGTTATTCTGAGTCACAGTTTCATGTAGCCCAGGCTGGCTTTGAACTCAGTATGTAGCTGAAGGTGACCTTTCACTCCTGGTGCTCCTGTTTCTTCCTCCATAGTTCTGGGATTGAAGGCACATGCCACCGTGTCCAGTTTGTCTGCCTTTTTGATTACAGCCATCCTAATGCCTGTGAAGTGGAATCCTGTTGAGGTTTGATTTCTAATTCTCCGGTTGCTGAAAACGTTGAACATCTTTTCATGTGCTTATTGGATTTGTGCATATTGTGCTGGGAGAAATGTCTATTTACTTACTTTCCGTTGTCGCATTATTGAGTTATGAGTTCTTTACAAGTCTACAGACAAGTTCTTTATCATAGAGACATGATTTGCAAATATGGAAAAACTTTCATCCCATTCTGTGAGTTGTTTTAATGTTGTTGGCTTGGTTTTCTTTTTCTTTTCTTTTCTTTTTTTTTCTTTTAAGATGAAATTGTATTATGTTGCAATTTCTTGTTGCAGGTCTTGAACTCCCGAGCTCAAACGATCTATTCACCTTGCCTCAGCCCTCAAGGACTCTGATTCTAGCTGGACATGTACCATCATGCAAGTTTTCATCTCTTTCTGTCTCCATTCTCCCCACCCCCACACACCATTCACCACCCCCCTTGTCCATGTGTATGGGCATCAGCAAATATTTAGAACTCTGATCAAGTGGTTAATAATAAATCCTAGCGTCTTTGTGGGGATGCAGATGTATACAATCACTATAGGAAATTATTTGGAAGCCTGTACAAGGTCAGGGAATTAGAGTGGGAGAGATAGAAAAAAATGCTTCAATTCATGATTCAGGAAGCAGAGCATTTTCTGTGATGACAAGGTACAGGGTCTAACCTTGCAATTAGTTTGCTAAAGCGGAGAGTGGGTGTTCTTTGGAGATAATGAAGAAAATCTGTTTAGACGCAATCAGGTTGAAGACACCTTACAGTAATTTGAAAAGTTTAGCATAATGAGCAGTCAGAGAGACCAAGGGATTGGTTCAGTGGGAAAAGTTTTCTCTGTGTAAGTGTGACAACCTGAATTCAGATCCCCAGAACCGGCAGAAGAGCTGGCTGTGTTGCGATGTGACTGCGGGCTGGGTTTCTCGTTGTCGTCGTTTTCGTCAACTTGACATAAACTCGAGTCACCTGGAAAGAGGGAACCTCGACTGAGAAATTGCCTCCGTCACATTGCTCTGTTGCCTGTCTGTTGCTGGCACTTTTTGCATTAACAAGTGAATGTGGGATGCTCAGCCGACTGCTGGGAGGGAGGGTAGTCTTGGGCTGTGTAAGAAAGCCGACTGAGCAATGCTTTGGAAGCAAGCTAGGAAGCAGTGTTCCTCTATGGTCCAATTTGCTACCATTCCTGTTTTGAGTTTCTGCCCTGGCTGCCCTTCATGATGGACTCAAACCTGGGATATATGTAATAAAACCTTTTCCTCCCCCACTTGTTTTTGGTCATGGCTTCCTCACAGCAACAGAGAGACAAACCAGGACAGCCTGTAACCCTAGCTCCTGGAGACTGGAGACACAGTTTCTGGGTCTCACTGGTTAGCTGGGTTCGTCAAAACAAGGGGCTCCAGGTTTAATAGCCCTTGTCTCAAAAATTAACGTGGAGATCGCTAGAGATTGCTATCTGAAGTCCAACTCTGGCCTCCACAAGGAGAGCTGTAATTATGTGCACCTGCCTGCATATCCGCACATGCACGCATACCGCACATACAAAGAATTGACGGCCAGGTGTGGCGCATACCTATGGCAATCCCAGGACTTGGGAGGTAGAGTTTAAGTCTAGCTTGACTATGTGAGATCTCATCTCAAAAAGGAAAAAAAAAAAAAGGGTAGGTATGGTATGGTATGGTGGCTGCCCATATCATCCCAGCACTGGGAACTCGGGTCCTCATGTTTGTACAGCTAACACTCACTCGGTCATCTTCTCAGCCCCTCTGGCCTTTCATTTTTTTTTTTTTTTTGAGACAGGGTCTCACTATGTAGCTCTGGTTGTCCTGAAACTCTCTATGTAGACTTAAGCTCACAGAGATCACCTGCCTCTGCCTCCTGAGTGCTGAGATTAAAAGACATGTGCCACCGTGCCTGGTTTTGGCTGCTAATACTTAATGTTGAACTTTTCTTTTTCAAACGACTGTAAGATTTCTCCATCCTCATTGAGCTTAAACTGATTGATTCACTTTGCAAGATTGAGGCTAATGTAGACTACAAATGTAAGAAGCTAACAGTAATGGAAGATTAGAGAATTAGGGTGTTGAAGGACTGGCTAGAAGTACAATCTATATAGTGCACTAAAGAAGTAAAGGGAACTCAAGAGAATGTAGGACTAGCAGCCTAGTATAGAGTAGTGGATAAGCTAAACATTAATGTGCCACATCCAACGCCCCCAGGACTGTGATAACCTCCTCTCAACCCGGAGCCAAGCCTTCTTAGAGACCTTGAACTATATTGAGTCAGTGGCGTTGGGTGGACCACTGGTCTGCAGCCTCCTGAAGATGTGCTCCTCTGGGGTGCTTGTTCACCGTGGGAGGTGCCTCCTCAGAGACACGTGGCTCCAGTGTCTTGCCACTCAAGGGTAGGGTCAAGGAAAGCTGCTCCCTACCATGCCTCAGAGAAGGCGAGTGTGAAGAAAACTGGGGGCCCAGCACAAACCTGTGGAGTGAGGAAACAGGAAGTGAAAACCCTCCTCGCTGCACTAGTTCTCATTCATCCCTCAATGATAACACTTAACACCACGCCAGCTGGCAAAGCAGAAAGTTATTTTAAAATCCCAGGTCCGTTTGCAGAGAGAACAGGCATAAAGGCAACCTGAGTCAGAGGCAGTCAGAGAACTGAGGACATGACGTTGATTGTGGACATAACGTTGGATTGTTCCTGTGGATGTTAAAACCAACCAGCTCTTGCCAGGCCCTGGACTGGAAGAGAAGCTCAGAAGCAAGGCTGTTTCTTCAAGCATGACATTGATGTGCCCACATCCAGGGCAAGTGGAGGACTCTACTGCAGGTTTTCTGAACGAGATTATCTGGGCATAATTCCACCAGGTCTTTGTCGTAACAAGTGCCTCAGCAGATTTGTGGTTAAAATAATAAACCAATTGTGCGTATTTCGAATGCATAAAAGTGAAGGAATGGCATGACAGGTCCCAGTTTCCCCAGCAGTCAGTTTTCATGCATGTTCACATATGCTACCTAGTTCAGCTCCAACCCTACCCTCATCCCCTTTTCTCTGCTGCAACCAGAAGGTTACCATCATACACATTCCTGCCTGTCCACCACTGCTCTAGGCAATGGGAAGCCTTTGAAGGGTTTTATCTCTCTCTCTCTCTCTTTTTTTTTTTTTGGTAAAGGGTTTCACATAACCAATGCTGGTCTCAAACTCTCCATGCAGGCAAGAATGACCCTGGAATTCCTCATCTTCCCTCCTCTACCTCCCAAGTGCTGGAATCACAAGCTTGCACCCTCATGTCCAGCTCCTTTGAAGATGTTTTTTTCTATAAAGCAGGATGTCACTGGAAGCATAAAAACAAAACCGAACAAAACGAGCTAACAGGGGTCTCCTGGAGGATTCATTAGGACGGGAGTAGATTCAGTGAAGCCAAGGGCATGACACTAAACTTGATTTTTTTTTCCCTTTGCACCCTTCTGGGAGGCCTGTTCTCTTCTTGCAACCTCCAGTATCTGCCATCACCTTATTTCCCAGCTCATCAGTTCCTTTCTTGTTCCCAAGAACAAGCTCCTTTTTGCTTCCCAAGACAGCCTGGGTTCTATGGTTAGTCACTTCACATAGAAGTTTGCCTGCCCTGACATTAATCTGTAACAAATCTAGCTTTCGAATCTTAATGTTAGCAATGATTCCTTTTGCTTTGATGTGCTGCCGTGTGACCCTCTCGGCCTTTCCTTTATTACTTATAATAATCTGCTATAACTAAATGTAAAAAGCTTGGAGTGATGGGGCACATCTATCCTCCACTAAAGGACTGTGGCAGGAAGATTGCCGGGAGGTTGAAGTCCCCGCCCCCCAGCATACATTATTGCATTCCAGGCTAAGCATACATACAGTGAAATCTTGTCGCAACAACGCAAAAATCAAAACAAGGCAGATTTCCATCTAGGCAACACTGGCCATGAGCCTGTTTTGGGCTAAACTATATTCCTGAAATGAGTCGGGCTTTGCTCGTCATCCTAAAATATAAATAATACCTCAATAATACTGCCAGCTTTTGTTTGCCCATGGAGTAAAATCAGCCCGAGCAATTGTGATGCTGTCCAAGTGACATACAAAACTGTGTCTAAATGGGTCATGTTGAGGAAGTAGTAAACTTATCAACATATGGCTTCCGTTTATTTCCATTGCATAGATTTGGCCATGGGTCAAACCCAATTAAAATTTTGATTGACTATTTTTATGTTACTTATAAGTACAACAAGCCACAAACACAGAAGTAAAATCTTCATTATAGAACTATGGATAGAGCCCACATCATCACTGAATCTCAAAATGTTGGTGATAAGAAAACTACAAAAAACAAAGTACCGAGGCAGGCAAGCATAGGGAATGACTGGGAAACACGAGACTCTACTTGGCTTGGGCTACTTGCACCTCCCTTTGCTAGCAGTACATCTAGCAACATGTAGGCAACCCAGGACCCCCCCCCCCCCCCCCCCCGCCTCCTCCATCTGAACTGGGCTTTATGTTCGACTGACCGAGTCACGTGGGAAGTCTGACTGAAATGGGGCTGCACAGGTAGCAGTGTTGGGTCCCCTCTTNCAGTACATCTAGCAACATGTAGGCAACCCAGGCCCCCCCCCCCCCCCCCCCCCGCCTCCTCCCTCCCTCCCCCCGCCTGCTTTAGGCCGCACATATTCCTGCTTTAGCAACACTTTGATACCGCCTGACAATCAGGTGCCCTTGAATATCTTTCATCTTTTGGCTGCTCTCAATCTTGATAATGTGTTTCTTCTGATCTGTACACTGTTGCTTCCCTTTGAATAATATTTGCTTGATACTTTCACGAGATATGGGAACTTTTATTTCAGTTCTTTGATTGAGAAAGCAAGAACCTGGAAACACCTGGTCCAGAGTAACAGCCACCAGTAGCACTACCATACTGTGCAATCCCTCTGTGCAAGGTCCTCGAAGATACAAGCTAATATAAAAGGGGCTGAAAGCAGATGGCCGGGTGCCTGGGATGTGGAGAACAGGAAGCAAAGAAGCAGTTGGAAAGGCGCAGGCCCACTTTTGAGACTGACAGAAAAACTTCATCTAGGTCCGCGGTTCTGAACCTCTCTAATGCTGCGACCCTTTAATACACTTCCTCGTGTTGTGGTGACCCCAACCATAAACTGATTTCACTGCTATTTCCTAACTGTAATTTTGTTACTCTCATGAATTGTAATGTAAATATCCGATAAACAGTATATCTAATATCGACCCCTGCGAAAGGGTCATTTGACCCCCAGAAGGGTTGTGCCCCACAGGTTGAGAACCACCGATCTAGACTGTGTGTGATTCTAACCAGATGGCCTGAGAATGTCAAAATTATTAAGTTGGCCTGAGGCTATAGCTTAGTTGGTGGAGCGCTTGTCTAGCACCCACAAAATCCTAGGATCAATCCCAAGCACCCCGTAAACTGGGTGTAGGGCCGCATGCCTATAACCCCAGCACTTGGGAGATGAAGGAAGAAGGATCAGGAATTCCAAGCCAGCTTCAGCTCCAGGGAGCTGTCCCTATCACTGTCACCATCAAAAAGCAGGAGGAGGGGCGACAAGAAAGGACTGTGAGGCTGAGCAGGAAACAGCTATGATTAACGGCTGCCTCCCATATGTAAGGAGAGAGCCTGTTGATGAATGCCCCGCGCTCTCCAACATACAGCTACGCGATTAAATTTTGCCAGAAGCTTCTCTATAATATGACTATTTTCCCTGGTGCCAAAAATGTTTGAGAATAACGCGCCCCTCCTGGTCATGCTACAGATAAATTTATGGCAAGGCAAAGTTGAACAGTTCTGGATTCATGGCTGAGGCTTGTTTTCAGGTCACCGTTTTCAAGGGGGAGCATTTGTGGATGGAGAAAGTGGCTTTTTCAGTCTGGAGTGTAGACAGAAGACAAGCGCTCTTTTGTTCTCAAGTGCTCTGTCTCCAAGCATATTTCCCTGATTTTCTGTGACTGTGTCTGAGTCTGTGCTAAGGGTACTGCAGCTGGACTGTGGAGTGGAACCAGGTCCAGAAAAAGAATTGCTAAAGAATGCAAGTAAACAGGATGGCAGATGTTATCCTTAGCCTATTTCCCTAAACATAGCTTTTTTGGCTACAAAGTAAAATGCCATTCTTCCAGCTTCTGCTTATACGCGGTGATGGCTGACAGCAGGGACAATCTTCATTTGCTTGGCAAGTTGTCACCGTGTGACTTCACGTGTTTTGTAAGGAAGGAATGATCGTGACACACAAAATTTCTGTAAGATTGTCTGAGGATATCCGGCCATTTCTGGGAGGAATTTTCTCAACCCACCTAAGTCTTTGAGCTCTGTTTGACCAGCACACTCCCCATGAGGCTCAGAGCTGTCTGACCTAAGAGGCAGTTGGTATCTTCCTCCCTACAGAAGCCAGATTTTTCACTGGAGCTAGACTGTATTGACAGTGTTTCCCAGTCTGCCCCGTGCACGTCTCCTTTCCAAGGTTCTCTGAAGTGCTGGCTCACTCTGGCTTCCACAAGCACTTGCTTACTTCTCTGCCTCCCAGCATCCTCTTCACTTCCTTTCCTACAGCGAGAAGCTGTCGTGTGTGTTCCTCCCTTAAAAAAAAAAAAACCTAAAGAATTTGTTTTGCAGGTTTTGAAAAAAAAAAAAAAAAGAACACCAGCAATGTTATCCCAGGAGTTTGTCCATTCCTTATCATCCCTTCCCATATCTTTAAGTATGATCTCTGTGGTTTAGAAATCCCACGTTCCACTGTAGTTAAAGAAAAGTTGCCTTAAACCTTTGCCCTGCAAGCACCAGAAGGGAGCTCATAAAAAGGAAGACAGCAGCAGATGCAATCGCGGATGTGGCTTAGTCCTCGCAGCTGCCCCGGAGAGCTGTGCAGAGAGTACGAGCCCCAGTCATGAATCCAGAAGAACGCGTTGTGACGTGGCTTATATCTTTGGGAGTTTTAGAGTCTCCCAAAAAGACCATCTGTGATCCAGAGGAGTTCCTGAAGTCCTCGCTGAAAAATGGGGTGGTGTTGTGCAAACTCATCAGCAGACTCCTGCCTGGTTCGGTGGAGAAGGTAAGGTCGTTTTGCAGTGTCTTTGGGACTGCCTTCCACCACGGAGCAGCAATAATATCATTCTTGAGATTTTTTTTTTTCTACGGCCCGGTCATGGGAATCCCCTACTTCAATATCTTTCTAAAAGCCAGGCATTCTTTCTTACTGTCCCTGTGCTTTAAAAAGGTCAGAAAATGAAATGTTACCCTTCAGGAGTTGGCCCCCAAATGTTACCCTACTGAAAACCTGTTACACCACTGGCAGTCCAGGATGGGAGGACTCGCTTATCATACACGAGCTCGCTGTGTTGTGGAGATGCGTGTTAAACTTCCCTGTGCACTTCGGACATGTTTTGAACCTTAGGTACATGAGTCTGTGGAATAATGAAATAATTGGGAGTAGATCTTTCTGGGGCTTGAGAGTTTGCCTAAAAATTGATGAAGACTTTATTTCTTTAAAACAAGAGCCATTGAAGAACTCTATTCACAGAAGTCAATGCTACATAAAACTCACAAAACCCAGAGAGAAACCAAGTGTGTTGCATTGAATGCAGTGAGCATTTAAAGTGAAACTAAACTTTGCTCAAGAAAATTCCAAGATTTTTGAGGTTAAAAGCCCATGCTTTAACAGCGGATGACTTCTAAAGTAGGTGCTTTTGTGGCACTGGAGTTCTTAGGATTCTTTTTATCAAGGTCATGGTGGAATGTGGCTGTAAGGCTTCTTTTGCCTCTTGGAATCAGTTCTATCTTTATTGAATGAGTGTTTACTTATAATTTCTTAAACTTGAGAAACTGTGATTAAACTAGCGATAAGAGGCAGCGTGACATGATAAAATATAGTGCCCAGCCAAAGTGAAATATAATATCAACAAATTATTATGGGGAGTAGAGGGAAGTAATCAGGGTGGCCTTCTTGAATGAAAGCAGGAAGTAAATTTAAATATATATATATTTAACATATGATAAATATATCTTAGTCTCTCCGGTTTGCTATCCCCACAACTGACTTGAAGGTATGAGGAAACCTTTTTAAGTAGAAACGGCTTGCAGACATTTGAAACAAAAAAACCAACCGTTTAGGCGTTTGCATCACTTCCTTCAGTGGCTAATTCTCTTCCTGGATGGAGAGCAGGGCTGTCCTGTACCTTCAAAAGCCGACCCCATCTAGTTAACTACAAAGGATGATGATCGTTTGGCATGGCATAGCAATCTCTAAGTGACATTTGACTCTTTCTTTAGTATTGTCTGGAGCCCCAAACTGAAGACGACTGTATCAACAACATCAGTGACTTCCTGAAAGGATGTGCGACTCTTCAAGTGGAAGTAAGCTAACCTGCCCTGCCTTTCAATTTTCTCTTCTGTTAATAAAACAAGCCCGTAAGAAGTATGTGATTAGTTTACACTGCCAGTAGCCACAAAGATAAACAGAGGTAGTCCTTCAGAGAAACCAGCATTAAGACGAGTGGTCCCCAGTGGTGCGCTGCTAGTGTGTGTCTTTCAGAATCCAGTTCTAAACAAAGCAAGATCACTAACTGGGCTTGGTGACACACACCTATAATCTGCAACACTAAGCTGGTGGAGGCAGGAAGATCAGAAGTTCAAGGTCAACCTTGGCTATACATTTAAGTTTGGGGCCAGTCTGGGCTGCATGAAACTCTTTCTCAAAAACAGCAAAAAAGGAAAGAAAGAACAGAAGCAAAAAGAAAAGAATAAAAAAATAACAAAACAACAGAATACAAAAATCATGACTTTTGAATGTAGCTTCTCTTGAGGTAAGCAAGCTTTTTGTGGGTGTGCTTCCTTATTAATGGGGGGGAAACGTGAGTCACTGGCTACAGCAGAGGGTCTCAGGAAGGAACAATAAAATAAATGAAAAAAGAAAAAGACATGGCCCAGTGCCAAATAATCAACCCTGAAAACATACTTACAAGCAACATTATACTGACTGAGCAGGTTATGTTAGGAATATGTATGCATCTGTGCATACATATATACATGTAGTAACACCCGAAAAAGAGGCCATAAATTTAAAGGAGAGTGGAGAAGAAGGATTTGGAGGAAGAAAAAGGAACAGAGAACTGTTGTAATGAAAGAGAGAGAGAGAGAGAGAGAGAGAGAGAGAGAGAGAGAGAGAAAGAGAGAGAAAAATAAAGGAAGGAAGAATCTTGAGGAAAAAAAACAAAAAGAAGGGTCTCTTTACTCCCATTAACACTTTAGAACAGAGGGAGACCTTGGAAAACTACAAGAACCTGGCCTTCAAGTCAAAACTGTATTTAAACAGAGCAAGTGATACAGAGGCAGAGCAGTGGTAGAGGCTTGCTTGCAATGCACAAGGCCCTGGATTCAATATAAAGCAAAATAAAAACCCAAGCCATGTTAAACTACGTTGCACGAGGAACCCTAATGCATGCATACATGGTATTGCTGAAAAAGAGTGCAATACTTCTGCGTGTGCCAAGTTACTGTTCGTGCTCCATGTTGTTTCTGTGGTGCAGGGATGGGATCCTACTCTTGCATGTGCACAGGGAGCGCTAGCGTGGAGTTGAGCCTTCATGCCCTCTCCTAAGGCTTTTGTCTGTGAATAGTGTAGGCACAACACTAACTACCTCGTGATGTTGTTTCTAGGTCAAGTGAGATATTGCTTAATTATGTAGATTTAAGAAAGTCAATGTCCTAAAAATGTGTGAGATAATTTGGGTATTACCGTTAGCTCAGGGCCAGGTCAACAGGTAAACAAGTATTACCTGTGGGCAAGTGGTAGGTGTTTGAACGTGGACTCTGATGCTAAACTTCTTGGGTTTAAATCTCATTTTGTGCTCACTAGTGACATTATGACCTTGGAATCTGTTATTTCACTATGCTTCTCTGTCTTGGCCTCTCCACCTGTACAATAGGAACAAGAGTGGCACCTGCCTGTCTATTGTGATTGGTAAGAAATGTCAATGAATTAATACATGTAAAATTCGGGAAGAGATACTGGGGCATATTATCCTTCAGGTAGCTATTTATTATTGTTGTTACTATTATTGTTATCTTTACTAGTCCTTGTCTCAGTTCAACTTTGTTTCCTTCCTAGTTGGGTGTGGTGGTGCACACCTTTAATCCCAGCACTCAAGAGGCAGAGGTAGGTAGTAGATCTATGTAAGCTCCAGGCCAGCCTGGTCTACATAGATAAGTTCTAGGCCAGCCCTAGCTACAATGTGAGACCGTCTCAAAACAAGTTATTTTTTTCTTGAAGCTAAGCCTAATCTAAAGATACATCTGTGTCATAATATCTTATTCCAATCTTATTTACGTGGGTACTGGGGACCCAAATTTATTCTAATATTCCCTACTTCCCAGAGACCCCTCAGCCGTCTTGAGGTTCATGGTCCATGTGGCTTCAGAGCCCGTGGTAACCATTATAGGAAGCTATCTACTGTGGAACAGACCATGACATTTCTTGTTTGATTTTTTTTCAAATAAAAACATGGTGAAGTTGTCAACGATTTCTGCACTAAAGCTGCCAGAAGGTGTACTGTGCGCTTCTTCTTTGCAGTTCTAAGAATACTGGGTGATACGGAAGCAGCTCCTGCGGCTCCACTGTTGGGGGCTTTCTGATAACTAAAGATTATTTTTTAAGCACAAACGCTTAAAAGTCTTTTTTTTTAAATCAAAAAATGTTTAGTTCACTTTGGGTAGAAATTTTACTAAAAAGTGTATCAGATGGATATGATATGAACATTGTGGTTATTTTATTCCTTCTGTAGTTTCATAGGTGTGTGTGCATATTGAGATGTATGTACACTGTGTGGGGTACAAGTGTAGAATAGAGGTCAAAGTTGGTGTCTTCTTCTATTTCTTTCCAGTTTACCTAAACCATTTTGAAACACTTGATTTTTAGGAAGTTCTCTCTCTCTCTCTCTCTCTCTCTCTCTCTCTCTCTCTCTCTCTCTCTCTCTCTCTCTCTCTCTCTCTCTCTCTCTCCCTCTCAGATAAAATCTCTCACTGTTTTGGATAAACTGGCTGGTCAACAGGCCCCTCACCCACCCAGCCCCGCTCAGGATGATAGCAGCTGCTTTCGTGCTCAGCTTTTACGTGAAGGCTGGGGCCCCGAACGTTGGTCCTCTTGTTTGTGTAGCAAGCCCTCTACTCACTGAGCCATCTCCCAAGCCCTATATATTAGAACCTTTCTTCAGATCCCCAGAACTGGAGTTGCAGATGGTTGCGAGCTGCCACGTGTGTGCTGGAAATCGAACCCAGGTCCTCTACTAGAGCAGCCAGGGCTCTTAACTGCTGAGCCAGCCTGATTGCAGAAGATTTTAAAATAATTTTTTAAAGTTAGCATTCAATGTGATGGGCTTTGTTGCAGAGAACTATTTTCAGGGTCGAGTGAAAGATGAATCTACAGCTCTTAAGGTATCATTGCGTCTAAACACTAGTCTTAACGGCCCACTGATACCTTGTGACTCAGTGCTCTTCGTACTGTTATGCACAAAACCGAGCCATGTTGAGTCACTCACAGAGCCCTCAGGGAAGGCACATACAATCACTCCAGAAGGAATGAGACTGAAAGCTGAGCTGGAAGGCATGGAGCAGCCAAGTATGTGGCCAGTCCAGTCTTCAAGCTTCCCGGCAGCTGAAAAACAGACCTGTACAGAAGTATTCACAAAGGTCGGGGCGGAGGGGGGGAGGGGAGAGAGAGAGAGAGAGAGAGAGAGAGAGAGAGAGAGAGAGAGAGAGAGAGAGAGAGAGAGAGAGAGAGAGAGAGAGAGAGAGAGAGAGAGAGATATCTCCCTCTCAGGCAACAGTGGGAGGCATGGAGCATGTCTGGTGGAGCTGAGTTAACTTTCTAAAACTCTAAATGTATGAAAAGCAAGGAGCGGGCTTGCTGGTTTCCCAGAGCGCCCTAGCATTTCCTAGCATTTATCTGAAGAAAGGCTGCCAGTTTGAATCAGTCAGTTTGGAAGATTGTAATGCTGAGTCAGGGAGGTGGGGGCTGAGTATTGGGGTCCCAGGTATGGGGACCACATTATAGGTTGATGATCACTGGGCCTCTCCAGATGCCCTCCATCTTCTGTTGACTGTGAATCTAAGAGTTTAGGGTCTCTAGTGGTTCATACAGCTAACAACAGAGAAATCTGGGAAACAAAAACTCCCTCCAACTTTCATGCTATCTTTTTTAGACTTTTTAAAAAACTTTTTTGATGAAGTCAGATTTTTTATTTTTGTGTGTGCATGTATGTGCGCGTGTGTGTGCGCGCGCGCATGTGTGTCAGCCACAGTATGCGTCTGTGTGTGTGTGTGTGTGTGTGTGTGTGTGTAGTTCAGAGATCATCTTTCAGCAATTATTTCTTCTGCCTCGTTGAGGCAGGATGGGTGTCATTTCTGCTGTTGCGGTGTGTCCTCTGGGCTATCTCACCTGAGAGCTTCCCAGCAATTTTCTCATCTTTGCTTCTCATCTCCCTCTGCTGAAATGACAGATGTGCACGGAGGCATCTGGCTTTTATTTTTCAATTAAAATGTATTTCATGCATATGAGTGGTTTGCCTGCCTGTATGTCTGTGCACCATTTGCACGCCTGCTGCTCATGGCTATAGAAGAAAGTGTCAGATCCCTTGGAACTGTAGTTACGGAGGGTTATAAACCACTATGTGGGTGTAGGAATTTGAATCCAGGTCCTCTGCAAGACAAGGCACTGCCCTTAACCACTGAGTCACTGGGTTCTGGACATCCAATTCAGATTATCATGCTTCCCCACCAAACATTTTCACCCACTAGCAATCCAGACAACTCTCATCTTTTTTTTTTTTACATTGACTTTTAGAGTCATCTGAGATACACTTGCACAATCAAAGGTCTTGAATAGCTGTGTTTTCCTCTAAGAATGTTATCACAAATCGAGGTTCTTTCCTTCTACTGTGTGAGTTTTAGGGATTGAACTCAGGCTTGGCAGCAAGGGACTTTACCCACGGGACCATTTCACTGGCCCCAAGTTGATTTTCCTGGATGTGGGCATTCAGTTTTCTCATTACCTGTTATTGAAAAGACTACCTTTCTTCCCTTTAGCTGATTAATGTAGCTTCATAATAGTTGTTGAAGTCAAAGTATGAGTCGTCCAACTTGTTCTTAGTTTCAAAATCATTTCAGAATACTCCAGATGTTGAATGTGCGCATGAGTTTTATATCAACTTCTGCCTGTATTTTCTTTTCTATTTATTTATTTATCTCTGTCTGTCTGTCTATTTAACTATCTATATATCTATTCATCCATCTATCTACTTATTTATTTTTGAGGCAGACTTTTATTTTAAAGTCCCGGCTGACCTGGAACTTGCTCTTGTAGAGGAGGCTAGCCTTGAACTTGCAACAAATATTTCTTTCTGCCTCTGCCTCCAGACTCTTGGAATTACATGTGTGTGCCACCATGTCTGTCTCCATTTCTTAAAAATAGCCAGCTAAGACCCTGAAAGGGACTGTGTTGAACTTACAGATCACTTTGAGGAAATGTGTTCTTTAGTAACCAGGTCTTCGAATCTGTGAACATGGTTATCTCTCCACGCATTTGCATCTTCTTTCATTTCTATCTTGTCTTTATGGTTTTTAGCATATGTGACTTATACCACTTTGATTCAATTTTTTGCAGCAAGTATTTCATACTTTTTTTTTATTCGAAATAAGGTCTCATGCAACCTAGGCCGACCTTAAATTATGTAGCTATGTAGCTAAGGCTAACCCTGAACTCCTGAACCTCCTGCCTCTTCCTCTAAGTATGGGAATACACTTTTAGATACTATTATATGTGTATTTTTTTAAAAAAATATTTGTGCTGTCATGGTGATATGCATCTTTCATCCCACATTTAGAAGGCAGAGGGAGTTAGATCCCTGTGAGTTTCCAATCAGTGACTGCTGCATAGTGAGACCCTATCTGAAATCCAGTTGTGTGTGTGTGTGTGTGTATGTGTGAGTGTGTGAGTATGTGTGTGCTCACCTGCCTCTCTGTATGTATACCACATGCATATTGGTGTCTGCAGAGCCCAGAAAAGAACATTGGAACCCTGGAACTAGAGTAGTTATATGCAGTTGTGAGCTACTTGATTTGGATGTTAGGAACTAAGCCCAGGTCCTCTGCAAGAGTAGGAAGTGCTCCTAACTTCTGACTCATCTCTCCAACACACACACACACACACACACACACACACACACACACACACACAACTTTTTGAATTTCATTTCTTTTCTTCTCTGCTCTTTTTTGAGACGTGAGCTCACATAGCTCAGGCTGGCCTCAAACTCACAATAGTTGAGAATTGAATGACCTTGAACACTGTTATTTCTTTTCCCCTCTGTGCACCCCCCACACCCCGCTCAGAATTGTCTATTGTCTTCTTAATTGGCTTTGGAACATTTCTTGCTAGTGCATAGAAATACAATTAACTTCTAATATTTATTTTTTATCTTTCAACTTTTCACATTTTGTTTTCAAGTTCTAATGTTTCTCTCTGGAGTTCGTATGATTTCTGATATACAAGCTTATGTCTTCTATGAATGGGGATATTTGCGATTCTTCCTTTTCTGTGCTACTTTATCAGGCGATAACTTCTAGTACGTATTGAGTAGAAGGGGTAGAAGCAAGTGCCTTGTTTTGCTTTTTATCTTACAGAGACGGTAGTCTTTCACCAGTAGGTACAACGTTAGCTGCGTATTCTTTTTTTTTTTTCAGCTGGTTATTTCTTTATAAATGAACTTTAGTATTGAGGAAATGTCCTTATAATGCTAGTTTGTCAAGTTTTTTTTTATTACAAAAGATGATGATCCATACTCGGGATCAGTTGGCTTTGGGAGGTGGTGGTAGGAGGTTCTGAGTTCAGGGTCATTCTCAGCTACATTTATATGCCCCTGGGTGTATACTATATCGTGAGCTTATTTGCATATGTGAGTCGAGGTTTTCATATGGAGGTCAGAGGAAAACCTCGGATGGTGTACCTTGCCTACCCCTTGTTATTTTGAGTCTCTTTAATGTTCATTACATGGAGTTTCTGGGGATTCTTCTTCTGTCTTCACCGCCTGTCTTGCCATAGGAGCACTAAGATTAAAGACATGTGCCGTTGTGTCTGATTTGAACCCAGTTCCTTGTGCTTGTGTGTGGCATTTTACCAACTGAGGCACCATGCCCACCCCAGTTTCCTTTGTGCATTTTATGCATCTGTGGTGATGATCATTAATTTAGGCTCTTTACAATAGTGATACATTACATTGATTGATACCCACATATTGAATCAATCTTTCATTCCTGTGATAAATCCCAGTGAGTTATGTTGTGTATGTACATAGAATTTTGTGTGCATTTGTGATTATTCTTGAAGAATCTTTCATCATCGAAATGAATTACTGTGTCAGATTTTAATAGATAACGTCAAATTCTCCTACAGAATGCTCTACCAACTTACATTTCTACCAAAACACTGAAAGGGTTTTCTTCCTTCTGTCCCTGTCAACGCTGCACATTATTTATCTTAAAGTTTGCCAAAGTGATGGATGAAATAGTAGTTTTCTTTGCTATAATTTGTATCTCACGATCCCAAATTAATTTGGACATGCTGTCGCTCCTTTATCGTTCATTTCTATTTCTCCTTTGTAAACTAAATCCATCTTTTTTTGTTTTCTCAAAGGATGGAAAAGGAAGAGAGGATATTCAGTCAAGTCAAAACTACCCAGAACATAAGAAAATGATCCTTATTTTTAGGTAAAGTCAGTAATGAAAGCAGGAAGTCACTCAACAACGTGAGCAGGGCCTGATCATTTTAGAGTGGCCGGCGTGGTACTTTTCTGGCTGTATTGCTTGACAGTGGCCGTGTGAATACTGGTCTGTGGAACCTCTAGCCCGGGGACTTTTCCTTTATTCCCAGTAGATACTTTTCCTCCATCATCTTCTACCATGGTGCCCTGCCTAGGACATTTTCCGGTCTCCATTTTGCAGAAATAGACATGTCTTCTGCTTCTGTACCCAGCTTACTTTGTAAAAAAAAAAAATCTTTGTTCATGAAGGGTTATTAAATGAATATGTGATTCAAATAGCCCCCCCTCCTTCCTTCCTTCCTTCCTTCCTTCCTTCCTTCCTTCCTTCCTTCCTTCCTTCCTTCCTTCTTTCCTTCCTTCCAATATCAGCTGGTAGCAGTCTGGCTTTTCTCTGCCCCACTCCCTTGTTCCCTCCTGACTTCCTGAGTCACTCCATCTGCCTTGTCACCATAGCAGCATGGGTGCTGTCCCTAAAGTGAGGCTTGTGGGATAGCCCCTTCCTAGGGACTGTTCTGCAGGGAAGCAGTCCTAGAAGTAAGGCAGCTTTACCAATGCTCATGAGTTAAAAGGAAATCTGCCATGTTCTTGTTCTAAGAAAGTAGAAATAGGCCACACCCCTAACTAATGGCACAAAGAACTTCTTCAAGTCTTGGCAGGGTTACTTGTGTGAACTCAGACTTCCTCTCTCTAGGCCTCTCTCACTATGTAGCCCTGGCTGGCCTGCAACTTACTATGAAGACCAGACTGGCCTCGAACTCACAGAGATACGTCTGACTCTGCCTCCTGAGAGTATTGGGATTAAAGGCATGCGCCACCACACCCAGCTAGGAAGCCTGCTTAGAAATTAGAGAATGGGTCATGGTTTGGCCCTTTTCCATCCGTTTCCACTAGGCAAAGCTTCCACTCAATTTGACTAGTAGGAAGATTAAAAAGGGGTTCGGCACCTTTTCTTCTTGACTAGCTGAGCCAATGTGGCAGTCCTAATGGAGTTCCACTGCTTCGGCTGACCTAATCTGCTCCTGGCTATGCTGCCGTTCTATACAAACTGAGCTTCAAGGCGTACACTGTAGAGCACATCTCAACTACTCTATAGAGACAGGAGGATGTGAGTTCCAGTCCATTCTGGGTTAGAGATGAGACCCCGGATCTACACTTAGAAAAAGTTCAGGGGTAGACCACTTGCCTAGCATGTGTTTCTTTGAAAAGTCTGTCTTCAGATTTTGGGGGTCTGCTCTGGGAAAAGATGGATGTGAAGTGCTTCTCTGCTTGAAGGAAAGGGTGAGAGGATGTCTCGTTGGGTCACCATGCAAATTACCGGTCCCAAGTTACATCCCTGGGATGAGGAAGTAAAGTAGTCCACTAACTAGGAATGGCTTAGTCCTTGACTCCAGCATTCCCAGCAGGGGCGTTTTGGCAATGACCCCAAGCCCTGGTAGCCCTGATCTTGGGAACTGGGTGGCAGCAGCATGCGCAGTGTAGCTGCAGCCCTCACACCGCGGCTTTTGCTCCTTGGCTGGCTACTGGGGTGCTGACTGCTGCCACCACAGTCACCACCACTGCTGCTGCTGGTGCTGCTTCTGCTCTGCCCTGCGCCGCTGTCACTTCCAGTTCCTACTTCTGCGATCCAGGTCCGGGTCATCGCTTCCCCGCTGCTGGCCCGGTCTCTCCAGGCTTCTTTCCCTCCCGGGTTCTGGCTCCAGGCAGCAGAACTGGGTCTGGAGAAACCCTGCGGTCAGGCTCCCACAGCCCACCCGCTCCCCTCCTGTGGCCACCCTACAGGGGCACGCCTCCCGCAGCCCGCGATCCTAGCTCTAGAGAGAGAACTTGAGGGCGAGAATCGGACTTCCCTCTTCATTAAAATAAATAAATAAATACATAAAATCCTTTCCCTGGGAAGCTCGGAAGCTCGGCAAGGAGTTTGGAGACTGGCGCCCCCTCATCACGCGTCCAGGAGCAAAGTTGCAACCGCCCCTCCCTGCCGGCCATACCAGCAGGCTCTCCAGTTTCGTCCTGGTGGCAGCCGTGCGGGGCAGGGTCCCAGCTCCATCTGGGGACTGCGCTTCCCGCAGCCTTGGCACAGGCTGGCGGCGCTCGGCGGCCCCGTGACTCGGAAGGGCGAGCCACTTCCAAGGAGGAGGCTGGAGGGAGCGAGCAGCAGGAGGACAAGCGAACCAAGCCAGGTGACTTGCCAGGGGGGCAAGGGGTCAGGGGGAGGGGAATGTTGAGGGCTTGGTGCTGGGGGGCTGGGGTAGCCAGGGGAGGAGCCGCCCTTCCTCCAGGATTGACCGCCTAGGTCTACAGCCCCAGCCGCCGCCGGTCTGTTCTCTGCCAGGGCCTCTCCTTGGTGCACCGAGCCCCTGGGTACCCAGAACCCGGGCGGGAGCCAGGGCACAGGGTAAGGACGCGCCAAACTTAGGGGTGTGTTGTCCAGCTTCGGCCGCAAGGTTTGTAGCAGACGGGATTCTGTCTTCTCTCCTCCTCTGAACCAGAGCAAAGAGACAACGGTACTGTTTTTTGATATTAATTTGATGCTCTCCCTAGCTGGGGCAATCCATGCATTGGGGAATGTTTGACACAGGTCTGTCACAGAAGTGGTTTTCGGATGGGCTCTACCTGGTATTCCAAAGTAGCTGTAGTTGATTGCGAGTTTTCATTTTCCAGTCATTGAAGGACCCAACAGGTATCCCAGCTATTTCATTTCTTAGTTCTAGAGGAGAGAGCCCTCAAGTTTAGCTCTGTTTCAAATACCTTTCTTCTCAATACCTTATATTTTTAGTTTGGGTTTGTTATTGTTTTTGGATGTAGGAGTGACTCACATCATTTTTTTCCCTTCTTTTCTTAATATGTAGTGGGAGTAAAAATATACTCAAAGAATATATTTTGCTATGAAACTACGTTTTTCAGTAAAAGCTTCCCATGAACCAAAACAGCCACGCAGAACAGAATGAATCTCAGTTGGTGTTTAAGTTTTTTTTAGGTATTGATTTTAAAGGCAAGATTTTGAGGTCTAGGCTGCTTTTCTGACTTGTATTTGCCTGGAAAAATCCCGTTTGTCCTTGAACTTCCTATCTTAATTTTGACATTGACCATGGTAAGAGGATCTCCGATGACATCATTTGCTCCGGCCACAGTTCAGTGTTCCACCACTGAGAGTACCTCTGTCCAAAAATGTAAGGCCTGGGCCTGCCCTTGGACTTCAGCAGCTTTCTTTTAAGCAAAATATTATGCTCCATGCCAGGCAATGCTGCAGTCCCTTCTTACATAAGCAAACTCCAGGCCCATGTGGCCCAGGGTATGCTTGGAGCTGTTGAAACAAGAGAGGGGCTGTTTCCATGTGACTTGCTGAAGGATGACCGAAGTTTAGAATACAATAAATGACCAACTAATAATCTCGCCTTGCATTTCTATGGTGCTTAACTTTCTTTTCCTTTCTTTTTCTTTTTTGCTTTTTGGGAATGTTTTCCACTTACTCGAACTCCAACTCACCGTATCCTTATAAAGGGCATTTGAAAACAGGCATTGCTTTCGATTATCAAAGAAACCGAAAAGTTTGGCCAAGTCATGCGCTTCTAGCTACAGACTCAAGAGGCTCCCTCTGCTTCTGCTTCTGCTTCCTGGCCAGATTTTGCTGTTTGTTCTCACTAAAAGGTGACACTGTGTACAAAAGTGCTTCGTTTGGAACATTGTCTGAGTGGTCCGTGGCCTCTGAACCAATTATTCACTTGCTAGCTCTCAGTTTGGCCTCTTGTGCTTGCATAGCGTCCACTCTGTAATTAGGGGTGAGCACAGGGTCTGGGATTTGTTTTTACCTCTCTCATCTTCTGCTTTTCTACTCCTACTCTGGGATAGCAAGGGATGACTAGAGGGAGCAGCCAGAACCTAGAAATTTCCAGTCCTCATTTGACAGCATTCATAGAGGATTATTTCGGTGTCTAGAAACTTCTCCAGGAGGCAAACTGAGAGGGCATGTGTTTGGTTCACTTAGAGCAATGCATTTGTCCATCACCATTGTCAGGGGGTTGTATACAAAGGAAGAAAAGCAGCTGAATGCCATTTCTCCTGCACCTTGGGCTGGCTGCTCGAAGTATATTATCTAATTTAATCCTCACAATAACCCTGCGAGGTAGGTGATGTTGCACCCATTACCCAGTGGTGGACACTGAGGTTTGGAGACGAGCCATACACGTGCCTCATCCTGGAGGTGCAAAGCAGACACAGCATAGTCAGCTAGACCTCGTTTCCTCTGTCACAAGCCACACTGTGGCCATCAGGGAGCCGTTTTCAGACATGACCATGCATTAGAAGCATCTGGGGGTACTTTCAAAACCACAACTATTAGAATCTCGTTGCCCAAAGCTTCTGACTTGATTGTCGTACAATGAGGTCTTTGCATTGGTGTTTTTAAATGCTTAAATCAGTTTAGTGAGAAGAATTTTAAAAACTTGAAAATGTTCTAGTTGTTTGTGCTGATGAGTGCCCACAAATGACACCCCTATAATCTCCACTTGGCTTAGGGAACAGAACATTGTCAATAGCTTCAATAGTCTTGTGTGCCTTTCCAGGCATGGCCGCTCGCCAAACTCCACGAGAATCGATTGTTGTGCTTTTGTCCTCGTTTGGTACATGAGTTGGGTGGTAAAGAGTGTTGTTTTCATAAAATGTCTTCCACTAAGCATTATATTTACTGTAGGTACTACTATTTAACTTTTTTTTCTTTTTTAGTTTTTCAAGACAGGGTTTCTCTGTAGTTTTGGGGTCTCTCCTGGAACTAGCTCTTGTAGACCAGGCTGGTCTCGAACTCATAGAGATTCGCCTGCCTCTGCCTCCCGAGTGCTGGGATTAAAGGCGTACGCCACCACCGCCCGGCTGGCTATTTAACTATTGTTTATTGCTGAGTAGTAGTCCATTGTATAGATAGCCAAATTTTGTTTATCCTATTCACTCACTGATGGACATTTGGACAGTTTTCAATTGGTATGTGTGTTGCCTTGTTGTTGAAATGAACAATTTTTTATAGGAATATCCTTGTGGGTATCCCCTGAAAAACATTTCTGTTGAATTTATGTATAGTAATAGAGTTGCCTGGTCATAGGGTATGAATAGATTCTGTTGTAAAAAGGGCCTCCAGAAAGGTGATTGAAGGGCCCAAGCCTTTAGAAGATGTGTTTAAGAAACTATGCAAGCAGTTCTGGCATGCGTCTAGGGGTGAGAAGCCCTCCTCTAGTTTATCCACATTTTAGTTATCTAGCCACGTCAAGCCTTTGCTACCTGGCTGAGACCATGAAGAAAGTAATGTTAAACCGAGTGGAGCGGCACAGGTCTGTCATCCCAGCACTTTGGAGGCTGGAGCACAGGGACTGTTGAGTTGGAGGGAAGCCTTGCTACACAGTGAGTTTCGGGAAAGCCTGGGCTCCAGAGAGGACGAGGGAGAGACAGGAGGAGAGGGAACTGCTGAGTTAGGTAATTTATACATATTTTCCCATCATCCCTTACGTACTATTTTATACTTTTCACTTTGTTTATTATTATGATTATTAGCGTGTATGTACACGCACACCTACATTGCAGTTATATGGAGGTTACAGGGAAATTGTCAGTACTCACTGTGGTTATGTTTTAATATATCTGTTGGCACGTCTTCAAAGTCCTTAAGTCAGAGACCAAAGATTCTTTATCCTTGTAACTGTAGTCCTTGGGATGGAGCAAGGTTTTTAGCAGATCCTAGTCCTTGGGATGGAGCAAGGTTCCTAGCAGATCCTACCTAGTCCTTGGGATGGAGCAAGGCTCATTACAGGTACTCACTAATATCCACTAACTAAATTATTGTCCCGTGGAATGGCTGCACAGTCAGGGGAGTCCTTAATTCCGAGGGAGATAATCCTTTTCTGCACTGAGACTTACATGCTTTGTTCCTAGGAGATTGCCTCAGTCTCCCACTCAGAGACAAATCGCTTCTACTTAGCTAAGCATGTGAGCATTAAGGGTAACCTGGCTGCTCACCCCAAACTGATGAGAAGTGCTGGATGAGGTGAGATGAGGGAAGGGATGTGGAAGCCCCTGGCAAACTGGGACACAGTGCCTGCCTAGCCATCTGGGGTAAAGGGGAAAGGGGGCCTGCTGCAGGTTAGACGTGATGGAGATGCCAAAAATGTGTGTGTGTGTGTGTGTGTGTGTGTGTGTGTACAAAACACAGAAAAATGAAATCAATGGTACAGCGGCAAAAGGGAGAAAACTATATAAATCAGACCCCCAAACACAGAACCAGCTGAGGTCCTTTCAGTGGGAGGCCAGGCATGCTCTATGTGGGACTTGGTGACTAGAATTTGCTCCTTGCCCTGTCTTGGTCCTGCTTCAGACATTCTTATTCATCCCCCTGTCCCCTGTGCGAGCAAGTTGTGTGTGTATGTGTGTGTGTGTGTGTGTGTGTGTGTGTGTGTGTGTAAATGGAATAGTAGCACAGTGATTAAGAGTTAAGAGCTTCAGCTTAGCTTTGCACTTAGTCCGACCTGGGTTGGCTACTTAACATGGATATGACAGTCTTTAAGGTGGCAGTGGTACATAGAATCTCTGATGAGGTATACGTTGCCCTTAATGCTAGTGACAGACAGCAAGAAAAGCAGTTGGCACCGAGTGTCGACTCAATAAATGCTAGCTCCTTTTCTCTATCCCTTCCTTTCTCCTTTCCTCTCCTCTCCTTTTCTTTCTTTCAAGTGGGTCTCATGTATTGCCCTCAAAGTCTCTACATAGCAGAGGATGACCTTGAACTCCCAATCCTCCTGCTACTACCTCCTGAGTGCTGGGATTATAGGTGCATGCCACCAGGCTTATTTTATGTGGTGCTGAGCATTGAGCCCAGGGCTTTGTGCATTCGAGGAAAGCACTCTACAAAATGAGCTTTACCCACAGAACTGAAAGCCCATTTCTAATTGGAATTTTGATGTCTTCTAGTAGACTTATTCAGACGTCGTTCTGCATTATGAAAACAACAGCTCTCTTGGTTATGTTGAAATAATCCTATTTGATAAGTGAGCTGGCTGATCTCTTGAAAATGTAACATTTAAACAGATTAGATGTAGAGCAAGCATTAACTCTGGGCTCTCTCAGAGTTCTGTGCTTTTTATATTAGCTATGCTGGAAAGTTAGACATGGATGAAATTTGAATGGGAGACAAAAGCATCCAGCCATCTTGGATCTTACCTCCATGTTCTATTTGGCAAAGCCGGCCTGGTTTTGGAAAACCATCTTAAAGAGCAAAGCCAAAGGTGAAAACCCCACATAGATTGGAACACTTAACACAGGCCTTTTCCAGAAAGCAAAACAAAGCTGAATGTTTCTGGGCTTTTTAGATGAATCGTGGTGGCAGACTTGGCTCTGCTTCCCATGATTGACTGCAAAGATGAACCCATTCGGTATTGTCAGGGTCTTTTGTAATTGAAGGGTCTTTCCCCCTGTCACTGAAATTCTCATCGAGGACAGTCACTGAAGTTTGGGGTAGGATGCAATGTGCTTAAGATCATTTCTAGAACGTGTTTGCTTTGGGAGACTACAGGAAGACAGTTCATATTTCCTCGACACTGTAGTTCATTGTAACCCATGGAGCACAGATTGGAATACTTAACTGGAGTGTCAGACAATACACAGAGCATCGTCCAAGTTTTCAAAACGGCTTGCAGCAGCTCTCACTCTTTCTCTCCTTTGGTCTTGCAGTTGTTCTAAGCGCATACACAGGCTATGAATCTATTAAGCCAGATTTCCCTCTGTCCTGGAAGTCACTATTACAACAGGCTGGCCCCGAGCTCACGGAAATCTACTTGTCTCTGCCTCTGCCTCTCAAGTGCTTGGGTTAAAGGTCTGTGCCATCATACATATCCATTTTTTTTTTTTACTGATAGAACAATTTGCATATGGTTTCCTTTATAGCAATGCAAGACTAGAAATGTACTTGGGGATCCAGTTGTAAAGAGGAGACTGGATTCTTTAGTTGTTAACCACAGTAACTTCTGTAGTCGCCATCTTGTGCTCTAATAATAGAACCAGCTTTGATAGATTCTTCTTGGAGTGGAGAACTCAGGAAAAGTGTCTATTATTTTCTAGTCTATACACCAACTAGGCAAATATAAGGAAAGAATAGTTTCTCGTGTTCGTCTCTATGAAAGGGGTTTAGTTCATGTGCATTTTTACATGAACGTATTTATTGTGACATTAAAATAACACATAATGTAAAAAGTGTAATACCCAACTTAGAGAAAGATGCTCACTTATTGTTTCAGTTAAGTTAAACAGTTCAATGAATGATCTCTTGTGTTTGGTGGAGACTAGAAAGCAATTCCCCCTTGCACACAGGAAGGAAGTAATAAACCTGTTGAATTGAGCACAGTGGGGGGGGGTCAGAATCAATGGCCTCTATTTTTTTAAAAAAAAGAAAGTATGTAATTTCTAAAACGGGAGCCCATTGTTTCTGAGTTGAGTTGTATGAACCCGCTCTATGAAAAGGAATGCATTTTGTTAGTAAATTGTATCACTGCAATCTTCCTGACTAGAAATGTAAATTCTCTCTTTTTAAATCTCACTCACTCTAATTTGCTTTTAATGCTGACTCCAATCCAGGCTGTTTCTGAGGGCAACTGAGTACAATGTGCCTCTTTATTTAAACCATGCAGCCTTGCTCAGCTATCCTCAACTCCAGTTCATTCTAACTTGGTCACGTGCATCGATGAGGCGCCCCTTAAGATAAGTGTAAGAATTTGGGCCAGGTTGGCTGCACTGCAGAAGGCACAACGGTGATGCCACTGGATTTAGTACAAGTCAAAACTGCACACTGAACGTTTCTGCTGTACTTGCTTTCTTGAGACACGGTATCACTATGAAGCTCCTGCTGGATTAGAACTTTACATCTGGCCCAGGGTAGCATTGCATTTGCAGTGATCCTCCTGCTTTTCCTTCCCAAGGGCAAGAATTACAAGTATGATGCTGCTTCTCTCGGGTGTTTATCCCCTGCAGACAGAGTGTTACCGTGTAGTCATGGCTGGCCTCAATTTAGGATCCTCCTGCCTCTGACTCCCCAGAGCTAGGATTATGATGCCTGGCTGGCTCACAATGTGCTATAAAAAATATTCATTACTCTCTCTGTCTCTGTCTTTCCATGTCTGTCTGTCTGTCTCTCTCTCTGTGTATGTGTGTGTCTGGGAATGTGCGTGCAAGAGTGCCCATGGCACGCATGTGGAGGTCAGAGGACAACTTTCAGGAGTCAGCTCTTTCGTTTCACCAGCTGGGTTGAGGGATTGAGCTCAGAAGCCAGCCTTGCACAGCCGCCATTCCTGCTGTCTTGGGCTGTGCTTTTTGAATTGCAAATGAGAGAAGTCTGAAGGCACACACTGGCCCCTTGAGGCCCTTGCTCACCAGTATTTTAGAGAAGGTAATTGTCCCACCCTGGTCAGGGCTGTCTGGTTCGGAGATTTGGAGATAAGGATCTTCCTGTGTGTTTTTGCCACACAGTTTTATGTAGCCCAGGCTGGCCTCAATCTTTCTCTCACTACATAGCTGAAGATGACGTTAAACCCTTCAGGATCTTCCTGCCCTCGCCTCACAAGTGCTGAGGTTACAGGTTGGCAGCACCGTGCTCGGCTTAGAGTGACGGGTCTCTGAAGATGGCCTTTGGAGTGTGCTGACGGCTCCCCAGAGTAGCTAGTCACACATCTTTTCTGTTTGGCTTCTGGCGGAAGATTTACCTTCCTAATTAAGTTCCGCTTAGACAAATAGAGTAAAATCCCAGTTTTATTCATTCTTAGGGACTTGAATATTATTACAGAGATCAGACATGACAGTTGAGGGATTGAATAGGACGAGAGGGAGAAGGAGCAATTAAATCAAGGTGAGACAGAGTGCGGCAGCTTGCAAAGTGGCAAGTCAAAGCGTTATTAAGGACTGCTCCCACCCAAGACACAACGACAAGACATTCTTCTACTTCTTGGAAGTGTTGACTTTATTTTACGAGGCAACTTTAAGGTGTCAGTTCCCAACATCGTTTATGAAGAGCTAGATCTGTGAATACTAAGAAACATTTTTTTTCTTGTAATTTGTGTATTAGCCAAAGCTAGATCTATAGTGAAGGGAGGTATCTTCTCGGTAATTATAGAGACATTGGTGAAGGGAGTATCTTCTCAATAATTGTAGAGACAGATGTGCAAATCCAAAGAACAATGCATTTGACTACTAAAATCAATTTAAAGCCAGCACACGCTCGTAAGCCCAACACTAAGGAGCTGAGGTAGAAGGCCACAAGTTTGAGACTGCCTTGCACTGCATCACGCTTTCCAGGTCTACCTTAGCTATACAGCAAGACCCCATCTCAGAAATCAAATCTGAGAAAGCTGGGGAGATGACTCTGTGGTTAAGAGCGCTGGCTGGTCTTCCAAAGGACCCAAGTCTAATTCCCAGCACTCATACGGCAGCTCCCAACCTGGATGTAACTCCAGTCTAAGGGGACCCAGTGCTTCTTCTGGCTTTTATGGGCACAAGACATGCACATGACACACAGATATACATACAGCCAGAAACTCACACATAGAAAATAAATGAGTTAAAAATGAAATCTAGCAACTTTTGATGAAATATACTGTAAATAAGCATTTTCTTTGAATTTATTATTTTTGGGATTAAAATATAATCACAGCATCTCCCCCTTCCTTTTCTCCCTCCAATCCTGGCGAAGCACCCTCCTTGCTCGCTCTCAAGTTCAAGACCTCTTTCTTCACACTCCTAGTTAGAAATCCAACCTCTAAGTCTCTGTAACATTATTTGTATGTATAATCATATACCTATGATTTTTCATAAGACTATTTTCCCCCTTTTCAGCATTCTTTATTGCCTACAGCTCTTTATCTAGGCTCCATTTCTCTGTTTCTTGTTAGCATGCCTACTGGTGTCATCTTGTTCATGTTTTATTAAGGCATTCATGCTGGTGAGATTTTGTAGCTGTAGCTTCTCTGACACTTCTAAGAGACATTGTAACCTAATTTGTTTGCATTCTCAGAAGGCAGGGTGGTACCTGGGAATGCGTTATATATATTTAAATTTTTACCTTCAAGGGGATACAACAGAATGGAAAACTTGGTGACACACACATAGAATCCCAGTACTTGGGATGTAATCAGGAGTTCAAAGCCAGCCTCAGGTACATGGAACACTGTTTCAAAGAGAGAGAAAGAGAGAGAGAGAGAGAGAGAGAGAGAGAGAGAGAGAGAGGGAGGAAATGGAAGTTAGTGTATATGGGGTTGGCATCTTTATTTCCTCATTTATGTTTATGCATATGGACGTGTATCTGAGTGTATGCCATGTGTGTGTCGATGCTCAAGCGGGCAAGAAGGCATCGGAGTCCCTGGAGCTGAAGTTACAGGCCGATGTGGGCGCTAGGTGTTGAACTCATGTCTGCTGGAAGAGCAGCAAGTGCTTATAAGCACTGAGCCATCTCTCCAGGCATCTACCTTTTTCTTCAGACATGAGCTCTCCTTGCACCCGAAGCTCATCAATTCTGCTAGACTCTCTAGCCAGTACATCCCAAGGATGTGCCTGTCTCCTACTCTCCAGCTCTGTGGCGAGAGCAATGTGCTGGGTTTTTATGCCAGGGATTCAGACTCAGATCTTCATGTCAGGAACCTCACTGCCTAAGCCATCCCACCTGTCCGTTTACCAGATCTCACATAGTATCTCTTTACTTATCTTACAAGAAAGTAGTAAATTAGCGTATTTGCTACCTTTCTGTTGCTGCGCTAAAAAACCAAGACCCAGGCAACTTAGAGGAGAAAGGGTTTACTTAGGCTCATGGGATAGGAATCTACCATGGAGGGAGGCACGGCAGCAGGCAGGTGTGGCAGCTGGTGTAGAAAGCTGAGAATGCACATCTTGAACAGCAAGCATGAAAGAGAATTAGTATCTAGAAATGTTGCCAGTCTTTTTAACTCTGAAAGCTGATCTCCAGTAACATTCATCTTCCAACAAGGCCATGCATCCTAAATATCCCCAAATAGTACTATCCACTGGCTATCACGTGTTCAAACACCTGAAATCAATAGGAGGGCGTTTCTCCTTCAAACTACTACAGTTAATTCCTGTTATATATTAGGTGCCCAGATGGTATTTATTGACTAGATAGTAGCTTGATCTTGATTTTAATTAGTTTTAAAAATATTTTCTTCTTGATATCTTGGATGTCTAATACTAACTGTATAGTGAGTGAAAAAAGGAAACGAAGCTAGGTCGCCTCCAACATATCATTGCTCAGTGTTTTTATGCTGAGCTGAAGCGTCTGTTTCAAAGTTGTCTTATTTTACTTTTGGTTTGTTTTGAGATACAGATTCATTACATAGCCAAGATTGGCCCTCATCTTGTGCCAATTTTCCTGCCTCAGTTTTCTTCCTCAAGTATTTTGGGAGCTTACATCCTATGATGTCATATGGAAACACTTGGCTTCCCTCCCTGCCCACTTCTTATTTCTTATCTTACCCCAAATCTCTTGGTTTCATTGGCCTTTCCTCTTTTTAAAACCAGATTTATTTATTTTTTACTGTGCAGATATATATGTACACATGCATGTTTTTTATTGTGTCCATATACACACACACACACATATATATATACACACATACATACATGAGCGTGCATGCCCATTCACATGTGTGGAGGTGGAGTTGAGAGAACAACTTCAGAGAATGTGTTCTCTCTCCTCACTATTCAGTGTCCAGACTGAACTCACATTGTCAGTGTCGGCAGCAGGCACCTTTGCTTCTGATCCACCCTGCTGGCCCCTTCATTGGCCTTTCTTTCTTTTTTTTTAATTTATTATGTATACAATATTCTGTCCCTGTGTGTCTGCAGACCAGAAGAGGGCAGCAGATCTCGTTACAGATGGTTGTGAGCCACCATGTGGTTGCCGGGAATTGAACTCATGACCTTTGGAAGAGCAGGCAATGCTCTTAACCACTGAGCCATCTCTCCAGCCCCCTTCATTGGCCTTTCAAAGTCAGACCTCTACATATGCTCTGGTCCTACATGTGAGCTCCAAAGTGACACAAGTGGTGAAGTAAAGTCTCCCAGTCACACTCTCACACTCTGGTAATAAGTGAATTTATTTTACAGAGTGACAGAAAATTTATGAGCTCTGATTTACCAAGTTTTAATAGAAAAAATAAAAGTCTTTTGCCCTCCCTTCTTTCTTGGAAAGACGTGCCAAAAGGGCAGGTATTTTTGATGTAAGAAATAGCTTTGAAATTTATTTTACTCTAAAATATTTACTCCATGTGTATAAATGTTTCCCCTACATGTATGTATGCGCAACATGTGCCTGTCATCCATGAAGGTGAGAAGTATCGAATTCTTTGGAACTGGAGGTATGGATGGTTGAACGCCACAATATGGGGGCTAGGAATTAGACCTGAGTCCTCTGCAAGAGCAACAAATGTTCTTAACCCACATGGAACCGGTTCTCTGTCCTCTGTTTGGATTTGAGATTAGGAAAGAGCCAGCCTGTGAAGGAAAAGACTTTAACAGGATGTGGCTAGGTGTCTAACTTAGTGGCTCCAGACGCTAGAGGTCAAATGCAATACAAGTTTAGGGAATTCCGCCGGATAATGATGAGTAGTGTTTGGGCTAAACCTTGGAACTGAAACAAGTTGGAGATCTAGGGTTCAGGTCCTAAGTAACCTTTTATAAAAGAGAACTGTAAACCCACAAGAGAGAGAGAAGCTCGGTGAGGAAAGAAGAGCTCAAGTTTGACACATTGATAGGATGAGGTAGTAAGAAATACTGGACTTGTTAGGGAGGAGTCAGTTTGAGAATATTCTTGCATGCTACCGCCTCAGAATGACAAACATGCTTTTTTGTTTTCTTTGTTGTTAATATCCATTTACTTTTATTTTGTGTGTCTAAGTATTTTGCCTGTATGTAAAACATATATACACACACACACACACACGTATATACACACACACACACACACACACACACACATGCTCATAGAAACCATAAGAGAGTGTTGGATCAACTCAAACTGGAGTTAGGGACAGTTTGTAAGCTGTCAGGAAAGTGTTGAGAACCGAACCCAGGTCCTGTGCAAGAGTGGCAAGTACTTTTAGCTACTGAACCATCGCCTTTTCAGCTCCTGATGTTTTTTTAGAGACAGGGCCTCACTCTGTAGCTCATGCTGTCCTGGATGTCACTGTGTACCCCAGTAAAATGGACCTCGAGCCTGTGGTGATCTCCCCGCCTTTGTCTTCTGAATTCTGGGATTATAAGCAGTATCTTCCATGCCAACCCTATGAGCTTGATCTTTGAGACAGTTTTGGGTTGGCTTTTGCTGGATGACTGTTTGATCTGCAGTCAAATGCTCTACCACTGAGCTATAACCCCTGACTGTTTGATCTGTAGATGCTAACTGAAACACTCTAACTAATGCCTCTGATATCTGAGTTCCTGAATGTCCACCATCCAGTGTTTGGATGTTTTCCAAGGTAAAAAAAAATTTGTTTTTTAATGAAATGTTGTAAAATTAATTAATTAACAAATTAATTAATTAATGTCTGCTAGGCATTGCTGCCTCTGAAAAGGATGTATTTTTTTTAATTACACAGAGACAGAAATACGAAGTGGCAGAAGAATTGCTAAATGTGATCTCTAAATAAAGAGGGACTGGAAATGTAGCTTAGGTGATAGCGTGCTTGCCTAGCATGCTGGCAGCCCTGGGTTTGCTTCCTAATACTGCACGAACCAGTGTAGTAACTCATACCTGTAATCTCAGCACGTGTGAGATGAAGGAAGGAGGATCAGAAGTTCAAGCCCATCCTTAGCTACACAGTGAGGTCCAGGTCAGCCGGGGCTACAGAAGACTTTGTCTGTAAAAAAGAGAAAACGATAGCTAATTTTGATGCAACATCCTTCCCACCCAGATAAACTAGAGTTGGAAGGATTTTGGATGTGTAGTTTATAGTCTTTAAAAATTGCAAGTTGCCTCTTGTTTATGGGGAGACATTTTGCCATATTTCACTGACCTCTGCCTCTGAATTGAAGCCGGTTTTAGAACACGGGTATGAATAAGTGAGTCCAGCTTGCATTTGTTGTCAGTTTACTGCTCTATAATACAATAATTAAAATATAGTCCATTTTAGCAAGGCAATGAAAGCCCACAGACCCTTCCTGCTTCCCTTCTCCATACTACTTAGGTCATGGTGCTTCTGGTGAGATTTAATGGAGTTTCTATGACCTGGGACCATATTTCATACATGATTCAAAAGATCCACAACCAGGGAGTCTGACGTGCCTCTGGTCACTTCCCAGTTACAGGGATTAATTGCTTAATTTTGCAGATGAACATTGGCATTTCTTGTTTTAGATAGCTGTTTATTACAAAGCTGGAAGGTGATTGATCTTGTTTTTGTTGTTTCTTAAGTGATATATCTTTCTGAGTTTTTTTTATTTTGTGGTGTTAGATGTTGAGCCTTTGGACTTGCATATGTTGCGCAAGCGCTTGAAACACCGAGCTACATCCCTAGCCCTCTCTCCGAGTTTGTCGTACTTTTAGCAGGGCTTTTCCTTTGGTTGTGATTATCTATTGACAGGAACATCTAAACACGCAGTATGTATCTAAATGTCTATTGAGATCCTGCGGTGTGACCGGAACTCTTCTGGACATGGAAGGTCTATGGGAAACAATTGCACTGGTGTCACGTGGCTTAGATTGTCAAAGTTACCTGTCTGCATGTAAGGCTCTCGGAGAGACCATCCTCTTGGTCAACCAGTGAGGGATTAGTCATCAAGGATTTCACACGGGTTGCCAGAGCAGTAGGTCAGTTTGAAAGACTCTACCACCCAATTGGAAACCAATGAGTAGTCTCTGTATGACAGAGACAAAAAGAGATGGAGATTATGAAGAGCTGGCTTGCTGGTAGATCACGGGGGGTGCGGGGGGGCTCTGTTTCTCACCATCACACATGTTCCAGAAGAGGCATAAAGGTTGGTACGTGGAGGACTTCGTGGAAACTGGCAGTAGCCCACATTTATTTCTGTGTTCATGAACTTCGTCTCTCAGATTTGTGCAGACTTCATTTACTAGCCATATCCCCTGTACCTAGAATTTTAGGGAAATGATTGCTTTGGCTATCTTTTAAGGCTCCAACCCAGTCATCTGAGGCTCCCACGAAAGCAGAGGCTTCAAACCCAACTCCGTTCCTCTCCAGATTGTTACAAGATTAAACACTGGACACTTTGGAGGAGATTCTCACTCTTCATATGTTTACCTTGGTCCTTGAACCACAGAGTTCTAAAGTCTACAGTACTGAGAATGTCTAGGCCCTTTTTCATCCTTTGAAAAGAAAAGGGAAAAGTGTTGTGGATATTAGTTTATTTAGGAGCATGTGGCTAGAAACAATGAAGAACTGAAATATATTATTAGGTGGGTAAACTCAGTGGGTAGATGTGCTTGTATGGAAGCCCAATAATCACCACAGGGTGGGAGCAAAGAACTGAATCCCGCAGGTTTTCCTCTGATCTTCATATACTCTGAAATGAAGAAAAAGTAAAATGTAAACAGAAATACATGGTTAAATAAAATATATTAGTAAAATAAAAAAGGAGCTGTTTTCCAAATTCTCACCTGTGAGCTATTGTTAATACAAACATTTCCCCATAGAAATAAGGCTTTGCATGTTGATTATGTTTCCTGGATGGGCCACAGAAGCTTGTTTAATACTTTATGCGGCTAAACTATAAAAACACACAGAGACTAAGAAGCAGGTGCGATGCTAAGTCTCCAGGAAAATGTGTTATTCATTCGGATTTAGAACACCCGGAAGTCAATCCTTTCTCTTAAGCAGGTGGTGGTAGGTGTTGGGGAGCCCACCTCAAGTTCTAACATAAAAACATTCCCGTGACTGAGGTATTGCCCTCTTCCTTCCCAAAAACTGGCAGCCACTGCGGCTCTGTAAAGGTGCTGGTGACTGGAGGAAGGGTAGTGGGGGGCTACAAGAGTGATTAGGTCCCCCATGCCCTTCATGTCCTTTCTCTTTCTCATGGGTTTTCTCTGTTGCAGTGCCTTTGTAAAACCCCATGCCTTCCCACCCCAGATGCCTCTATCAGCTCTTGTCTCTTCTCTTTCCTAAACACTGAGCCCTCTGGTGAAGATTAGTCTCTAGTGTGGAGAGTGGGGGTTTTCCCTGAAGGCAGAACAGGAAAGAGTGAAGCCCTGGGCTGTCCTGCACTGATGCTGGCAAGGTCAACTTGGTGAATCGAGAGTGGGAACAGTGAGGAGTTAGGCTTGGATCTTAGTTCTGTCCTAAAAGCAGTTTGGGGCTGAGCATCCTGCCTCAGGATTCTATGAGGTTCAAGTCCTCTAGGAGCCTGTGTTAGCCATATAAAGTGACTATATAGAGACCCACAGATGTTACGTAGGCGCCTGTGTTACTCATATAAAGTGTATAGAGATCCACAGAGACGAGAGAACATACATGGTTAAACAAAGTGCCTATAGACACAATCACAAGCCAAATGCCACTGTGCAGTGGCAGAACCATAGAGAAATATGAGTTTGTTTTTTTTTAAACATCAACTCATAAAATCTATTATGGTAGTTCCACGGACTCCTTTGCTTTATATATGTAACACATGCTAGGCAAGCAGTCTACCACCGAACGACATCCCTAGCCCTTTTCACTGTTTACTTTGAGGCAGTGTCTTATAAAGTTGCTTAGGCTGGCCTGGAAGTAATTCTGTAACCCAAGCAGGCCTTGAACTAGTGCTTTTTCTGCCCGAGGCTCCCGAGCATCTAGGATTTATAGGCCTGCTTCACGAGATCCCGTTCACTGTGCATATTTCGGTTAGAAGAGAATGCTCTTGCCATAATGTAAGGATGTCATTTCCTGTCCAATTAGCAATACATTTCAGCAAAAATGAAGACTTTAGCATTTGAGCTTATGCAGAGGCCTTTGGTGACGTTAGCTAGTGTGAATCCATTTTCTGTACTATAGCCTTGAGAATTGAATCAGATTTGAGACTTAAGGTTCTTCCCATGGTCTAGCAGTGCCAGAGTTGGTATTGGAGTCTAGGTCTCCAGACTCCCACACCTCTTTCCAATATACCTCATGTTGTTGCAAATATAGGCACAGGTAGGATCTTGTTCCCTAAATTGCTGAAATGCAGAGGCATGGAGGGAATCAAAGTCCGTGCATCAGGGTTTGCACTTTTAAGTTTGCCCCACGTCAATAGAATCAGTTATTAGGCCGGGTACAAATGCCATTACTGTATTCTAGCAGGTGGAACGCTAGTGGGTAATGAGTCTAATTTCTGAGCTAAGAGCATTATGTGTTGCTGACTGCTTTTAGCGGGAGCTGTGTGGCATTCTCACGGGTTGCAGAGCCAGAAGCAATGCCACCAGTGAAATATGACTAAGCAGCTCAGATTTGCTTTCTCGGTTGGACCATGTAATGCCATTTCCTTTAGAGTTCAGGGGTTAGCAGAGGCAGTGTGTTCCGCTGTGAGAATTAGAGAACGTGATTCAGGATGAGCTCAGTTAATTTCAGATTCCGTTTCATAAGACCAAGAAGAACAGGAAAGCACTGGGCTGGCCTGAAGTATTTGGCATCTTTTCTTTAAATGGGCTAGAAATAGAAGCGGCGCATCTTTGCGGTTCCATTGGATCACTTGCTTTTCAGTGGATTAGATTTAAACAACAACAGCAGCAGCAACAACAACAGGCGTGATGGAGCCAACTGTGATCAATGTAAGCCTGAAAGTAACCTGAAATGGGAGTTGACTGGGTGCTATTGAAGCCACAGGGACCTTAAAGGTATTGTTGACTCTGAAATCGAATGGAGGGTGTGTGGATTCCTTTCTTAATTGGGATGTAGCTGGTCTGCTGTGACTGCTTAACTCGGGTGCTTAATGCATGATAATGAGGAAGTCAAGGGAGCCCAGGTGGCTTAGCTCATTGCTGGAGCCACAAACTGGACCCCCCCCCACTTTACTGGTGCCTTACAAAGTGTGCACTGCTCTTCCTGACTTCTGGCAAATGCAGCATGAGTTGTGTTGGGAAATGGGAAGGGAATGAGACAGGGCCCCTTGGGAGACAGTCTAGGAGGGAGATTTTCATTGCCGCAGTGAGCTGAATTAGTCATTTTGGGGACTCTTACAAACTGTCTGCAGATGGTTCCGATGCTACTGGGACTGAAGTAGCAAGGGATTTCTTCCGGTGCCAACCCACGGATGGCTTTTCTGTGTTTTCCTATATCTCAAGGAAGCCTCAAGGGTATTCGCATGGCTGCAATGCCTGTCAGAGCAGCCAGTTGTAAATGTTTTTTTTTTTTTTTTTATTTGAGGGAAGGCTTCATCTATCTCAGGCTGGTCTCAAGCTTGGTATGTTGTTGACAATGAACGTGGCCTTCTGATCCTTCTGCTTCGACTGCCTGACTATTGAGGTTACAGAAATGCCTTAAACACTCCTGTTTCACAGGATGTTAGCAGTCAAATTCAGGACTTCCTTTATACAAAGTAGGAAGGCACTCTTCCAAGTGAACTACACCCCCGATTTCTTATGTGTGTATTTTTATCGGTTCTATCACTTTCCTCGTCTGTGACTATACTCTTGATCTTAGTTTACTCATTTAAGGAAGCGAGGAAATAATTGTTCCCACATTGCAGGCTTGTTGGGAGAAACAAATACAATGAAAAAAATTAAATCTTATCCTCTGGTAATATCAAAATATCCTAACCTTATAACAAGAGAAATGATTTCTCATATTCATTCGTGGTTCTGGAGGGTAGAGAGCCCAAGATGAAGTTGCTAGTAGAGCCAGTAGCTGGGAAATACATGATCACAGTGTCTTGGATGGTGGAAAAGGCAAAGCAGCTGTTTGGGCTCCTTTTATTTATTTACTTTTAAACTTATTTTGATTTTATGTGTGTTTTTGCCTGCGTGTATGTCTTTGCACCATGTGTGTGCTTGATACCAGGGGAAGCTAGAAAGCGTTATATTCCCTGGATCTGGAGTTATAGGTGGTTGTGAGCTGCCATGTGGGTGCTGTGAGTTGAACTCCGGGCCTCTGGGAGAGCAGTCAGTGTTCTTACCCATTGAGCCACTGCCTCACTTTTATTTTTTTTAATCAGGCTACTAATCCCATTCATGAGGAATCTGTGCTCGCTCATGACCTAATAAGTTCCCAATGTCCCCACTTCCAAACAGTACCACCTCAAAGGTTAAATTTCAGTCATGAATTTGGGTGACATAAACACTCAAATCATCGCAATATGTATTTACTCTCTAAGCCTCATGCCAGGAAGATGGCAGGGCCCAACAAATCAGTAATCATATTTCTATGATTAGTGAGGGGTAGAGTGGAGACATAGCTCAGTGAGTAGCCTAGCAGGCACGAAGCCCTGGGTTTCTTCCCCAGCACTGTATTGCACTTGCTGTAGAGGTCAGTGCCCATTATCCCTGTGCTCTGGAGGTGGAAGCAGGAACATCAGAAGTGGAAAGGTAGTCCTTGGTGATAGGGAGTTTATGGTCTAGCCTAGACTCTATGAGACCTTGTAGAAAGTGGGGAGAGGGTTAGTGAGGTACTAGAGAAGGCAACAAGGAATTAGAGGAATGCCTTCTAAGGTGCCTCTTTGCCTCACATATTGAAATCGAGAGTGACTTCAAAAGAATCTATTTGTAAAATCATGGAAATGGTAACTTCTGCACAATTTACACTGGCAGATCCCCAAGATCTCAGAATTCACAACTGGTGTTTAGAAGATGGAAAATAGGTTTTGATGTTATTGTGGATTTCCAGAACGGAAAACATGTTGGAAAACGTGTAACAACTAAATGTCTTGTCTCATTTCATCTGCTGATGTTGGAATGGAGTTTGGCTGGCTGTATGTGAATGTTCAGAGAAGAATCTCTAATGAGGTTTAGTGCCTGTCTTCTCTATTGCTTACCCACAGTAGAGTTTCGGTTGTTTGTAAACTTGAGCGGCATTCGCCCAGTTGCTGGAGGGCTACCTTGGGACTCTCTAGCAAGAATTCCAATTCTCTTTGACCTGTCTGAGTCACAGAAGTGGTAAAATGAACGGATGGTGGAAGTCTTACTGTTCACCTGGCCTTCACAGATCTACATGAACTAAGTGCCTTCTTTCTGGACCAAAACAGGGATAAAGAAAGCTCAGCTGTGCAGAATCTCGATCACATACCAGACACTGAAGAGGCGAGCAGGTGTCTTACAGAGTACTACATGGTGATATCATCACACCTTTGTCATGAGTTGACTTGAACTTTGAAAAGTACTTACCTTTCCACAGGTCCCAGGGTTTGCGGATAGAAAGAGGGGTTAGTTTTCCATTTGGTGACATTAAGGAGAGATGTAATAGCTCAATCCCGTAATACCAACACTTGGCGGGGGGGGGGGGGAGGGGGCTGGAGAATTACTGCACACAGTGAGTTGCAGGCCAGCCAGACCTACATAGCTCTGTCTCAAAACCAAGTCAGAGAAAAAGAACAAAAAAATTATAACAAAACAGCAGCGTTCTTCCTATTCCAGTGGCCTATATAGTACCTCATTTCTCCTTGTTCTTCTTAGCCCACTCCACCTTAAGGGACTCTCCCCCACTTTTTCCCAGGTGGTCTTTCCTCATCTGGAAACAGGATCTCACACTTCCCATTTGCAGTCTGCTCTAAATGGCTGGCAATGAATGGAAGCGAAGTGCTCTCTCCAAATAATGTTTCCTTCTCTATAGGAGATCCAGGCCAAGTTCACGGGAGCGAGATCTAGAGTAGGATTCAATTTGGAGAGGCTGAGGCTGGAACTCAATTGGTCAAGTACTTGTCCAACATATGACAGGATGGTGGCACAAATTGCTAACCCCAACCCCTGAGAGGTAGAAGCACTAGGCTCAAAATTTCAAGATCCCCCTTGACGGCCAAGCATGTTCAAGGTCAGTCTGTGCTGCATGCAGCCCTATCTTAAAAAAAAAAAAAATCAGTTTCCAGCTTAGGAATGTATGGTGTAGTGAAGGCTGTCTGTCAGGGTATCTGGTCCCCCAGATACTCTGAAACAATAATCCCTGCGCCTTGTTCTTCTTCTAATCCCCAACATTTTCTCAAAAGGGAACTGGGTGCAGCCCAGGCAGCTTCCTCATTTGAACAGATGCTAGTTGATGCATGTTTTATTTTATGATCAGTTCTATGTTCGAAAACTCAGTCAAGTACCAGGCTACTTTAAGAATCCCAGTGTTGCCATTTGCACGCAATCAACCTGGGTAAGAAACACAAGGGCGACAATTTCATCCCAGGTTTTACTCACATGTGTCTGTTCTCCTAGCATTTCGTTTTGTTTATCGATGTAGAGACTGTCCACTTTTTCCATATTGGTCTAACAGACATACCCATATGCACACGTATCAACAGTCCCACTGGCAATTAGAGGCTGAAAACAAAGAACTTCACAAACAGCCTTGGTTGGACGTGGTGGGTCACAAAGCAAAAGAAGACATAGGTGTAGGAAAGAGACTTGTGGGAGGAAGACGAGAGGGAGAGAGAGTGATCTATGGCTGGGTGACATTGCAAAAGGAACACACTTAACACAAAGGAAACAAGTGACCCTGCCTGGTGACCATTTTGGCATAGATATCATGAACACTTTCCCACGGGGTCGGTCCTAGGGGAGATGGGCTGAGTCTGCAGGTAGGGATGCTGTTGCCACCATCGACTGCATTTTCTTCACCTCGGCTTTGGCAAACTCCTGTCAAAATAGAACTCCTGTCAGTTTATGCCTGGAAAAGTGCGTTTTAAACATTTGGAATGTAGTACCATTTAACTCTTCGCAAATATAATGGTACCCTTTTATTCAAAGTTTACCTCTGCTTATTTGTTTATTTGTTCTGTGTGTGTGAGTTTGCATGCATGCTCCTATGGCCATTCAACAGAGGACAGTTTAAGGAACTGACATTTTACTTCCACATGTAAATTCTGAGGCTCTAACTGAGGTTGTCAGACCTACTATGTAGGCTAGGTTGTCCTTGAACTTTTGGTGATGCTCCTGCTTCAATTTGCTGAGTTCTGGGATTACTAGTGTGAGTCACCACGCTTGGTTTACATCTATGCTATTGGATGACTACTTTGGATTGTTCCTGTGCTTGAGGTTACTAGCCTCAATATATATGTCCGAGATTATAAGATGCCCCAACCCATCTTAATATAGGGAATGCATTTTAAAACCAACATTTTATATTACAGTTAAGACAATAGGGCTTGTGAAATGACTCAGTGGTTAAAGTCACTTCCAGAGTTAACTCACCAGGATGGATAAGGTAGGTGAGAACCGATTTATTTCCAAAAGTTGTCCTCTAACACACACACACACACAAATGAACACACAAAAACACATCAGTAGGTAATTTGCACTTTTAGGAGGAATAGTAACCTATCAGAATGTTGGCAAAAACTGGCAATGTGGATTTTTATTTTTAGGCAGGTCTCACTCGAGCCCAGACTGACCTGGAGCTCACTCTGCAGCCCTGGCTGGCCTCAAATTCATGGCAGTCCTCCTGCCTCAGCCTGCCAAGTGTGGTAAGTCCAGATCTGATCCATCATGCCCGGCCAAAGTGCCAGAAAGGCCTGGAGCCAGAGCTGCAAAAGTCACCCAAAGTCGGGAAGAACTCAAAAGCTCGGGCAGATGGTGAGTCAGATCCTCTTGGTTCACAGATGAGAAGGGCAAGATCGATCAGAGAAGAAAATGGGAAGTGAGGGTGCAGAGCAAGAGGCAGGTCGGGACAGAAGTTCTGCAATGTGGCATTGGGATCCTGAGCGGTTGGGCAGCACCAGGGAGGAAGGGGAGGAGAGAGAGGGACTTGTGACAGGGCCACTCGTGAGGACCGGGAGCAAAAGGGAAAGCAGAAAGCCCCACCTCCTTATCTGTAGACTTCTGGGGCCATTGTTGGGCAGGGACTGGAACCTGTGCACACGCGCTTTCTGTAAGTAGCTGAGGAATGTCATGTGTTCAGGTCAGGAGCGTGGGGCTGTGTATGTGCTGTGGACTTCCTGGTGGGCACTTCCTCCTTGGCTTGTCTTTCATATCCCAATACTGTCTTGTTCTGACTCACTGATGGCTGCCACATGCCATTAGGCCGCTCAGCCACTACGCTGGGTTCTCCAGACGGCAGGCAGAGGTTTGCATTTTGTCTTGGACATACTTTTCCCTCTTGAGAACTTGAGGTAGGGGCCTTTTGACAGTTTCGCTTGTTGAGTTGATTGCTTACAACATCTTACAGTTTCAAATTTCCTTTTTAATAGGTTTTTGAGCCCGATGACCTTTATTCAGGGGCCAATTTCTCCAAGGTTCTGAGCACTCTTTTAGCTGTCAACAAAGCGACAGAAGGTAAGGCCTGCTGGTGATTTATGGTCCATGTTTCTAGACGCCAACTATGGCCGCAGTTGTTCATATGGTACAAATTTCTTCCCTTCCCCCAAATAAATCTAAACAAATGTAAAGTACTTCCATTTTTAATAACTTAAATGTTCTTATCACAGAATAACAAGAAAAATACATGCCTATCAAGCCTACATATTGCATTCTTATATCCTTAATACAACAATAAGAACCAAAAAGGGACTTCATGCAAAGCTTTTGGATTGCCAATTAAGTATAACAAGACGGAAAACAAAAAGGGAAAGACCAGTTCCTCCTTTAAAAAAAAATAAGGTTTACAAAATACAGCCATCACTTCCCTTTCTCCGCCAGAGATATTTTTCTTCTGGTTTTCCATAGGTTGTGAAAAAGAGCTTTTCAGTAGTTTTACACAGTGAATGAAACCTCAGATTCCCCATGAATGAAAAGAGTAGCTTATTTAAACATTTCTTATCCACTGTATTGGAGGTCATTAAGTATAAGCAGAAGAAAGAGGAAGCTGATATAACTGTACTAGAAACCCTTTTCTGTGGCATCATGTCTTAACAAGATTGAGCCCTCTCCATGGGTCTGGGCTGCCTCAACAGCTCCAAGTGATCTCATTCAATCTCTGGAACACCTTTGGAGGCCATGGTGATGGTGAAGTCCCCGTTGTAGATGAGGAATGCCAGCCCACAGTTACCCAACTAGAAAACAAATGACTAATCCAGGATTCGAACCCACACATGACGGTCCGGAGCCCTTACGCCAAACATGAATTCTGCCACTGAATGGTTTAAGAGCCAAAAGACTGTGTGCCCAGCACTGCCAGGTGCCATAGAGGAAGTAGAAGATATGGCCCTGCCCTTGAGAAAATTACCATCTATTTATGGAGACTCAATTTATCCACGTGAAACAATTAGAGAACACGAGCAGACAATATAATCAAGTGCCAAGTAGGATGGCGCAACTAGGAAGCCATCGAGTAATTATAGTTTTACCCCTAAAGAGCTGTAGATAATAGCAAGATGTAGAAAAATACTTCTCCGAAGTTGTTCTTTTGCTATTTGGGAAAAAAATGTTTTTGAGCTATTGCAAGGCGTATAGCAGAGAGTACAGCTAATTCAAGTAGCTATATTTAACACACATGACAAGTATCCAGTTCTGGAAAGGGAGGGTGGTACAATTCTAACATTATGCCACACAAATTATACGTTCCTTTGCCAAACTCTTCTTGCAAGTTTTACAGTCTCTTCGCTTACCACAGATATTTATAAAAATACAAGGAGGTGAAAGTTAAAACCCACAGCCTCAAGGAAATGACTTGGATACTGAGCCTGTCGCCTAGGGAATGTTTGGGCTTTAGACTTTTGCAGTTTATATCTTTTAAAAATAAGTGGAGAGGAAAAGGAGCCTCATTTGAATTTGTCAAGAAGCCAGCCTCTCCCTTTAATACACACTCAGCATACTGAAAACACCCAGCTCAGCTCTGGCCCGATCGAATTTCACAAAGAATCAAGCAAAAGAAGGCTCCCGTGTTTGGTTTTACAAAGCGATTCTAGGATTAAGATCGCATCTGTCTCAAATCCACCCTTCTCCCTCATTCTGATTCTGCACCCCCCCCCCCGACACACCAGGGAGACTCTATGTTATGTGGGCCACGCATATTTTTACATGTAAGCAAAGAACCCCTATGTTATGGGCCAGCAAACAAAGAGAGAAATTTGAAATATTTCAAAAGTAATAAGAGCCACAAACAGCTGTTTGGCACCCGATATAGGTCTGCCTTGGATAACAGGGCATACTGTGACAACTGGTTCAGGAGGGAAGAGTTGTAGGGGAATGGGTTAGGAGAAAATGTGGTTCTGTCGCTGTTTTTCATTATACTGGACAGCAGTGGCCAGTAAGGTTAAGAAGAAAACAGTTGGCCATTGAAAGGAAAAAAAAAACAAGGGAGGGGGAGCCTGAAAGACATAGCCTGTTCAGAATGATAGAAGTCCCAGAGCTGCTCGGATGGCTTTGACAATGTCCTGGGAAGGAGCTTCTCATGTTGTCGGTGGTTTGCTGCCGTGAGTGGTTCTTTTACCATGTCTTTTCCTCTTTTCACAGATCAGCTATCAGAAAGACCATGTGGACGGTCGTCCTCTCTTAGCGCTACTGCTACCAACAGTGCCCCACCAAACCCACAGACAGCAGTTCCCAGCGCCACTCCAGCGCAGCAAAGTCAGGCAAAGGCAGTGGTAAGTGAAGTCCCCTCTCCCTGCCCCCTCTGTTTTAAAATCTGTCACATCAGATCAGCATCGCAGATGTATTTCCGTATGTGCTGAGGTAGATATTGTTTGTTTGGTGTGTCACTAGATGGACGAGGTACAGAGTGAAAGCCAGTTCAAACTAGAATGCCAGGCTAAAGCAGGTAGGTAGGGCTCCTGGGTCTGGAACTCGGGATTGAAGCCCAGCTCTGTTGTTTATGAAGCTTCAGCTAGTCACTTTACTGGGAATGCTATGCAAATGTCTGTCATTATGACTGCTCTTGATGGCACTTCGCTGTTCCTTTCCCTGCCCCATGACCTTATTAGAATGTGTTATTACCTGGGACCCACTAGCAATCAATAAGTATTTGTTATTGTTCTGGTCTTGACTGCAATCTTTTTTCTTTGAATTCTTATTGAGCAAGACCAAAGTGTAACTGGACCTGGTGGAACAAACCTGCATTGCCAGCACTCTGGAAGCTGAGGCAGGAGCATCACTGCTAGTTTGAGGTTAACCTGGCCTACATAGTCCACTCAAGACCTGTGTCTCAAAAGAAGATCCACTTTTAAATATCAGCCCATGATAATTCTCTATACTGGACCTCCTAATTGTCTTTGCGTTTGGTCTTAGACGCTTTGATTTGGGAGGAATGCCATTGTCTGTTCTTTCATTCTTGTCCCAAGTGACTGGCTCACTGTAGGCCACCACAACCTGTTACTTCCAGAGCATCTGAACAGGTAGTTCTTATCCTTTTGGAGATCACACCTTCCTCCTCCTTTTGACACAGGCTCTCATATTCACCCAGCCTGGCAGAAAACTTGCTATGTCTTGGAGGTAGAATGACCTCGAACTTCAGGTCCTCTTGCCTCTGCCTCCCAAGTGCTAGGATTACCGTTGTGTGTAATCGTATTTGGCCTATACAATGCTGAGAATTGAATCAGGGCTTCTGGATAAGCACTCTGTCCCTTAAGTTACAGCCCAGCTGTGCCAACAGATCCTTTGGAGAAGCCGATGAATGCTATGGCACCGTAGTCTTTGGCCCCTCTTACGTTGCATATAAAAGCTTGTGTGCATAAACTAATATGAGCAAGGAAAACTTTGTTGAGCTTATCAGATTCTCATAAGGATCTGTAACTCTCGGAAGTTAAACCCAGAACTTCTTATTTATGTAATTGTGGGTGTTTTGAGGCAGTCTCACGTAGCTCAGGCTCACCTTGAACTCCTCCTGATCTTCCTCCCTTCAAATCCCAAGTGCTAGGATCACAGATGTGTGCCTTCCCCTACCCAGCCTAACTGCGACATCTGATCTTTACTTTTGATTTAAGGCCAGCCTAGTTGAGATTTGAGAGTAAACGAGAGATGGGAGAGGTTTTTATAAGGGTAGTTTAGCGGCTAATGTTGGGACCAGATTTTATGCTGGAGAGAAGCAGGATGGAACGGTATATTAAGTTCGCTCTAGTAGCTGCTACAGCTAAGCAGCCACATTTAGAAAACCGACGAAAGAAAAGGGAACTGAAAGCTGTGAGTCCTTCGAAAATGTCCACTCTGACAAACGCAAGTTTGATTTTAAAATGTTATATTGTTATTATTATTGCTGTTGTCGTTGTGTGTGCATGTGCATGTATATAGTGCAGATGCATGTGGAGATCACGAAAGAACATTTAGAAGTCAGTTCCTTTTTCCCTTCCACCAGGGGCTCCTGGGGTGAAACGCGGGCCATCATTCCCCAAGACCTTGCAGACGCTTGCATAGGGACTTGAAGGGGCTATTAATCTCTCCCGAGACCTACTTAGACACTCCTAAATTCAAAACAGAGGCTAAGCTAGGCACGATATCATATGCAATCCTAGCACTTAGGAGGCTGAGAGGCAGGAGGATTGCTGGGAGTTCTGCCCAGGCTACTTAGCGAATTCCAGGCCAGCCTGAGCTAATGTGAGAGACTGTTCTGGAAAAAAAAAAGAACAAAATAAATAAACAAATAAAATAAATAAGTGAGATGGGTCTGCGGTTTTACTCTTTTTAAATGGAAAAAGATACGCTTTAAGGGTATAGGTGTTTTGCCTGCATGTATGTCTGTGTGCCACTTACAAAAGTGCCCAAGAAGACCAGAAAAGCGCAATGATTTCCCTGGAACTCGAGTAGTTGCAGATGGTTGTGAGCAGCCATGTGGGTGCTAGGACCTGAACCCAGTTCCTCTGTAAGAGCAGCCAGCATTCTTAACTGCTGAGGCATTTCCCTCGAGCCCTGGGGTTATGGCCTTGGTCACTCCACTTTGCTGACATCTACATCATTTCTGTGCATGCCTCAATTGGACGGGCACTTCATCTGGTGTGGCTTTTGTTTCTCTAGGAAATGACGGAAAATGGAGGTCACCAGTTGATAGTAAAGGCGAGATTCAACTTCAAGCAGACTAACGAAGATGAACTGTCAGTGTGTAAAGGCGACATCATTTATGTCACTCGAGTTGAAGAAGGAGGCTGGTGGGAAGGCACATTAAATGGGAGAACAGGATGGTTCCCTAGTAATTATGTCCGAGAAATTAAACCCAGTGGTGAGTAAAGCTTTTTGCCAAGTCTTCTTATGTGCAGCACTTGTTCCTTCTTGGTGTTCTTCCTGAAAATGTTTTAGTTTAAATTGCTTAACAGAAACAGTTGATACTGTGTGTCCAAAATAAGACTAGGACAGAACCTGGAATAGTTACATGTGTCGAAACAAAGTTGTATTTAGACTATGTGGAAACCAAATAAGCAAAGGAATCTACCGTTCAGACCACTGTTGTACTATAAGTACGTGCCTTTCTGTCTACCCATTCTAGCCGAGAGCACTGTGCAGAGTCCTTCCTGCTCCTCCGAGAATCACCACGGCAGAATACAACAACAAGAGAAGTTGAGAGCTCACTTCCCTTTTTAGCTCTACACCCTTTAAGCAGACCAAAGACTTACTGCCTCAGAGATGTGTGAGAGAGATAACGGGCTCAGGCGGAAAGCTGCCTGGCTGAGCGCATTAGGAACAAGATTGTCCTTAGCTTATTGTACACCAGGAATTGCTTTCCCCTTTTCTGAATAATGAACACACGATTGACTTTAATTGCTCTTTAGAAGTCTTTCTTAGAGGCGTTTTTTGGGTAACTTATTTGTCCTTCTTAAATAAGAAGGCGGATTCTCCTTGAAATACTAAGCAGAAATTAGCAGAGTATCATGGTGTACATCTGGACTCCTAGCCCTGGGGAAATGGTGCCGGGTGGATTAAAAGTTTAAGGTCATTTTACCTGTAAAAGAAGTTCTAGGCCTGCAGGGCGGTGGTGGCGCACGCCTTTAATCCCAGCACTCGGGAGGCAGAAGCAGGCGGATCTCTGCGAGTTCGAGGCCAGCCTGGTCTACAGAGCTAGTTCCAGGACAGACAGGCTCCAAAGCCACAGAGAAACCCTGTCTCGAAAAACCAAAAAAAAAAAAAAAAAAAAAAAAAAAAAAAAAAAAAAAAAAAAAAAAAAAAAAAAAAAGAAGTTCTAGGCCAACGTGGGCTACATCATACCTTGTCTCAAATAAGCCAAACAGCAACAAAATTCAGTAGGACCCTTTCACAGTCAGTCTGGTAAAGAATGTGTTAGTGCAGATAAAAGTGCTGTTATTCCACCTTTTCACTTTTCAAAAATACTTACCTAAGGGCTCTTTTCAATAGCTTGATGCTCCTCGTATGGTCTCTTCTTTGTTTTTCCATTAAGGCTTCATAATTGATGGGGCCAGTGGGTGGTTCAGAGAGTAGGGGTGCTTCCTGCCAAGCCTGACATGAGTTAGATCCCCAGGGCACGCGATAGGAGAGAGCCCAACTCCCAAAAGTTTTTCTCTGACCCCCATATATGCACCACAGTTCATGCCCCCTAGAAAAAATGAATGAATGAATAAATAAATACATTTTAATTTAAGAAATGACAGCGGGGGGCCAGTGAGATGCTCACTGGGTTCTGGTGTCTGCTGCACAGCCAAGCACTGGTTGCCCGAGTCTGATCACTAGAACCTATGGAAAAGTGAAAAAGAGAACCAGCCCCACAAAGCAGTCCTTTGAGCTCGGTATGTGTGCCACGGCCGGAGTGCCCTCCCCCATGCACACATCATGCTCACACGGACACAACGTATTTTTACGTTGACACATTTAATTAGTAAAAATATAGACTCACTATAAATAAAATAAAATATTGCAGAAGTATAGTACAGATAATGAAAGCTCCTCCTTCTCGCTGCACAGCTGGCCCCAGATAATCATCACTTAGAAGGCTTTCCTTAGAAGTTCTTAAGATAAAATTCAGTTGTTCAGCTTTCTGTGTTCTGGGATGGGGGAGGGGAGCATCTCATTGAACAGAACGTGTTTCCTAGAGGACTTACAAACATTTGTTTGTATGGACTTCTCATCAGTTTTTGTTATGCTGGGCATGGACTCCAGCTCCTAATACATGCTGGGCATGGACCCCAGCTCCTAATACATGCTGGGCATGGACCCCAGCTCCCAATACATGCTGGGCAAGAGATTTATTTACCTCTGATCTAGAGTCTCAGTCCTCAGCATTTTTATTTGCTGGGAATTGAGACCTTTTTAAGCTCTGGAAGTATTTTCACAGGCTCTGCCTGGAATTTCCTTGGTTTTGATTATTTTTACAGCTGACCTTCACTCCCTGCCATAGCTTTCCTTTGACATAATCTGGTTGTCAGGACCCCTAAACCATTTTCCAGATTTACACCGACGTTCCCTGGCGCAGTATCCTCATCTGCAAAACTAAAAGAAACGACTTTGATTGCCTTGCCTAGAAATTCCAAGCTTTGCTTAAAGGGTAGAGAAGTGCACAGCGTGACTCTCACTTTGACGTCTTAAAGCAATGTGCCTAATCTTTTATGGACAAGCCTAGGCCTTGCTCTCCCCTTTGGGTTTTTCTTGGGGTTCTCTGGTTTAAGACTCAGATTAGCAAACTGTAGTCTTACTTGAGCAGTTAGGGGATCCCAAGAAACAGCCTGCTGCGGAGAGTAGGTGTGGCTTCAGAGTCCAGGAAGTTTGTGAGGCCAGGAAGTTCCCGGATCTGATGTATGTGGAACAGCATCTCTCATGAGGTTCCTTGTCACCGCTTTCTCGTCATCCCCTCTGCTGTTCTCGTCACTACTGTAATCTAGCCTCAACTCGGTAATCAGGGCAGTTCATTAACAATGTAACCCAAATCGTGGCCCTTCCCAGATATCAAAGCCTAGGTCACCACAGTAGTACTGTCCCACCTTTGTCCCTAGGTGATCTCATTCCACTTTATGCACACTGGTCTGTTGGCCTTCCTGCCTGTCCAGCCATTGGCAATGTTCTCAGATTTCTGCACTGCTGCTTGCCTTGTGACCTCCAGGTCTGCTCTCTTGAACACGTAGTAGCAGCGTCTTCCTGAGTCACCCAGGACAGAGGTGAATTCTTTCCCTGTTTCGTCCACCCGTCTCTCTGTCCTGCTTCTCTCTTTGCTCGATTCTTTTCTTCCCCTAATATCCTATATTATTTCTTTACTCATTTACTGCCCACATTTTACCTTTAAAATATAAATACTACAAAACCAGAGATCCTCCTCTGCTTTATTTATGCTTGTTAAATATTGGTAAAATGTCTGGGTGTGATGGCTCATGCCTATAATTTGGGGAGCGAGACAGGATGCTTGCCCATGAGCTCCAGGCCAGCCTGGGCTACAAAGTGAGACCCTGTCTCAAAAAATCAAGACTGAAACAAAATAAAAACGTTTATGGGTTAAATATGGTCAAAGTACATGATTTACATTATGTGTATATACAGCCTAATATGTATATACACATAATGTACAATGAATATAAACAAAAAAAACCCAGTCTCAGAAAAAGATCATATTGTAAAATGAAAGAATATTGTGAGTTAGGTGACAAAATTGCATTCATCTTGTTCACTGAGTACCTGTTATCCACTTGGGGTGTCCCTAACAATATTGCCCAAAGACTCTGCCCATAGGACCTTCTTAGCTTTAAGTGCTTAGCTTACAGTAGCAGCATGTGGCAGAACAGACAATGCAGACAAAGGTCTAAACAAGAGGCTACTGGGGCAACGAAGAAACAATTTGATTAGCAATATTCTAAGTTGAGGGCAAGTCCTGGAACTGGGTTCTGAAGATTTGATGATGGTTCTGCCTGGTAGGAGGTTAGAGAGAATGAATTAGAGAACGCTTAGAGGGAGGCACAGAGCAGCAGGCAGGATGATTTTCCTTGGCCATGAAATACAAGGAAAATGCCAGGCCCTTGAGCTAGAGCTCTATGGAGATGGGCATGGCAATGTCAAGTTGCTCTTGGTTTTTTTACTGACATATTTAAACAGTAATTTATAAAGGCAATATACAAATGAAAGAAAGAAAATGAGCCCCGAAGGGAGTGGCACTAATAGGAGGTGTGGCCTTGTGGGAGGAAAGGAGTCATTGTGGGGTGGGGGGGCAGTCTTTGAGGTCTCGTTTGCTCAAGCTTCACCCAGTGTGACAGTCTACTTCTTGTGGAAACCCTAAGGCAACGAGATAATGAGTTTTATTATTACATTTTCATACACTCACTTTCCCGTCTCAGCTCTCCTCTGCCTCTCTTGCTCTTTCTTCTCCTCCTGTGAATAATACCACTTCTTCTTTAATGTCATTATATATAAACATATACATATATGTAGGTTCTATATGTAAAAAAGTATGCAATATTTTCTTTCTCTCCCACAACACCCTTGTTCTCATCTGTCCTGTCTATTGCTGTGAAGAGAAACCATGACCAAGGCAACTCTTCTTTTAAAAAGTATTTAATTGAGGGCTTGTTTATTGTTTCAGAGGTTTAGTCCATCGTCATCTTGGTGGGGAAGCATGGTGGTATACTGGCAGGCTCTGAGAGCTACACCCTGATCTGCAGGCAGAGAGAAAGGGAGACTGGGCCTGGCATGGACTTTGGAAACCTCAAAGCCTACCCCCAGTGGCGCACTTCCTCCAACAAAGTCATGCCCATTCCAACAAGGACACACTTTCTAGTCCTTCTAACCTTGTCAAAGATTTTCACTCTCTGTTGAGCAAGTATTCAATTTTGAGCCTATGGGCAGACGTTCTTATTCAAACCACCATATTCTCTTAAGCCTTAGTAACTATTCCCTCCCCTTACAGCTATCTTTCTACTCTCACGTCCTACATATATAATCTGTATTCTGTGTAGTTGGCCTTTCTTGGCCCACTAGCCCCCTAAACAATGACACATACAACTTGTTATTAATTATGAAAGTTTTGCCTTTAGTTTAGGCTTGTTCTCAGTTAGCTCTTATAACCTGCTTCTATTACTCTACATGCTACCACGTGACTTATTTTAAACCTCTCTTCTGTTTTGTGTGTCTGACTTCCTCCATGTCTCACAGGCATCTCTTCTTCTCTCTTCCTGGAAGTCCCATCTATTCTCCCCTGCTTAGCTATTGGCCATTCCACTCTTTATTAAACCAATCAGAAGATACCTTAGGCAGAGACACAACTTTACAGTATACAAAAAGATAATCCCACAACAATTCTGTGTATGACAAAACCTGTAATATTTGTCTTTCTAAGTTTAGTTTATTTTGCTTAACTTTATAATCTATAGTTCTATCCATTTCCTGAAAATAACTATTTTATTATACTTCTTCTTTTAAAGCTAGTCACACATAGGCCTAGCTAGCCTTGAATCCATTATGTAGGATGCGATGACCCAGAGCTTCTGATATTTCTGCCTGCATCTTTTAAGTACTGGGATTGCAGGCTTGTGTTGCCATACCTTGTTTATGTGATGCTGGGAATGGAACCCAGAAGAACCTCATACATATTATGCAAGCACTCTACCAACTTATCTATATTCCAAAGCCCCAGTTGGATTCTTCTTTACACCAGAAGAAAACTCTTCAATGTGAAGTTGAAGCAGAGGATCATGTGTGCTTTGGGAGATGGCTGGATTTCAGAGGAGTGGCGGGTCAGGATTCTGCCTTGTACCTGGCAATGGAGATAGTGAGAGAGAGTGGAGAGACAGAAAAGTGCATGGATGCAGATGTTGCTCAAACAGAACTAAAGAGCGTGAGCATGAGGACAAGGGAAGAGACGAGGAGAATCCAAATCTAGAGGTTCAACCTGATGAAGAACTTCTTAAAGGAATGTGTTATCATCCATCTGACTACTCAACAAAGATTTGTTTCCCATGATTAGCTTATTAATTCTTGTCCTGAACACTGGTGGGACAGAAAAGCATAAGAATGATTCTTATCTCATTGGCTTTCGGATTAGTGGGAGAAGATATCATTGCAATATAGTATGTTTAGTGATTTAGCTAGCTACATGAAGTAATGGATACTAGTGATAAGAGGGGTATATAACCCAACCATTTGGAGTAAAGGGGAAAACAACTCATGTTTGTAGATTCTTTTTATTGTTTCCCTTCCCTTTTCTTCCCTTCTCTTCTCTTCCCTTTCCTTCCTTTTCCTTCTTTTCCCTTCTCTTCTCTTCTTTTTCCCTTCCCCTTTTCCCCTTTCTTTTCTCTCCTCCCTTTCTTCCTCCTCTCTTCATCTCTCTTTTTTGTCTCTTCTCTTTTCCCCTCTCCTCTCTATCCCTTCCTTTTACTCTCCCCTCTTTCTCCTCAAGTTCACTACATAAAGTTAGATGACCTTGAATTATTGCTCCTCCGGCCTCCACATCCAGTTGCAAGTGAAGTTAAAATTTTAGGAACGACACCCTTGGAAGAAAGATTAAAGTAGCTCTTTAGGCACATTGAATAGTTCCTGTTACAGTGATTGTTATGAAGAGAGTAAACCCAGCTCCTGAATCTCAGTGGTCTTCTGTCTTACTTTGGAATCTCCTCTTCTTCATGTGGTCAATTCTCTTTTTGTTTTACTTCCATATTGTTATCTAGCTCAGGAGGCTCTCCCCAGAGGCCAAGTGAATAAGACCACCCAATCTCAGACATTCAGCTTCCAGAATTATGAGATAAGGAAGCCTATCTTTTACAGGCGCTTAGCTATAAATATTTTACTATAGGGACAGATGATAAAGTAATAAAGTGCTGGATTCTATTCAGAGAAAAGATAGAAGAAAGGTGTGTATACGTATGTGTGTGTGTTGGGTGTTGGGAGGTGTTTTAGTACTGACAATGAGTGAGCTTTGGACCAATATCAAAGTTTAGCCTGGTGTAAATGAAGGTTTTAAGTATTTTGTTAGGAAAGTTAGATGAGCAATAAAGTTTTGTTGATTTGAATTCTTTTTTTACCCAAACTCTTTCTAGTTCTACCAGATTTACCTAGAATGTCAACAGAGGACATGCTGAATTCATTGTATTCAATGATTGTGGATAGCTGCCTTTTTATAAATTTCTTTCCATGAATTTTTTGCTGATATGTAAGCTTAGGAAGAAAGACTAATCTTCAGAGAGGGTGAAAATGACTTATAGATTGATTCAAAGATGAAATGAGCATTCCATAGACACATTTTAAACCCCGGTACTGAACAGTCTCTTTAATCTTTCCATGAACTTGAATCAGGAGTGGAACTGAAGAACTTGGGAAATCTCTATCTTTCCTCCAATTGGGTCAAAGGTATAGCCATATGGTCACTTGGACAGTCAGTAATTCTGACAAATTCACACACCTAGCCTGGGAGGTGAGACATTCAACCTAATACTCAGAGTATTTTTGTAATGTCATGTAATGACAAAGCAAGCCCAGGGACATATAACCCTCCCCCTGCAGAGGGTTGTGCCAGGGGAGTGCTATGCAGTTTCCATCTCTTGAGACTGTCATTCACAAGAACACTTAGTGCCATGGTAAATTTGTCTTCGGGGAGTGGCATATTACGTTCTAGATTCCACTGTAGGTCTGGGGCAGATATTACTGTGCTCAGAGGCACAGAGGCACAGAGGCAGTGCTTTCCCATGCTCTTCGAGAGAAGTGTAGCACAAAGAACAACCCACAAGATATTATAGAAAGGCAAGAAATTGAGTAGTCGAGTCTCCCTGTCTCTGTCTCTCTCTTATACACACAGAGAGACACAGAGGAGAGAGAGTGAGCTTTCAGCACATCCTTGAGGTTAAAGATGTAGTAAATCACCTTGATGATAAAAATGTCTCACTGAGAGGATAGAACTTCAACATCAGTGACATCCAGAAGCCACAATTGGGGTGGAGAGATGGCTCATGGTTAAAAGTATTTATTGCTATTTCTGAGGACCCAGGTTCAATTTCCAGCACCCACTTAGAGGTTCACAGCTGTCTGTAAACTCTAGTTCCAGGGGCTCCAACACCTTGTACTGGCCTTTGCAGGAACCAGGCATGTACGTAGTTTGTGCACACATATGCAGGCAAAACACTCCTTCATATAAACTGAAAATAAATAAAAGATGTATGTGTAATCTGAGGTTTCTCTCCCACCCTGAATAACCACTCGGAGACTTAATATTACTTATAAATGCTTGGGCGATGGTTTAGGCTTATTACTAGTTAGATATTACATTTAAATTTATTCATATTTTCAAATCTATGCTTTGCCATGTGGTTCATGGCTTGTTACCCCATTTTTTACCTGTCTTGCTTCCTTGGCAGGGCTGGCTGGCATCTCCCTGACTCTGCCCTTCTATATCTCTTCTTGGATTTCCAGCCTGGCTCGATCCTTCCTTGCCATAGGCCAAAGCACTTTTATTTATTAACAAATTAGAGAAATACACACTCACAGCATGCAGAAAGACCATACCACAGTATTTCCCTCTTTCTGTCTAATCAAAAAGGAAGGTTTTTACTTTAACAGAGTAAAGTTACATAAAACAAAATAGTTAGCAAGCAAGAATCTGTTACAATATCCAGTATAATTGTATTTGGCAAAATTAAAGAAAATACTCGAACTAAAGCCATCAGGCTTGGTGGCAAACAACAAACATCTTTATTCTCTGAGCCATCTCACTGGCCCTAAAAGCTAAGGTTTTTGTAGAGATTCTTCATTCATTTTCTCTCAAGACTAGGTGAGAGTTACACCTATACTCCTAACACTCAGGATGCTGAAGATGGAGGATGATCATGAGTTGTCAGTCAACTGGACTGCTGGCAAAACTTTATCTTAAAAAGAAGCATGGAGTCAGGAAGTGGTGGCACACACCTTTAATCCCAGCACTTGGGAGGCAGAGGCAGGAGGATCTCTGTGAGTTCTGGGCTAGTCAGGTCTATAGAGTGATTTCCAGGACACTCAGGGCAGCACAGAGAAACCCTGTCTAAAAACAAAAGCAAAAACACCCCCCCAATCATTGTGGAAGAAAGAAAGGGAAAAATCAAAAGAAAGAAATGAGGCAAGACACATTCTCCTTTTCCATGCAAAAATTTTCATGCCAGGAAATATTGAAACAAGCATGATGTGAAACAAAGAGTTTAAACCAATCTTATTTTCTCCAACTGATCCTGTTAAGGAGTCATTAAATTATTTGAGAAGATTAGGTGCGTGGTTAATTGGATTTGTATTAAGGCAGATTAGGAAACTACTCTTCCTTATATATGAGACCCTGTCTCATAAATAAATAAAAATATTCCCTATTTTCTAGATTCTGGAGTAAAATCTTTTGTTTCATCCCCATTAGTGATAAGTTATTTCTTAAAAATTTAATTAAATACCCCCCCTCTCTGTGTGTGTGTATATGTAAGCAAAGTAGAGGTGAAAGAACAACTTTGGGAATTGGGAGTCAGTTCTCCTCTGCCACTGTGTGGGTCCAGGACTCAAACCCAGTTTGTCAGCAAGGGCCTTTACCCACTGAGTCATCTACGGCCCCTGATATTGGTAGTTTGTTCTCTCTGTCTCACTCTTCCCTTCTTCTTAGAGCTTTGATTATTTTATTAAGTTTTTGAAAAATATGTAAAACTGTAACTAAATTTTCTCTTTAACAATTTCAGACATGTTTGTAATGCACTGTTGTTTCTCCCATCCTTACCTTTGCTTACATTTTCAAAGAACTAATTCTTTTTCTGTGGTGTTCAGTCATCCCAGGCATCAAAGAATCTCTAAAGCATCTACTTCCTTCATGTTTGATTCTCCTCCGTTCTTCTTTGCATAGTTAACATTGTGTTTCAATTGCATTATGCATTCCATCAGCCGTTCCTGCCCTTGGCTATGTCTTAGCAGGCACTCCATCACTGGAATGCACTTTTCTTGGCCTTGCTTCTGATTGGTGACAACATCTTGCTGGTGTCTTTTATCCACATACTAACCAGACTTAACCTTGCTTAGTTTCTGAGATCAAAGGAGATGGAACATGTTCCATGTGTTGTGTCTGTAGACCTTGCTTTTATACTTAACAAGTGATCTTCATTTCTTCATTTTTTTTGTTATGTAGCTCAGATGACCTTCAACTCCTTAGGCATCCTTAACTATTCTAAAATTTATGACCGTCCTCCTGCCACATCCTCTTTAGGACTAGGATTATAAATTTGACCCACCACAGCAGGCTCAAAAATTTTATTTGTATCAAGATTACTTTAAATAATAATTGAACAAAAAACTTAACTTGTAATCTTTACTTAAATCCTGCATCAGCTTCTGCCCAGTGCTATTGACCAAGCCCTTTAAGTAGTTTTGGCTCTGGGGATCCTATTGATTGGGGGCAGAGCCTCCTTAGGAAGTTCTGCCTCAGCTTTGATCTTGGTTCTACCAGTTTCCTATCTGCATGACCTTAGGAAAAGGACATTACATTCCTGGTTTCATGTCTTCTCTCCTTTGTAAAATAAGATGATTTCCATTAACAGAGTGCTGGAAAGATAAATAAAATGTCTTTAATGCTACTTAGTCCCAAATAAATATTAGGAATATTTTAATACAATAAAAGTTAAAATCAATATTATATGGGAAATATTTATGAAACTGTATTGTAATAGAATTACAAGACTATAGGAAAAGATGTATGTGTATTCACACATACACATTCATAAAAAGAATGAAAATACATAATACATAATTGTTACTCAGAATGATGCTTAACTTTGGATAATGGAAAATCACCATGATTTATTTATGTTTTGGTATTTTTAAATTTTAGGGTTGTTCTGTAAAAAAGTCATAACTTGCAAAAATATTTTAAAAGAATATTAATGTGTGATGACATACTCTTACTTGGCCATGTGCAGTCCTCCAAGCTTCAGAAAGGGTTTAAAGCAGTGTATGATATAGGAAAATAATGGAGCACAAAGCAAAATGAAGAAAAGGAGACAATGCATGCTGGAAGGATACTATGCAATGATACTGCTAAGCATTTATAGCCAGATGTGGTGGTGCACACCTGTAATCTTCAGCACTTGGGTGGCTGAAACAGGAGGATCAGGAGTTCAAGGCTAGCTTGGGATACATAGCAAAACTCTATCTTATAAATAGAAATATGAGTATTTTTATATTTTATTTTAAATAGAATACTGTCCTAGGATAGCCCATGGTTGTGAGTTAATAGGTAAGATTAACTTTGTAGAAGGAAGGCAGCATTTTCTAATACAATATAATAATATTAAAACAATAACGAAAACAGAGAAGCATTTTACAGACATTTTCAGCAAGTTGAAGATTATAATGATTTTATCGTTGGCACGGTAGGCACCCCCAAGAAAGGCACGGTTGGTATTATGTTCTTTTGTTTGTGTGATAATCTGCCAGTTACAAATACACTACAGTTTGCTTTGGTTTCACTTAACCTGTTTTGAATAAATTGAGTGAAGACTCTGACTTCCATAAATAAAGCCAAACTGAGAGTGATACTCTTGCCCTGGTTCAGCCATTAACTCTTTGGACTGCTCCTCCCTTGGGACTTGAGAAGTCTGAACAAGAAGGTTAAACTTCGACCTTCTGATGTTTAGTGATGCTTCCACTTACTTAAAAAGGTACATTTCCTTGATCTTTCCATTTGGAGTCTTTACAGTATGTCAGCTGTCCTAAGGTATCAAATGGCCACCATGGCGTTGTGTGGTATTAACATTATCTCAACATCTTTTCCGCAGAGAGACCTCTGTCCCCTAAAGCTGTCAAAGGATTTGACGCCGCTCCACTTACCAAGAATTACTACACCGTGGTGAGTGTTTGGAGGGCAAAATTGCTTTCACTCCACTTGGAGATATTTCACTTGTCAAACCACTGATAATTTTAAGGTGACACAAAAGGAATATGGGATAAGTTGCTTTGTAAGGTTCCCCGGCCGTTTGCGTTGCAAGCTATTCATATACTTGCGGCAGTCTTACAGGTGGCTGGAGGTTTCACATCTACTGTACTGGTAAGCCAAACAGCTGACAATGCTTCCGAGCAAGGCCTACTGACCGTGGTGGAAGAGAATACGGTTAATATGTAGGCACTATGCCGAAATCCAGTGACATAGCCTAACCGTGTAGTTACAAGAAGGAATGTTCCCAGGTTTCTAAGATGGAATGCGGTTTAAGTGATTGTGGTCTGTGATTTTACTTGAGAGTCAATCAACCCACAACAGCTGCTGGAGTATTATTAATTCTAGCTTGTGACGAAAGCCGGAAAGCAAGACTGCCTTTTGACACAGAAGGACGGATGAAACAGCTCTGACTTGAGCACAGCTATGTCAAACTGTATTAGCTATAAATAGGGTATGTGTAATACTCAAAATAAGCTCCGGTTTGAAGAAAGAAATTGCATCACTCTCCTTAATCTGTTCTCTGCTTTCCTTCATTTCCTTTCCAGACTTAGCCTAGTCACTAATGAAAAGGTCAAGTCGTCATTACCTCTAAGTTGCCTTGCCTGGTAGCCCTGTGGTCTCTCCTACCCTCTACTGAAATACAGCTTCAGTTTTTACCCAGTGTTCTCCGTGCATGTGCACCGCATGCTCATTTGATTTTGTGCATGGATACGGAGTTTTTAATCATCACTGTGCAGGTATATGAGTGTCATTGGCTTCCAGTGAAATACGGATGTTCCATACTGGTGATATGAACAGTCGGTGATATGAAAAATCAAGAAGGAACGTCATAGGTGCAGTGGGCAACAATTAGAAAAGAACTTTTTGTTAATGATTTCCTCTTGTTTCTAGTTATAAAGGCATGATTCAGCAAAGCTAGTCTCCCAGCTCTTTGGTCCCCATCAGTTCTTTCAAATGACCCTCTATTGCCTTCATTTTTAAGGAAAGGATGGAGGCAAATGGCAGTTGAAATTGTGTCGTGGCTTCTCTCAGTGGATCTGCAGCATCCCGGCATTCTGCTGTGCCTTTCAGTATCTTCTGCCTGCAACAGTTCAGAATGTTGATGGGATAGGTTGAGATAGCTCAGTGGTGCAGTGTTGTCTAGCATGCACTGCATGGACTGCAGCTTGCATAACCTATCCACTACTGAAAGGCATATATACTGTTTCTAGCTTTAGTTGTTATAAACAATTCTGCAGGCAGTACCTTAGTCTAGAATTTGATAAGGATCTGCAGGATAGATTCCTGGAATTTTTGGGCTCAAAAGATGTATATGCTTTTAAATTTCTGATATATCAAATCTCAAATTTAGTCAAGAAAAGAGAAGGTCTTGGGTGTTGACCAAGGTTTCTGTCCTGACTGGTCCTGCAGCCGTTCAGTCCCAAAGAAACACACAGAGGCCTACATTAATTATAAACTGATTGGTCTATTGGCTCACTCTTTTATTAACTCATAACTTATATTAGCTCCAAATTTTTGACTGTGGTATCCACATGGCTTGGTACCTTGCATCAGTGAGGCATTCTCACCTTGCTTCCTCTGTGTCTGGCTTCCTCTGTAACGGCTGCAGACTGAGTCTTTTCTCTTCCCAGAATTCTCCTGTTCTGGTCACCTCACCTATACTTCCTGCCTGGCTACTGACCAATCAGCATTTTATTAAAATAATACAACTGACAAATCTTTACAAAGTACAAGACCATTGTCCCACAGCACTTGGGCAACTCATACTGGCCTGAAGGAAAAACATGTAGAGCTTTTGTGTTAGTATTACATAAATAATTTTTATTATTTATTTATTTTGTTGGTTTTTTTAGTTGTATCTCCTGCAGCTCAGATTAGCCTTAAACTTGCTATATAGTCAAGGATAAACTTGAATGTCTAATCCTCCTGCCTCTGATTTGCATGCCCAGTTTGTTTGCTTCTTTTGGGGATAGTCTCACATTGTTGGCCAAGCTGGCCTGAAACTCAGCACATAACCCAAACTGGCCTTAGATGTATAATCTTCTAGCTTCTGCTTTCCAAGTGAAAGGATTACAGGAGTATATTACTATGTCTGGCTTATTATTGTTTTATTACTGAGTACAAATAAATTGTATGTATTACAGCTAGATATGGTTATAAAGAGATTCTTGTTGGTTAGTTATTTTTTCATTCAAAATAATTTGGGGTTGAGTATTTAGGAAAAAATTGTGGCAATGAATTCAAAGTATGTTATCTGATTATCCTCTATGGATATCTGCGACAAATAAAAAAAATACTACCCCATTCAGAAAACTAGAAAATCATTATTCCACATGAAAGATGTCTCCATCTAATCTTACATCAACTCTCCCCTCTCAAGCACTGTTAATACAATTAATACGTATTCTTTACTAAATGTAGTGTCTGAGTTTTATGCTATTACAAATAAATCGTATACATAACAATGAAACGATATAGAAAAAAGTATAAGGAAAAAAATAAGTACCACTAATTTAAAATGATCTCTATTCGTATCTAACTTTTCTGAGAAGTATATGTGTATAGATACACATATTTCCATATATGTATATGTATAATAATTTAACATAAAAATAAGATCTATGTATTCTTTATTATTATCTTTCGTGGAAAGTTTTCTTTTTTAAAATATTTATTTATTTACTTATTATGTATACAATATTCTGTCTGCGTGTATGCCTGCAGGCCAGAAGAGGGCACCAGACTTCATTACAGATGGTTGTGAGCCACCATGTGGTTGGCAGGAATTTAACTCAGAACCTTTGGAAGAGCAGGCAATGCTCTTAACTGCTGAGCCATCTCTCTAGCCCAAAAGTTTTCTATATACGCATTCCAGCTGTATTTATCTCTCACTCAAACTTAAGGTCATTCATGCAGTGAGTCCTCACTAATACAAATTCCCTTTACCTTGGTGCTGTGTGTTAGTCACATTCTCCAGAGAAATGGGAAGGAGAGAGAAGGAAGGGAAAGGTGAAAAGAGAGAGATACTCAACACACGAGAGAAAGAGTGAGCAAAGGATCTTAGTTTTACTTCGTTTTAGTTTTGTGTTTTGAGACAGGAAGGATATCACTCTGTAACCCTGTCTGGCCTGAAACTTGATCATGCTGGCCTCCTGAGTGCTGGGATTACAGACATGCAGAACCTCACCTGACTTGGTTTTCTAACAAGTGTTTGTTTATTGCCTTTCATTGCCCATTATAAGGTTCTGTTGTAAGTGAGGAGGGGATAAAACGTAAAGAACAGGAGTAGGGAAGGACTGGATGCATCTTAACTGTTAGGCTTAAAGTCGTGTGGCTTTTGCTTTGACACCCACGGTCCCCTTGGGCGTATAGGACAAACATGGCAGCATCAGGTGAGAATGATGCAGAACTGGAAAGCACCAGAAGATGGCAATTCAAAATGTGGCCAAGAATCTTTTGTAGCAAAAGCAGGTGGGAAGTTTGTTCAAACTAAAGGTATTGGGGGGCCCAAACTGACTTGCTACATATATCTCTGCTCGTGAATATGGGCATGTAGTGTTTTAATCAACTCTCTGACCTCTTCTTCATTTTTCCCCTTCAACACAAAGGTGGATTGGGTGATCGTTGGAACTAAAATTTGAGGCTCACTAAGAAAAGGTTGAAGGGAGGAGGTAGGGTTCAAGGCAGGTCTTTGAAGCGGGTCAGAACGTAGCTCTACGCAAAGAAGAACTGAAAGGGAATGTAGGCGTGGCATCTGTATGAGGAAATGTGCCCATGCAACAGGGGCATGCCTGCAACTCGTCAAGAAGGACCCACATTATGGTTCTTCCCCCACTGAACTGTCCCTCAGAAGACGGAACTCTTTATTTCCTGCAATTACTGCAAGTAGCACACAGCGTGAAAATGCTCTTGGCAAAATACATGGCAAAAGCGACTCAGGGCAGGGTCTTTAGGCTCACAGTTGGAGGATGTGGTCCATCATGGAGGCGGCTCATGTTCCACTCAATCAGGAACCGGGGAGAGATGATTGGCGCTGTTCTGCCCTTTCTCCTTTCTGGTTCAGTCAGGGACTCCACCTTCTGGAATGTATCACCTGCATTCAGGGCACGTATTCCCTCAGCTAAGCCTCTCTGGAAATACCACAGACATGCCCGGAAAAATGACTCCCAGGTGTTTTTAAATTCAGTCAAATTAATAGTGATGATTAATAATTACGATGGTTAAATGACATGGTTTGCAGAATTGGCATGCGCAAAGACAGGTGAGACAATGGCTGTAACATGGCAAACCAAAAATCCAACGACAGCTCTTGTGACCCTTGGTGTGGCCTTCCACTGGCTTCCTCATTTTTCCACACTGATCTCTCTACCCACTCCCACCCTGAATTTTCTCGTCCGTTTGGGAGCTTACCACCCCTTTCCAAATTTGTGTGTGTGTATGTGTGTGCATGCGTGCGTGTGTGTGTGTGTGTGTGGCATGTTTGTGTGTGTTTATGATGTGTGTGTGGGCATATGTGGAGGTCAGAAGGTAATTTTGTGGAGTCAGTTCTCCCCTTCCACTTTCTTCTTTAAGACTGCCATGCGTGCATATAATGTGTTCTGATCTACCTCTCAGCCCCTTCTCTCCAATTCCTCCCTATCTGCCCTCCCAACTTTCATGTGGTCTTTTATAAACACACCGAGTTCACGTACGTTCATGTACTGCTACTTGGATTCACATGGACATAGGACAATCTACTGGAGCATGAGTAACCTCTCAGGACCCACAACGCTGAAAAAAAAAAAATGGACTCCATTTCTTTCAACACCTGCCTCGAGCGCTGGAATTAAAGAGGAACCCCGCCATGCCCAGCCTCACCCACTTCTTATTCCACAGGATAAGACTTGACACAGGTCTCCATGGAGTCTCTTCTCCATATTTCTCACTAGTTTTTACCCTCTTCCTGTCTTACGCCTCCACTAATCTTTTCCACCCGAAAGCTGGAGGTTGCCGAAGTGGTGGGATTATATGAGCTGGTAAGTCTATGGCGTGGTGTGTGCCGAATGAGGTTGCTGGTGTATTGGAAGCCAGTGACTTGGGGGTGTGAGATCAGTCGGTGCTCTTGCAGATAGGTAGACAGTTTTACTGGCATAAAATCAGATATGACATGAATGCAGAAACATAATGGCCTTTTTGCTCTCAAAAGATATTTCCAGCATGCTATCATTTTTTTTACAAACACCAGAATTACCACAGACTTCTACAATGTAGTTTTACTTTGATGTAAGGTTTTTCTGAGGTCACTATAGCCTTCCTTCAAACTTCAATTATCAGGCATTGTTTAGATATTTAGCTTCTTAAAACAATTTCTTAGTACATTCTGTTATTTTTGTTTTTAAGAGAAGGTATGGCTGTGTCTCAAGCTGGCCCAAAATTTACCATGTGGTCTAGGATGACAATGTACTTGTGACCCCCCCGAGTACAAGAATCGCAGGTGCCACCACACCTGACAATTTCCTCATACTTACACGACTCTTTCCTCTTAGTTCCAAAGCTGTATTTACTTCAAAACCTTTGCAGCAAGTGTAGGGCGTTTGTTTTATGGGAAAATAATAGTCTAGGGTAGAGATACAAGATTGCCACTTCTTTTTCCATGGCTTCATTCCACGTATTCTGTGCTGAAGTCAGGGAAAAGTTAGTTCAGCAAATGGAGGCTCAATGTCCTCATGGAGACGGAAGCAGGGAGGCACAGGCAGTGTTTGAACACAACATAGCCTGAATTGGGAAGTTTGAAGGGATTTCATCCTAATCCAATTGTACTGTTCTCAAACTGGTTGGTCTGCCAGGCCCCTGCCTTCTGACTCACCACTGAGGCCTTCTGTTAGGGAGCACATAGCCTTCTCTGTCTGCGTCCCTCCTTGTCCTTTCATATTAGGCACCCTGTGCCCCGAGAAAGAACCAGCCTCCATTCATGGGATGCTCCCTGGAGCTGGAAGACAGTGAGAAAAGCCTGAGTGAGTTTGGGAAAGGCTCTCAAGCATCCCGGGGGAGCAACGCGGCCATTGAAACCGCTGCAAGGGCAGTTCTGTGTTGCGGAGCGCCCATCTCACGTGCTTTGAGAGAAGATAATGGGATGAGAAAATGTATTTTCCCTTTGGGGTGTGTGTGTGTGTGTGTGTGTGTGTGTGTGTGTGCACATGTGTGTTCATGTGTATCTGTGCTTGTATATGTTCAGGTGCACATGTATGTATGTGCATGTGTGTGAATGCCAGGAATCAACCTTGGGTGCTGTTCCTTAGGAGCCCTGCACCTTGTGTTTTTGGTTGGTTTGTTTGTTTTGAGGTAGAGTCTCTTACTATGACCTAGTGATCAGCAGCCAGGCTAGGCTAGCTGGCCAGTGACCCACAGGGCAACACCTTCCAACCCCTCCCCAGCACTGGGGTTACAAGCAGGAGCCACCACCTCTGACTTTGTGTGTAGATCCGGTGAACCAGACTCAGTTCCTCGGGCTTGCATGGCAGGCATTTTACTGACTCAGGTCTTTTCCTAGCCTCGACAAAGCTTTTGTCACTTTGGTTTTGTGAGCTCAGCATCCTGCCACCTCTAGAACTTGCAGTTGTATGAGTTTCCTTTCAGGGGTGCAGAGGAGTATGACCGGGGGCGGGGCAGTGCTGTGGTGGACTTTTTCCTCCAGCAGGCTCCTTTTTCTTTTTCTTTATTTGACCAGGCATTGGGATTCAGGCTATGTGATAGAGGCAGTCCTTGAAGGGAGGATGAGGCTGTGAGATGGTTCATTATCAGACGTGTTCTTTGTAGAAAAAAAATGCACAAAAAGATGATGATTAGACGTTTCATTCCTTATTGAATTTGAGAGGAAAGGCATGATGCCACAGTTTGAGTTTTTAGTTCCAATACAGCCTCTAATCACAACCAAATAAACACTTTCAAAAGAAATGCTCTTTTATTTTTGAAAATTTTTTATATATTTTTATTTTATGAGTATCAGCGTTTTCCCTGTATGTATGTATGTGCACCACATGTGTGCCTGCAGAGGCTAGAAGAGAGCATCAAATCCTCTAGAATTGAAGTTGCAGATAGTTGTGAGCTGCCTTATGAATGCTGGGAACCAAATCTTGGTCCTCTGTAAGAGCAGCAAGTGCTATTAACCGCAAAACAATTTCTCCCAGTCCTTAGGTATATTCTTTTAATAAAGCAATAATCAGGAGTCTTGCCTCCTCCTCAATAGTTAATAAAATATAATACTCATAAATTCTAGGACATGCATCGCTATTTCTATGAATACAAAAGAAACACCAGGGCTGGGCATGAGTATAAATGATTACCTGGGGTACTATAGTGAGCACCGTCACAGCTGGGCAGAGAGATATGACGGACAAACTTGAGTTTCAAAAATCACACAACATGCCAGGAAGATTGAGCTCACAGGACTTAGATCAGTTTTTATAAGAGAAGCCTGTGTTTTGACTAGTTTAGGGTGTGTGTGTATGTGTGTGTGTTTCCACCTAGGATGTGTGGTGGATGGGAGCATCATGCCACTGTGTGCATGTGGAGGTAAGAGAACAACATTGTGAAAGATGAGTCTGTGTTTTCTCTTTCCACCTTCACGTGGGTTCTAACTCTCTAGGATTATATGGCGAGTGCTTTCACTTGCTGAGCTGTTTTTTGACCTTTTAAAACATGTGTTTGCTTTTATTTTGAGACAATGTCTAATGTAGCTGGAGTTCACCCCTGAATTTGGTATGTAGCTGAAGCTGTTCTAGAACTCCTGATTCTCCTGCCATCACCCACTCCCCAATTTCTGGGATTAAAGGTGTACATGCCTGACTTTATTTTCAATTTTTTAAGCCTCTATTTTTTACAAAATGACTGTATTCATTTAGTAGTGTGCAAAGGTTCCATTTTTTTCCCACATCAATGTCTTTAGCATTTTGTGTATCTGGTTCTCAAGCACACCAGGCAAGTGTGCTCTACCGCTGACTTACGTCTCCAGACCAATCTTTTGTCTTTTCAGCAATAACCAAGCTAATAGGTATGAGATGAAAGCCCTTTAATTTGTGTTTCCTTCATGATAGGTGGCATTGAATATTATATACTTACTGGTGACTTAGTGTTTTATTTTGAAAAATGTATATTCAGATTTCCTTTTGCTCATTTTAAAAATATAGGGTGGGCTGGGTGGTGGTGGCGGCACATGCCTTTAACACCAGCACTCAGGAAGCAGAGACAGGTGGATCTCTGAGTTCAAGACCAGCCTGATCTACAGAGTGAGTTTCAGGACAGCCAGAACTGTTACACAAAGAAACCAAAATACTGATAAAAGTATAGGGTTGTTGACAGGGGTTTCTGTTCTGCCTGGTCCTGCAGCCTTTAAGTCCCAAAGAATCACACAGAGGTCTACATTAATTATAAACTTATTGGCCCATTAGTTTAGGCTTCTTACTAACTCTTATAACTTATATTAGCCCATAATTCTTGTCTTTGTTAGCCATGTGACTTGGTACCTTCTTTGGCTGGGCAATCACATCTTGCTTGCTCTGTGTCTGGCTTCCTCTGTGTCTGGGTGGGTGACAACTGCAGACTGAATCTTCCCTCTTCTCAGAATTCCCGCTGCCCCGCCTATATTTCCTTCCTGGCTACTGGCCGATCAGTATTTATTTAAATTGAAAGTGACAGGGTACAGACCACTGTCCCATAGCATAGGGTGGTTTTCTTGGTTTTTTTTTTTTTTGTTTGCTAATGAGTTCTTTGCATTCCTTATATATTTTGGATATTAATTCCTTAGTAGGTAATAGTTTGAAAATATTTTCTTTCATTTTGTAGCTTGTGTCTTCATTCTGTTCATTGTTTCTTGTGTGTGTGTTGAATGTGTGTGTACATGCTCATATGTGTACATGTATGTGTGTGCATGTACATGTGGAGACAAAGAGTCAGTATTGTGTGCTTTACTCTTTGGTTTTATTTATTTTTGTTCAGACAGGGTCTCACTTTCTAGCTGGCCTGGGACTCAATACACAAAATTCACAGGATATGCCTCCTGGGTGCTGGAAATAAAAGTATGTGCTATCATGCCTGGCTTTCTACCTTGCCACCTTAGTTTTTAGATAAAAATGAACCTGGAGATCAACCTATTCAGATAAACTGACTAGACAGCAGGCCCTAGGGTCACCACTTCCTTATTCTTGCATGCAAACATTTTACCCACTAAAGCCATGTCTCCACCTCTTATTTCTTTTGCAGTATTGGTCTATTTTTTTGCATTTGTTTCTTGAGCTTTTAGTGTCATGTCCAAAAGAAGTTATCACCTAGATCAATGCAATGGAGATTTTCCTCTGTTCTTTTTTAGTAGGTTTGTAGTTTTGAGTTTTGCCTATAGGTATTTAATCCAGCTTGCTGATATTTGTGTATGGTGTGAAATATAGGTCCATTTTGATTCTTCTGCATGTGTGTATCCAGTGTTTCTAACAACATTTATTGAGTAAGCTGTCCTTTCTCCATTGTGTGTTCTTTGTCACTAATGCATTGGCTGTAAAAATGCATAAATGTGGATTAGGATTTTTATTGCATTTTATTTACTTATTCTATGTGTGTATGTGTGTACACATACACATGCACCACAGTGCACATGTGGAGGTCAGAGGACAACTTATAGGAATCAGTTCCTTTCTTCCACCATGTGGGTCCTGGAATCAAACACAGGTCATCAACTTTGGCAGCAAGCACCATAACCAGCTGAGCCATCTTGCTGGTCCCCTTGTTACCGTTAACTATTTGTTGCCCTTGTTTTGTGTTCTATTTTTCCTACATTTTCCTGTTTTATGTTGTTTTAATTGAGTATTTTATATGATCACATTTCTCTCTTTATATATATATACCAATTATATATATACACACACATACATATATGTGTGTGTTTTTAAATATTTCTTATTGTTTATTTACTTTGTTTTATGTGCACTGGTGTGAAGGTGTCAGATCCCCTGGAACTGGATCTTCAGATAGTTGTGAGCTGCCATGTGGGTTCTGGGAACCCCGGTCCTCTGGAAGAGCAGTCAGATCTCTTAACCGCTGAGCCATCTCTCCAGCCCCAATGTGTGTGTTTTTTCATTTGTTTTATGAGATAGAGTTTTGGCTGGACGCATTATGTAGAACAAAGTGGCCTTGAACTCAGGCCTCAACAACCAAAGTGCTGAATTACAGGTGTGTGCCACTCCACCTGGCTTCTGTTATATTAAAAACAATGTTTTTATAGTTGCCTTACAGTTTCCAATATAAATTCAAATCAAATCCAAGTTTATTTTCTATTTTGTAGTTGATTTATGAGAGTGATATGCAGTACAAGTGCTTGTACAGGTATGCAAGCATGTACTTGCATGTGTGTGTGCATGTGCGTGTACATGAATGTGTGCATGCATGCATGTGTGTGTGTGTATATATACAGAGACCAGGAGAGCTGTTATATGGTCTGTTCTATCGCTGGTTTTCTTAATCCCTTGGGACAGGGTTTCTTACTGAACCTGGAGCTAGGCTGGTGGCCAACAAACCTCAGTGATCCTCCTGTTTTTACCCCCACACAGTGTTGGCATTAGCAAGTGACCATGCCTGGCTTTTTTATGTGAGTGCCTGCATCTGATCAGGTCCTCATGCTTATGCAGTGAGCGCTCTTACCCAATGAGTCACCTCTTCGGTCTTCTCTTGTTTGTCTTCTTCCTCCTCTTCTTCTTATTGGTTGCTTTTTGTTTTGCTTTGCTTTTTTTGTTGTTTTGGTTTTTGAGATAAAACATGATGGTTAATTTTCATTGTTAACATGACTGGATTTAGACTCACCTAGGAGACAGATTTCTGGGTATGTCTGTGAGGATGTTTCTAAGAGGATTAACCAAGGAGAGAAGGCCCACTCAGAATGTTGATAATATGTCATCATGATCTGGGGTCCTGAACTGGATACAAAGGGGGAAAAGGAAGCAGACAGAATACCAGCATTACCTGTTCACTGCTTCTTGGTCTGCTGAGATGTGAGGATGAAGTAGTCTCAGCTCTACCTTACTGATGCTAAGGAGCTACCTGCTCTCAATGATGGGCTCTCCACCCTCAAACTGTGCGCCAAAACAAGACCTCTCTTCACCTGCTTCATGTCGGCTATCTGGTTACAGTGACCATGAGAAAAGTAACAAATATACAGGGTCTCACATAGCCTAGGCTGGCCTTGAACTCATTATGTAGTCAACGCTACTGTAGCATGAAAAATAAAAATCCAGAGATAGATATTGGGTTTCAACCCAAAAACCAGAAAAGCAAAGCAGCCAAGCCACTAGAGAAGTCTTGCCTCTACCAAGGCTGGGCGACTGCAAACTAAGCATCCTAAATAGACTAAGCAGCCTAGGCAGCCTAGGCAGACTAAGCAAACTAAGCAGCCAGAGCCACTCTCTCCTCCCATTTTCTATTCCCTCTAGTGCTGGGATTAAAGGTGTGTGACTCCCTGATAATGGCATTAAAGGTGTCAGCTACCACCACCTGGATTTGTTTCAACATTGATCTTGTGTAGCCCCAGGTGGCCTCAAACTCACAGAGATCCATCTGCCTCTGTCTCCCAAATCCTGGGATGAAAGGTGTGCACCACCACTGCCTGACTTCAGTGGTTTAGCCTTGTCCTTCTGATTTTAGGCAAGCTTTATCTATTAAAACATAACTGAGCTATCACTATAGGCTGCCCTTGAACTCCTGATCCTCCTGCAATTTCTGAAGTGCTACAATCGCAGGCATGTATCACCACACTGGGCTTCCCAGTTCATTTTCAAACAACAGTACACAAAGAAATATTCAATATTCACAGATAGTAAAAGTATCTTATGTTAATTAAGTAGTCCTTATTCTTCCCTCCCTTGTCTTATATTATTAATACCTTCCATTTCACTCACACATAAACATGCCTAAGTTGTATACAGGTGATACTCATGTAATCAAATGCATTATTTCCTTTGGTACTGGGGATAGAACCCAGAGCCCAACTTTGAATAATTTATTAGCTGTTGGTTGCTTGGTAATAGAAAATTCAAATTATTCTTTGCTACCACTTTCCCCCTATGAATATTCTTTTCTTCTTTATGTAAATCCAGGTTTCTTCCCTCCATTACTTTCCTTCCGGATATCCTTGCATAAGGGAGGAAACATTTGCTTGAGCTCACAGTAACAGAAGGTTAGTCCAAGGTTCTTGTCTCTGTTGACCTTGGGCCTGTGTAGAGTAAGGGCAGGAGAGGAGGCAGTTCACCTCACAATGGGCAAGATACAGAGGCTGAAGAATTTCTAGGACCATCTCTTGAAAATCAGGCCCCAAAGCTGATAATTTTCTTCAGGGTATTGTTGCAGTGTCTGAGAAAAGTCTTTGTATCTGCTTTACTTTTGAACAACAGTTTCGCTATACCCCTAGCTCCTATTGCTTATTCCTTCCTTTTTATTTTTTCTTTTTATTTATTTTTTATTATTACTTTATTAATACTAGGAATCAAAATTTCCACTTCCTCCCCCCTCCACTTCTCTCCTGCTCCCCCACTAACCTTCCCCCTCCCCCTCCAGTCCTAAGAGATGGCAAGGTACCCTGCCATGAGGGAAGTCCAAGGCCCTCCACCCTCCATCCAGGCTTAGGAAGGTATGCATCCAAAGAGACTAGGATCCCAAAAAGCCAGAACATGCAGTAGAGACAAATCCCAGTGCCATTATCATTGACTTCTCAGTCTGCCCCAATTGTCAGTCACATTCAGAGTCCAGTTTTAGCCCATGCTCATTCAGTCCCAGTCCAGATGGCCTTGGTGAGCTCCCATTAGGTCAGTCCCACCGTCTCAGTGGGTGGACCAACTCCTCGTGGTCCTGACTTCCTTGCTCATATTCTCCCTCCTTCTGCTCTTCAACTGGACCTTGGGAGCTCAGTCCAGTGCTCCAATGTGGGTCTCTGTCTCTATCTCCACCTGTCGCCGGATGAAGGTTCTCTGGTGATATTCGAGATAGTCATCAGTCTGACTACGGGACAAGGCCAGTTCAGGTTCCCTCTCCTCCACTGCCCAGCGGCCTAACTGGGGACATCCCTATGGACATCTGGGACCCGCTCTAGAGTCCAGCCTCTTGCCAACCCCAAAATGGCTCCCTTAATTAAGATATTTTCTTCCCTGCTCCTGTATCTGTCCTTCCATCCCTCTCCCCCAAGCTCTCCCCAACCCTCCCCTTCTCCCTTATCTCTCCCCTTCTACCCTTCTCCCACCCCACCCCATGCTCCCAACTTTTGCCTGGTAATCTTGTCTGCTTCCAATTTCCAGGAGGACTATCATTTCTATAGTTTGTTGCTAGCTCATTCCTTTCAATAAGAGACGTTGCCATTTTCAACCGGAAGCCTGACGTGATGCGCTGGGGAAAAGAGACTAGAGAGCAGGTGTTGAGTAATGTGCTGGAGATCTGTGGAGAGGGGTGCATTCTATTCTCCCATGATGGTGTTCTAGCCTTTGGGTGAGCCTGAGCTCCTGGCCTCTGCTCTTCATTAATGCTTCTCAGTGTCCATTCTTAGGTGAGACAGGATGGCTAGCGGGGCCTGGGGTTGGTCATTTCTCTTCTTCTCCATGACTCTTGACAGCAGGCTGGAATTTAGATGTTCTCTTTTCCGTGTCGCTTAGACTCTCACGTCAGTTAGATTATGATCTGGTAAAATCGTTTCTCCGAGGGCTGACACTGTTAGCAACTAAATGTCCCTCTGTTGTCTAGCTACCAGAATATGCTGGTATCATAATGCCTGCTTTCCTTTCCTCCTGCCTGAAAAATAAGGGCATTTCCTGTATTTTTACTGGGACAAAATTCACAAAAGTATAAACGTGTTTTCCCGGCACTGAGCCCCTTGAGTGGTCAACTTTGATTCCTCCATTGTAAGTGCCCAATGGTTTGCCAGTTACAGCTAAGGTTTGCTACTCTAGTCTTGCTTCCTGTGGGTCTTTGCTCCTGGAGCTTGCACTTCTCAGGGTCTGATTGTCTATCCACTCTTGTGGAATAGTTGTTTTCTATAATCTCATTCCTCACAGATTTCCCATTTTATCCCACTAATTATTTTAGAAGGGAGTAAGGACCTCCCAGCCCCTTGAATGCTAAATGAAAAATTAGAAATCACCCCTCCTTTAAAAAATATATTTATTCTTTGAGAATTTCCTTCATGCATACAACAAATTTTGACTACATTCACCACTACAATGCCTCCCTGCAAACTTTGCATTCTTTTTTTTAACCCATTGAGTCCAATTAACCCAGTAAGCACAGACGTTTTAAAGATGAAGTGCCTTTTTTAAATATAGGCATTTGCATCTATAATTAGTTTCTTGAAGCATCACTTTAATTAAAACCTATACGTTTTCACATTTTTTAAATAGAAGGTCTCACGTATTCCAGGTGGGCCTCAGACTTTCTGTACAGATGAGGATGATCCTCCTGCCTCTGCTTCCTGAGAATACTGGGATTATCAGTGTGAACCACCACACCCGGTTTGTATGGTGCCAGAGCTGCAGCCCAGGGCGCTGTGCCTGCTAGGACTCTGACAACCAAGCTCCAGATCCAGACTTTGTAGGCTGAACTTGCTTTCCATTCATCTCAAAGCAGTTTCTAGCAAGTGACCTTTATTGTAACTAGATTTTTTAAATAGGCAGCAGCAGCTCTGTTCCATCACTGGGCTAATTTCAGAGAGCAGCACTTCTTCTAGACCTCCGAATTTACATTTGGAAAGAATAGATTCTGAGCAATAGGGAAACTGAAAGCAGACAAAAGTGGCTGTCAGCAGGGCCTGTAGTTTAACCCTTTACTGCTCTCCTTCTTGGGGCACAGAGTCTTGCCCAGGCTAGCCTTAAACACACTGAGTACACAAGCTGGCCTCAGACCATCTTTCTGCCTCCTGCTTCCCGAGTGTTGGGATAACAGGCATGCACCTTTATGCTTAGCAAACTCTTAGCTTTGGAAACCCTCGTGTGGCCTTCTAACTCACTGATTCCCAACTAAGGTGGCATTGCCCTCCTGAGCACGTTTTTGATGGTCATAACTGAAGCATGGGATGGAGTACAGCTGGCATCTAATGGGTAGAGGTCGGGGTGCTGCTTAACTTCCCACAAGACATAGGACGTTCCTCTCCCCACAGAGCCTTCTGGTCTGAAAGTCCAATAGGACTATGGTTGGGAGCGATGCGTTCAGCCTCTTAAATTGGCCAGAGCGTTTGCCGCTTGCCCAGTACCTACTTGTGTAACATCTCACAGCCGCTTCACAGTGGTCCCTGTAATGTCACAATCTGAGATGAGGTAGGCTATGCCTTAAAACTGAGGCAGCCTGTAAGCCAGTAGCACAGTTGGGACTGCCATCTCCCAGTTCACCAGAAAGCCAGTGGCTCCTTGGACCCCTGCTGTCTTCCGCTACTCCACTTTTCATCATGATTAGTCTTGTGAGTACTGTCACTCCGTGGTATCCTAGAGGACTGTCGCCAGGACCGCCTCGGATACAGATATTCGGGTCTTTGATATAAAATGGTCCAGCATTTGCGCATGGCCTTTCTGCATCCTCCCCTTGAGATAATCTCTGCCTATGCTGCCTGCCTGTGTATGTGTGGCATGCGAATAATTGTTATATCATTAAATATGACTTGGGATTCTGGAAACTGAACCTAAGACCCCACACATGCCAGGGCGAGTGCTCTACGGCTGAGCTACACCTTCAGCTTTTTTTGTTGTCCCCCTCTATCTTGACAGTTGATCTGACTAAGTTGCTCAAACTTGCATCAGGCCGAAGGGAAGCTGGGATTAGAGCCTTATGTTATAGTATAGACGTTAAAGAATAATGGCAGGGGGAAGTCCATATATATTCAGTTCAGGTGACATTTTAAAACTATTTTCAATCCAAAATTAGCTGACTCCCGTGGAAGCTGAAGTCCTATAGAATGCAGTTAATGTGGAAGCCACAGACACGCAGTGTCCGCTGTGGGTTTCTTCCATTTTGGTAGATGACTGGGCTTCTCCTAGCCACAGGTTTCTCTCTGTCTTGTAGCTCCCCATTTAATGTCCCCATCTTCAGATATGGTGGAAGAAGTTCCCTATCTGTAAGCAGCAAAGCCATCGGTATAGGAAAGATTTTCCAATGAATTAGAAGATGTGAAAAACACAGCAAAATATTAACTTGGTCATATATAATTGGTTGGAATGAGGTTTTTGTTTTGTTTTGTTTTTGATTTTTCGAGACAGGGTTTCTTCATAGCTTTTGGTTCCTGTCCTGGAACTAGCTCTTGTAGACCAGGCTGGCCTCGAACTCACAGAGATCCACCTGCCTCTCCCTCCCAAGTGCTGGGATTAAAGGCGTGCGCCACCACTGCCCGGCTGGAATGAGGTTTTATCTGCTTCCAGAACAGGCTGGGAAATGGGAGATGGCCTTGCAACCTGTGGGGAAAGAGAACTTGTATATCATACACTGGTTGTTTCTATAGACTTTATGATTAGCTCAGTGTGGTGGGTTTCACTGGCAATGTACTTTCAGCACTGCAGAGGCTGAAGCGTGTTGATTATGGTGAATTTGAGGTCACTTTGGGCTCCTTAGTGAGTTCCAAGACATTGTGGACTAGAGTGAAACTTTGTCTCAAACCAAGAACAAAAAAGAATCTTGTGTTATTAGTAACAGATAATGACTGAATTGTTCTCATTAAATTCTTCACAGTACTGTCTCCTTTTCTATTTTAATTGTTCATATGAGCACCCTTTGTTTTTACTGAAAGACCAATTTAACCCTGCTTAAGAATGTACTATATATTATTATTTTGTTCCATAAACATCTTATCAGAAACAGTTCACAAATCAAATCCTTGATGTTTTGTGTCATAATTATCCTTGAATTCTCTTAGTCTTGAATGTTTTGCAATTTTATTATTCATATAATGGGAATAGTGAACCTTTGTTAGTTAACCTACCCTTTCTTCAATAAAATTATTTAAAGCAGTGCCATGCAAGTGGTAAGGCTTCTTTAGTTGTGAATAATTTTCAATAATTGTGTTCATATAAGTTATGTCATATAACTGGCTGCCAGATAATTATTAAAATATTTTTCTGGTGTGAACTAAAGTACATTTGTTTTTCATATTGGGACATTTAGCACCAGTCTAAGTAAACTGAGATGCTTGTTCTCTAGGAGTTTGAATAGAAAATCTAAATCTCTGACCTTGGACTTGCTTGACTGTTATGAGACCTTATTCTTGTGTCTCTACAGGTGTTACAGAACATCTTGGATACTGAAAAAGAATATGCCAAAGAACTTCAGTCGCTTCTGGTTACTTACCTAAGACCCTTGCAGTCTAATAACAAGTAAGACTCTTTAAACCCTTAGTAAAACACAGCAAGATAATGTCAGCACTTGGAGGAATTATTCCTAGGCCACTGAATAATTGATTTTGCCCTTTAAAAGAATCCCCACAGATCACAGGCTGCCAAGAACATGGTCAGGGCAATGGCAGTTATGCAAAACATAGCTTTTGGAGAGCTTGGCTTGTTTTCTGTGGAAGGAATGGACTTCTCTGAGATTCTGCCTATGATAATTTCTGTACTGGGTATTTTTGTCTCTTTTCCACTTAATATTTTTTAAACTTCAACACTTGGCACTAAATAATTATACATCCTTATAGGATGGAGTGTGATATTTCTGTACACCTCTACAATGTATAATATCAGGTCAGGGTAATTGGCAGATCCAGCAGCTACTGCGAAATATGCAATTACTTTTTGGCATCCCTAGAAACCCTACTGCGCTGTAGAACATTCAGAGGTTATACCTCATCCAGCTGTACCCTATACCCCTTAACTGTCCTTTCTGTATTTCACAATCCTCCTTAATCATCTCAAATTTTGGTAACTACTCTTCTACTCTCTGTTTCTGTAAAATATGATTTAAAAATATTTTTAGTTAAAGAATTTCCATGCAAGGGCATATTTTATATACTAAGCATAGTCCCAGCCTCCTTGCCCTCCTGTTTCTTGTCCTACTCCTTCTTATTAGTCTTCTTTGTCCCCCCACAAAATGTATCTATATAAAATAAATAAGAGGCAACACATGATATTTACCTAAGCCTGGCTTAGTTTGTTTAATATGATTTTTTCCAATTACATCCATTTTCTTGCAAATGCCATAACTTCATTCTTCTTTATAACTAAACCCTTTCTTGTACATACACAGCACATTTCCCCTGTGCATCCCTCCGGCACTAGACACCTGGGTTAATCCTGTTGCTCAGCTATCATGAGCAGGGCTGCAATATTAGACAACGGATCTGCTCACTAGTGCTGCAACATGAACCAACGTGCAGGTGCACGGGATCTGTCTTTCAGTTTCCGCACTTCCTGTGCATTTTAAAGGGATGGGTCCGGTCGTACATATAGAAAATGGATTCCTTGGAACTTTTATTTGGAAATCACATAAATTGGAAATTCTCATGCTAGCTCTGACTCTCAGTTGCCAAGCCGGACCTCTTTCCCATGCTCCCAAGGCGGAAAGAGTGTGGCATTTTGCAAATGTTTAGGAGAGCACAATTCCAGCCAGTATTTCATTCAGGCACATGGGAATGATAACGAGGTGGAAAGCATTCTGAAAGCAAAATGTGCAAAACTTACTAAACCGGAAATGGCTTTCGAAAGTATGAGCTGAAGATGGAGTTTTCATGAAAGCAAAATATATGTTAATACTCCGTAACCAAAGACACCATCAATTTAACCATTTATTGTTTATGCTTGTAGGGCTGATGGATTTAACTAATAATGACTGTCCCTCTTTGCTACTTTAGCTGTTTAAATTTCGCTAGTGATTGTAATCTGTAAGTAAAGTAGAAACTTTGGCTCACACAGTGGAAGACAAAATGCTCCCCTTGTACCTCAGGAAAAGTTGAATTTGTGGCCATTTGTCTGAACTAACAACTCCAGACTTAAATGACTTTAATATAGTTCACTATTTTCTCCTTTTTTTTCCTTTCCCAAATTATGTTGTTTAAGCAAAACGTCATGCTGAATTTTGATGTGACTATTCTCATGGCGCCGTGGGAAGCGTTCTTCATATGGAAGCGGTTTATATTCCCGTGTTTGGTTTTTATTATGTGAAATGTGAAGTGCTATGTGAATCAGAGTTTATAGAGTGATATAGGAACACAGCTCACTGCCCTTTCTAGTTTCCTGGGAGAACAGACCGTCTCCACTGAGTAGATAAGAAACTGCAGTCTGGACAGGCTCACTGCTTTGCCTGTCACACAGTCAACAAGTGACCAGACTGGCTCTACCATGTCTCCTGCCATGCACTATCTGAAATGTGCCTTCTGTTTTCTTGCTGGAACCCGCAGAAGAGGGGGCCATCAAGGAAGTCATCCTGAACGGGGGTGGGGGGATGGTCAGATTCCAAATGCCAAAGAAACAAACTGGCAACCCTGAACCAAGGAGAGAAGGAGTGAGACGGGGTCAGCCTTGCCCTCACCCTCAGCTTGATGTGCACGCTGAAGTCAGAGTGTTTCCACCAGTTCCGACTGTCTTCTCACCCCACAAGGATGTGAACAAGCCAGACTGTTTACTGTCTGATGGCTAAGAGGCTAGATACATTCTCGGGCAGGTTGCAAAAGTTCAGAGGCCCTGCTTGCTGGGGTTGTAACGGAAAAGTAGCCAGAGAAACTTACTGGCTGCCAGAGTCTCTTCAGACAACAGGGGGCGGGGGTTTCCAGTTCACAGTTCAAAAGGGCATACCAGCCCAGGGACTGGGAACTTGTCCCTTCTGAGGGTTACTGGGAATGTTTGCTGGGATCTTCCCTTTTGATTAGTCAGCAAAACTTCTTTGCAAATACTTTCCTAGGAATTAGCTACAATATGTCTATGCTTCTAAAATTTGTTTAGAGACTATATCTCTCATGTAGCTTAGGGCTAGCTTCAGGGTGAACATATGACCCTCTTAAATCTACCTCTCATGTGCTGTGATTTCAGGTGGGCCTTACCACATCTTTTTAGGATTGTATATATTTTTTAATTTAATTTTTATATTCATGAGGGTTTATTGCTAGGAACTGCTTGTTCATCCAGGCCACCCAGAACTGAAATAAGTACACAGAAATTGTATTAATTAAATCACTGCTTGACCCATTAGTTCTAGCTTCTTATTGGCTAACTCTTACATCTTAATTTAACCCATTTCTACTAATCTGTATATCAGCACGAGGTCATGGCTTACCAGCAAAGTTTCAGCACGTCTATCTCCAATGGCGGATCCATGGTGTCTCTCTCTCTCCCCGCCTTCCTTCTCCCAGCATTCAATCCAGTTTCCCCTCCCTCCCCACCTAAGTTCTTCCCTATCAACAGGCCAAGGCAGTTTCTTTATTCATTAACCAATAAAACTAACACACAGACAGAAGGCCCTCCCACACCAAGGGTTTCTTTTGTGAGTACTGTATTTTCACTGTTTCCACTCCTTCCGATACCACTTCCAATGCCTCCCTGTCTCTCTGAACCCACTCAGTGTTCCTCATATGTACATGTGTTTAGGACTGATAATTCATTTCTTTAAAAGCTTTATTTTTTTATTTTTAATTATGTGTGTGTCTGTGTGAGCATATGCCATGTGTGCACAGGTTCTGCAGGAAGCCAGAAGGGGGCATTAGACCCCTGGAGCTGGAATTACAGGCAGTTGTGAGCAACTTCAATGTGGGTGCTGGGAACTGAACTTGGATCCTGTGTAAGAGCATCAAGTGCTCTTAGCCTTTGAGCCCTCTCTGCAAGGCGGTCCCAGGATTATCTATTCTATAGGAGAGAGAATGCTAGTACATCCACCTCTTAAGTGAATCTTCAGACAAGTGCTTTTGGGAGTGTGTTTTCTGGAGTTAAAATGTTTGGTATAACCCTTTCTTTGCTATCCATTGCTCTTTGATGCTCAGTGGATTGCTCGCCACCTTCACTATGCCTGTCTCCTTGCCTGTACAATGACACTTGGCTGGTAAATGGCCATGGTGCTTAGCTCACAGAGCAACTGAAGCTCCCATTTGGAAAGCACTTGCTTGACTGTTGCATGCCTTGTGAGGGTTGCCTCCTGTTCTTAGCATCACTTACTGTTTGGGAAGGGCACAATGGATGGGAATGTTCCTCATGTAGATGCCCTGCACAAAATCATTCAGTTTGCCTCTGTTTGACTCCATTCCATCCAACAGATAACAATAACAAGATCCAGTTTTATTTTCTCCCCTCTATTCCCTTTCATGAAAAATGGTTTTAGTTGTTATTTGCGTGTTCTTATTTTAGAGAAAGCGAATTTTGGTACCTTCTCCTCTCTGTGATTGTTGAACATAATGTTTTAGTCACTCTCTTATCTTCTCTCTCTAGAAGAGATATATCACAGATTTTTAACTTATTCCCAATCATATTGTACTGCCATGTTTGTGCTTTAATATTTTAAGCACACATTGTTTTCCTCATGGCTTAACAACATACCTAAATGCCTCTGATGACCACCAGCTTTCTTTATGATCATTATTGTTATCTTAGAAAAGATAAAGCAAGGAAGGAAACTAAACGAGGGTGCCATAGAGTTGTCATAAGTTAAAAAAGCAGAAGACAAAAAAACAAGCATTTTGACTTTCATACTTGCCAGCTATCAGCAAGCTATCGGCCCACTGGGCTCCAACTAGATAGCTGACACATCTTTCCATTCTATTAACTGGAACATCATGTCCTTTTTTAAATTCAGCCTTAGTACTGTGGAGTTTACTTGTTTATTGGGAAACTTTGAAGAAGTATGCGCCTTCCAACAGACGCTCTGCCAAGCCTTGGAAGAATGTTCAAAGTAAGTAAGACAGTGATTTTGCTCTTTCCTTCTACACTTAAAAATTAATCGGTTTTTGAGACAGTGTGTCACATAGACCATACTGGCTTTGAACTCCCTATGTGGTAGAAGCTGACCTTGAACTTCTTCTGCTGCTTCCACCTTCACCTCCTAAGTATGGGGATTATAAGATTAAGTTGGGCACAAGGGCACTTGATGTTTATGTATTTGCTGCAATATCAACCCATTGTCCTAGAACAAAGTAAAAACATCAAGATGAACCACCATACAAGGACAGCGGTCATGTTTACTGTCAAAGCACCAGGTGCGTGCGAAGATTTCACATCTAGTAAACTGTTTCTGGATTTAATTTTAAATTGCACCATTTACTTTGTTTGTATGAGGGTTTGCCTTCATGTATGTACGTGTACCAGGTCAGAAGAGGGTTTTGGATCCCCTGGAGCTGGAGTTAGGTATGGTTATCTGCCACCATGTGTGCTGGCAACTGACCTCTGGTCCTCTACAAGAGCTGCAAGTATACTCAATCACTGAGCCATCTCTGCGGTGCCAATGATAGCAGCTTTGAAGCTGGTAACACATTTTTATTTTATGTGTTGAATATTACTTGGAAAAGTCATTTAAATCTTTCATTTCATATCTCCCTTTCTGGCTGCTTGGATTGAGGCCTTGTGTGTTCCAAGCAGGCTCTCTACTCCTGAACTACACCTCTGACCCCTACTTTGCCCACCCCAACCCCATGTCTTCAGTCCCAGCAGGGGCCAAAGTTCACTATGTAACCAAGGTGGGTTTGGAAGTTAGGGTCTTTCCACCTCTGCCTCTGACATTGTAATACTTACCACCATGTCCAATCTGTTTCTTTGTAGAACTCCTGGTATTGTATCTGTTGTGGGCTGACTTGAAACACATACACAATTGGACAAGGAAGGGTATAATATGTCCTGTGTGAACCACAGCATGATTTCTAAAAAGATTTTAGTTAATGTATATGGGTGCTTTTCCTGCAATCTATGTATGTGTGTGCACCATGTGCATGAAGTACTCTCAAAAACCAGAGAGGGAGCTAGATCCCCTGAGACTACAGACAGTCATGAGCCACCAGTGTGGGGGGATGCTGAGAACTGAGCTCAGGTCCTCTGGAATAGAAACCAGTGGTCTTCACCACTGAACAATCTCTCCAACCCCAACAGCATAGTTTTGGTGGCTATTTGATTGCTGAATTAGTAAACATTATATTACAAAGTTCACTGTAATGATCTTCTGACAAGCATATTTCTGGTATAAAATTGATTTTCCAGTATATCTTGGAAAAACTGATAGATTTCATCAGTCTATGGAAATTGGGGGATAACCTGTTTTCTGAACTTCATGGAGATGAAATTTGTCCAAGGGGTGTTACATTGTTCAATTCAGTTCTGTCTGTGTTTGAAGTTGGTGTGAATTTGAATATTCATAGTGTGTCCAGAGAAATTTGAATATAACCATCCTAGAAACAAAAAGAGTCCTATCTACTAATTCCAAGTGAGAATCTTATCCTGTACATTAGATTAATTTTAAATTTTATTTATTTAATATGCATTGGTGTTTTGCCTGCATATGTCTGTGCATCACATGCACGATTTAAAGATGCCTGTAAGACACCATGTGGGTGCTGGGAATTGAACCCGGGTCCTCTGGAGGGGCCATCTCTCCAGCCAGGTGGCTAGAATTTTAATCTGTGATCAAAACCTGCATATTCTAGGGACAAAGTGCTTCCGGTGGGCCTAAAAATAAACAAATACATAACCCCCGTGGCGATACATCAAAATATTTACCTGTTTCTAGGCTCAATTGCAAGTATCTTTACCTTCTGCTTCCCAGTTTGTATTCTGTACTTGACATGTTTTCCTTACAGGTTTCCAGAAAACCAGCACAAAGTAGGAGGCTGTCTACTGAACCTCATGCCTCATTTTAAATCGATGTACCTGGCTTACTGTGCAAATCACCCTTCAGCAGTCAACGTGCTCACTCAGCACAGGTAATGTCCTGGCTTTCCCCACGCTTGGTTGTTCTTCAGAAAGCCTTGCTCAGGAGGACTTCTGGGAATGTGTGGTGTCCAGTTCAACTCTCAATTATCTCTGTTCTATAGGACAAGACTGAATTTATTGTCCCATGGCTTGGTCATCCACTAATGCCACAAATAATTTATTGAGCACCCACTGTAGACAAGCTTGTAAATACCCCAGAGAGGATAAGTGGGGGTGATCAAGGGAGAGAGGGCCCACCTCTTGTGGGAGAGAAATATAGTTATCAAGTGAAACACCGTAGACATATATTGCAAGAGGTTTGTCAAAAAGATGCTGGAAACTTGGTATTATAATGAGTTAGGGGGTTAGGATTAGGGCTAGGGTAGAGGAAAAATCAGGAAAGACTTTGCTCAAGTAAAATTCCTTTTAACATTAATAGGTTCACCCTACATGTACCAAGCATTATTGTCTACGTTGTGATAAACATATGTTGATTGCATGTATTATCGAGCTACATTGTGACTTTTCCACATATGAGCATGTCTTGATTTGGTCATAGCCACTTTTTTCTCTTATTCTTGCCCCTTGAGTCATATATAGTCGGTTTACTCTATTCAGATTGATATTTGCTTTGTTTTGATTTCGGATCAGATCAGTGCATAGTCCAGGCTAGCATCAAATTCCTGGCAATCCTCTTCACCCTCTCAAATACACATACTATCTGGTATATCTTTAATTCTAGTTCCTGAATATGAGAAAAAAGGGCAATTTTTGTGTTTCGCATTAAACTTATTTCATTTAACATGTTGATCTTTGTTTCCATCTACTTCCTGTAAACAGCATTCGCTCCTTTATTATTATAGATAGATATAAAGATATATAGGTATAAGTAGATATATAGCTATAAAGGTACACACACACACACACACACACACACACCACATAAGCTGATTCCATTGCTTAGCTGTTACAATTAAGAGCCTCAATAAACACGAGTGTGTATAGTTCTGTTATATGCTGCCTTCGTTTCTTCCATGATGTACCAAGGGCTTATACAGCTGATAGTTTTGTTTTTAGTACTTTGAGGAACTTCTACTCTGTATAGTGGCTAGACTAAGGCATATTCCCATAAGCCATGCACAACACAGTTTCTTTTCCCTGTGTCTACCAACTTTGGTTGTTGCTTTCTTGATGAGAAGCATCTGACTCGGGGTGAGATGGAAAGCCCAGTACACTTCTGATTTCTATCTTCCTGATGATTGAATATTGAATTCTACCCCCCTCCCAAATTTGCCATTTGTGCTTCTCCTTTTGGAAAGTGTTTAGTTGGATGATTTGTCCATTTATTTATTGTCTTAGTTCTTCTTTGGCTAAATTTAATGACTATTTTTTGAAGAATTTTTTTTTCTTAGAGTTAAAAAAAAAATATCGGGGCCAGCAAGCTGTAAATCTTACCAGCTGCAGAGAGGAGGGAGTTGGAGAGAGGAGAGAGAGATCGCCATTTGAGCCAAGCCAGCATGGAGGCCAGCCATATGGCAGACAAGCAGACACATGGCAGGCAGGGAACATGGGAGTGAGAATAACTTGAGTACCGGCAAAAGTGGGCTCAGGATCTGGCCAGTATCAGAAAGGAAAAGGCAAAAAGGCAAAAGCACGAGTCGGGCAACCCCACAGCAATTGCACTTCTGAGTTTTGAGAACACTTCTTTGACATCCTGGAGAAGATTTCTCTCCCATTCTATGGGCTGTCTCTTTGTTCAGTTGTTTCTTTTGCAGTGAGGAAGGCTTTTTTTTTTTTAAAAAAAAAAAAAAAAGAAAAAGAAAAGAATCACATCTCCAGAGTGGCAAGTGCCGATTCTCGCTTGATTTCCGGCATACGGAGTCCTCAGAAAGGGCTTGCCTGTATTATCCTTCAGGGGTTCCTCCTCGCAGTTTCAAAGTTCTTCGTCTTACATTGGGATCTTTGACCAATTGTTGAATGTATTTTTGTGCAGGTGAGAGATGTGGAAGCAGTCCCATTTCTGACATGCTTTTACCCAGATTTCTCCAGGCTTTGTGTGTCACTGATCCTTCATGTTTTCTTCTACTAGCTATTTAATTACTGTCTCCTCCAAACCCTGCTGTTTCTGGGGTGCTGTGTGATACAAGTCTCAAGAGGTCAAACAGGTAAACAGCAGGCAGTGGTAAGGAACCTAACACTTACTATGAGCTGTGTAACACTTCCTTTAAGAGTTTACCTCAATACAATTGAATTAGACTCATTTTGCCTGTATTTCACAGACTGGATGCGATGCAGAACAGTCATGGGTTCTGGACACAGCTCAAGATGGAAAAGAATAGACTTTTGATGTGTCTTAGACTTGAAGTCCCAAACCCAGGCTAGAAAATAGTCGATATTAACCCTCAGAAGTAGAAGATATTTTGACAATGGAAATAAGTATGAAAGTTCCTTTAAAAATTAAATTTAAAACTACAGTTTTAAATAAAAAACCAGCCTTCCCCCCTTGAGTATGTATTCAAAGGCATCAAGGTCAGTATGCAATATAGACACCTGCACATGCAGGCTTATCATAGTAATAGTCACAAGAGCCAAGACGTGAAGTCAAGCCAGGTGCCAAGCCATCAGAGGATGGATGGGCAATCAAAATGTGGCATTTATACACAAAGACATAGTTTTCAGCTACAAAGAAGAATAAAATCACAAGGTTCTAACTTATTTTTTAGTCCCTTCCTCAAAACTCACAACTAAAACAAACAAACGAAAAAAAAAAAAACAAAGTTACCATAGACATGAGATTTCATTGACCACACTTTGTTGGGCTGGGGAGTTGGCTCAGAGGCAACAGTGCTTGCCAAACAGGCCTAACCTAACCATCTGAATTCAATCCATCAATCCCAGTCCCACAGTGGAAGAGAAAACTGACTCCCAAAAGTTCTCCTCTGACCTTGTACCCACTTTCACTCATGCAAACACTCTCCCCCCCGTCCCCACCCCCACCCCATCATCATCCTCATAAGTAAATTGAAGGGAAAAATGTATTTTAAAAAAGAGTGGCTATTAGCATAGACATTTTAGCACAAGTGGTTCAATTGCTTAAAGGGCACTTTAGCTAATAATAGCATTGAAAATGTACCAGGCATGCGGCTGTAAGAGGCCATGAGGAAGTTGCTATTATTACCACCTCTGCGTACAGATAAGTCATTGGCAGGCTCAGGCCTGCCAATGTGCCTAAGAACTCATAACTGGTAAGTGGTAGAGTAAGAAGTCAGGTCAGTCAGGTTTCTAAAAATGTTTTAAATAAGATAGACATTTTAGCCACAAAGAATAACATAAATGCAGTTTTTAAGTATTTTAATAAAACATGCACCCAAGAACCTACCACCTAACGCAAGTGACATAATATTATCATTTCATTTTTTTGTACCACAGATTGAGATGTAATGCACAAATCATAGTATTCACTCATTTAATGCATTCACTGAAGCCACAGGTAGTAACAAACACCTGGATCTCAACATCTGGGAGTTGAAAACAAGATGTTCAGGAGTTCAAGGTCATCCTTGGCTATGTAGAGAAATCAAGACCTTTGTCTCAGGCTACATGAGACCTGATTTCAAAAAACAAATAATAAAATGTCAACGATCTTTCAATTCTTCTCATCCCAGTGTAAAGGATATAATGAATTGGTTTTCCCATATTTGCAGAATTGTGCAATTGTCATCATAAATTTTGAAATATATTTAGCACCTTATGCAAGCATATTCTTTATACATATTCTAAAACCAATTGACTAAAGGTAACCATACTAAACTTCTTCAATCACAAGGCATTTGCCTATACTGGACTTGCTGTAGATAGACACATGCAATATGTGTCTTTTTGTAGATGAATTATTTCACTTAGCATTTTTGCCTTTTCAATTCCATTGTTTTTTTTAGACAGCATTTCTCCATGTAGCCCTAGCTGTCCTGGAACTAGCTCTGTAGACCAGACTAGCCTCGAACTCACAGAGATCTGTCTGCCTTGCCTCCTGAGTACTAAAGGTGTGTGTCACCACCATGCAGCTCAATTATATTTGAATGATGAATTTCATAATGATGATATATCTAATATATAATATATAATATATATATATTTGCACTTTGTTCATATCCTTTCGTTTGTATTCTGTGTATGAGCATAACATACAGTATTTATCTTCTTCCACTGCCCTCTGTTCCCTTCTTTGCTATCCTTTTAGACCCCTCTCTCTCCCTGCAATCAAACCTACCTTTGAGTCACATACATATTTGTATCTGTGTGCATGTGTGGGTGTATTCTGCATATGAAATGAAATGTGACACTTTACTTCACTAATTCATTTCGATTCTTAACTGGACACAATCTAGGATCACCTAAGATTTATCTAGCTTAGGTTGATTTTTGGTAATTGTTTTGATTATTAATTGAAGTTGGTTTTCGTAGCCACCGTTTTCCGAACAGTATAAGTGAAGAAAAACGAGCTGAGAGAAAGAAAGGATCTGTGCACTTATTCTTTCTGTGGAGATTAAGTTCCTCCGTGGCAGTTATGATTAAGTTCCTGCCTTGACTTCCCTATAGTAATAGACAGTAACCTTGAATTATAAGCTAAATGAACCCTTTCTGCTCTAAATTGCTTTTATTTGGGGTATTTTATTATAGCAACAACTATATGAATGAAATGAAACTAGGGATACTTTGATTTCTGAGTCTGGCTTATTTCACTAAGCACATTTTACCCACTAACTCAATTTTCTTCAGTTCAGTCTACTTTCATTAGGGCTGAACAAAATCCCACTGTGTACATATACCATATTTTCCTTATCCATTCATTTGTTAACGAACCTCTAGGCTGACACTGTTTCCTGGTTGTCGTGAATAAGCTTGGGTGTGCACGTATCTCTGTGGTCTATCGATTTAGATGCTTTGGGCATCCACTCAAGAGAAGTAGAGCTGACTCATACTCTGTTTTTAGTTCTGAGCACCACTGTTTGTTTTTATGAGGAGCCGCCATACTGAGTTCCACAGTAGCTCCACTAGCCCATATTCCCACAAGCAGTATATAAAGGGTCCTCTTTCTTCCCATCCTAGCTAGCATTTATTTTTTCAAATTAAATTTACTTGATTTTTTTAAAAAGTATTTATTAAGCATATGCTGAATGTTAGGCATATTCCTTCATACTTGCTAATCTTCCTTTTCTCACCCCTCTCCTGTTAGCCCCCTTTATTTCCCTAAATGGTTTCACCTCTGTATGTGTATATATACACATGAATAGTGCAGTTTTATGAATCTATATAAAATATGAGAACCACAAATGAGAGAAAAAATGATATTTGTCTTTCTGAGAATGTCTTGATTCACTTAATATGCCTATCTCCAGTTGCATCCATTTTTCTGAAAACAATACTAGCATTTGCTGTTTGCTTTCTTAGTGGAACTGGATAGAATCTCAGTGTAGTTTTAATTTTCATTCCCCTGATGTTGGCATGTTTTAAAAATTTCCACACACTATAAGATTATGAGTATATCATTGAAAAATATATACACAGGGTTCTGGAGAGACATCACAGTGGTTAAGAGTGTGCACTGCTCTTTTGGGGGACCCGAGTTCTCTTTCCAACATCCACATCAGAAGGTTCACAAATACCTGTGACTCCAGCTCCAGGGGATTCAATGCCCTCTTCTGGTCTTACAGTCACTAGCATCGGCTCATATGGACACACAAACATACATATAAATAAAAATGAAGATTTTTAAAACTTTTGTTATATAGATGCTGTTCTTGCACTCACCAGTGGATGGATCATGAATAGTGCTGTATTAAAAAATCAAATTTATGTAGTCATGCTTGCATTTCTTGAACTCCTGGATTCTCCAGCCTTCATCTCCTCAAGCACTGGATTGTTGGTATGCACCACCAAGCTGCCTTGGATTTCATCTTGTTTCTCTTTGTGGTGCTGGGACCTCACAGACACTGTAATACCAGCCAAACCACATCTCCAGTTCTCTCTCTGTCTAACCTTGCAAGAACTATCAGATCATTTTCCAAAGCTACCGCATGAGTCCTACTAGCAGTAAAGGAGAGTTCCTTTTTCTACAACCTGATACCTGCTGTGGTCAGTCAGTCTGTGTCTCTCTCTGTCTGTGTGTGTTGCATGAATAGGTCTATGCGTTGTTGCATGTGGGGGAATGTGCTTGTAGATGCCCACATTTGTTATCAGGATTCTTTTTATTGCTTGTTTTTTTGCTTTATACACAGAAACAAAATTTCTCAGTTAAACACAGAGCTCCACAGCCTGCCTAGTTTCATTAACCAATTTGGTCTGGAGATCACTTATCTCTACCTTCAGAGATTGGAATTACAGGAGGACCCCTACATCCACCCAGCATTTACATGGGTTCAGGAGATCTGAACTCTGGACATCTTGCTTATGCAACAAGTGCTTTAATTACTATGCCATCTTCCTAACTCAGTCTCTCTCTTTTTATCATAGCCACATTAGTTGGATGTAAAGTAATTTTAATTGTGATATTGGTTTCATTTTCTTATTTTATCTCTTTATGAACTTTATTTTAGCTGATAAATACATAAAAGTTATACATGTTTTCAAGGTACCATGTGATGTTTTGATACATGCATACACTGTCTAATATCTAAATAATATTAAATACATATCTGTTCAGACATTTAGCATTTCTTTATGGCGAAAACGTGGGAAATAATTTCCTCAATCTTTCTTAGATGTGCTATATATTATCGTTACTATAGTCACTTTCTATGTATACTAGAGCAGCTTGCTTCTCTCTAGGTGTAACTTAATACCCTTGGGTCAAGCTTCCCCCCACCCCCACTCCATCACTCTCTACAGTCACATGCAATCATTCTTCTTCTGCCAACTTCCACAAGGCCAGCTTTCTCAAATTCCTTGTACAAATAAGATCATGACATGGCCTTTTCTCTGCTCCTGATTTATTTCACTTAGCATAATTATCTCCAGTTCATCCATGTTGTCCCAAATTATAGTATTTTTGACAACCCGAATAATGATCTTTTGTACACATGTACCACATTGTCTTTTGTTGACAAAGGTTTCTGTACCACTCAGTCCCGCAAATGTTCATTCTCAAAGAAACACACAGAGGTCTACTTTAATTATGAACTGGTTTGGTCTATTAGCTCAGGCTTTCTTATTAACTCTTACATCTTAAATTAGCCTATAATTGTTGTCTGTGTTAGGCACATGGCTTGGTACCTTTTATCAGTGAGGTATTCTCATCTTGCTTCCTCTTGGTCTGGGTGATGACTGCAGACTGAGTCTTTCCTCTTCCCAGAGTTCTTCTGTTCTCATCACCCACCTATACTTCCTGCCTGGCTACTGGCCAATCAGCATTTTATTAAACCAGTACATGTGACAAATCTTTACAGCATACAAGACCATTGTCCCACAGCAGTCTTTATCTATTAATTGATTAATGGACACTTAGGTTGATTCCAATGATGGCCTGGATAGTGTTGTGGTAAATATGGGAATCAGATGTTTCTACAACATACTGATCTCATTCCCCTTGGAAAGATACCCAATAGTGTGTTTGTTAGATCATACAGTAGTTTCTATTTTTAAGTTATTGGGGAACCTTCATGTTGCATATGACTATACATTTTGCATAATATCTGGGCTAGTTTATATTCCATCAACAGTGTACATGGACTTCAGTTTTTCTGCATCCTTACAACACTTTGCATTTATTTATTTATTTTGCCTTTTGGAAATAGGCATTCTTACTAGATTGAACCTTACTGTGGTTTTGATTTGCCTTTCCCTGATGACTGGTGATGTTTAGTATATTTTCTTATACTTGTTGGCCTTTTGTGTGACTTTTTGATAAATGCATATTTCAATTTTTAAATCAAGTAATTTTTGCTACTGAGTTTTTGAACTTTTTTATTCTGGATATCAACCCTTTGTCAGATGTATATTTTGGAAATATTTTCTCCCGTTTTATGGATTATTCCCTATTCATATTGTTCAAATTTTTATTTTGTGAAATATTTGATATATGCCTATTTCTCCTTTTGCTACTTTTAAAATTTGCATTTATTTATTCCATGCATGTGTACATGGATACTACAACATGTGTGAAGGTGAGAGGGCTCTCCTTGTACCATCAAACTCAGGTTACTAGGATTGGTCACAAGTGTCACTACTAGTTAAGCCATCTCACCTTCCCCTACTTCTTTTTGCTATTCGTGTACTTTATCCCAACCCTCTGTGTTTTTCTAGTAGACTCACAGCTTCAGTGTTACATTTAAGTCTTGGACCAATTGTGAGTTGATCTTTGTAGCTGGTAAAAGATGAAGGGTCTAGTTTCATTCTACTGCTTGTGGATGGATGATCAGCTCTCCCAGCATTTATTGAGTGGCTTTTCACTGTGGTGTGTTCTTTGTACTGTTTTCAAAAGCAAGTTGTCTGTAGATACATAGTTTTACTCTAGGCTCTTTATGCTTTTCCATTGGTCTATGTGTTCAGGTTTGTATTAATGGCCAATCTACATTGTTTGCTCATGACAACATTGTAGTGTGTTTTGTAATCAAATAGTATAATGCCACATGTTTTTCTCAAGACTGCTATGGCTTTTCCTTTTTGTTGCTGTTCTATCTAGATTTTAGATTATTTTTCTAATTCTATAAAGAATATCACTGGAATTTTGATAAGACTGTAATGTATCTGAATTTCTTTGCATAGTATATGTACGTTATTTACTTATTTACTTATTAGTAATTAATAATAGTTAAATAAAATAATTAGAGTACTTATTATTTTTGTTGTATTTGTATGTTATGTAAATATAAGTAAAGGAATACCTATACCATGCTGCACATGTGGCAGTTAGAGGACAACTTTTGGAACTTGGTTCTCTCTTTCTACCCTGGGGTCTTGGGATCAAACCCAGGCTGTCAAATCTGAACAGCAAAAGCCTTTATCCACTGAGACATCTCATCAGCCCTATGCATTTTAATAATAAATAATGACTTCCTGTTTCTTGTGTTGTCTTCATTTTCTTTCAACAGTGTTTCATGATACTCACTGTAGGTATCTTTCACCTCCGAATTTATTCCTAGATAATTCATTTATCGATAACAGCTATAGTTGAGATTACTTTCTTGGTTTCTTTTTCAGATAATTCAGCATTGGTGCCCAGCAATGCTATTTTATTATCTGTATTGCAACTTCACTAAATTTGTTTATTAGTTCTAGTATTTTTTGTTAGAGTCTTGAAGTTTTCTGTGCCTATCATGCCATTTGCAAACACTGACAATCTGCTTCCCTCTTTTCTAGTTTGGATGAGCTTCCTTTCTGTGTTCTTCCTGATTACTTTGGCTAGGACTTCTTGTACTAACGTTGAATAAAAGTGGTATAAGTGAGCATCTTTGTTTTGTTTCAGATCTTAGAGAAATAAGAATTCAGCCAGTGTTTCCCTAGTCAGTATAATGTCAGTTGTTTGGTTAGACATATAGCCTTTTTTATGTTGAGGTACTTTACATCTATAGCTAATTTGTTCCAGTAGTTTTATTATGAATGCAAGTTGAATTTTATTCATTGCTTTCTTCTGCATTTAATGAGGCAATCATATGGTTTTTGCCCTTCATTTTACTGATGGTTTATACTATGTTTATTAATTGGTGAATACTGAGCCCTACCTATACCCCTAGGACAAATTTCACTTAATCATGGTGAATAATCTTTTGAATGTGCTGTTGGGTCAAGTTTCCAAGATTCTGTTGAGGGTTTTTACATCTTTGTTATTCATGGATACTGGTATAGTTTTACAAGAGCAATGCTGGCCTTGTGAAATCTACTTTGAATAATTTCCACCTCATTTATATTTTGGAATAATTTAGAAAGGACTGGCATTTGTTCTCCTTGCAAAAGCAGAATTTATCAGTGAAACCAGTTGGTCCTACACTTTTCTTGGAAGGAAGATTTATTCCCAATTCAACGTCATTACTTTATTGGTCTATTCAGTTGTTCTATTTCTTCATGTTTTAGTCTTGGTAAGGTATATGATTAAAAATTTGTCCATTTCTTCTGTATATCTTGATAGTGTATAATAATAATTTCCAAAGACCTTTGTGTATTTCTATGATGTCAGCCGTCTCAAAAAAGAAATGAAAATTGTTTTTTAGTGTGTTATTTTCTCTGTATCAGAATTTTTGGCATGTTGTGTCTCCATTTTTTATTTGTTTCAAAAAAGGTTTCAATATCATTTTTTAGTCTTTCCTTGATCACGAATAAGTTGCCTAATTGACATGTATTTGTGTAGTTTCCAAAGTTTTTCTTGTTGCAGACTTGTAGTTTTAATGCATAGTGTTTAGTTTGTTTTGTAGCCGGCTGTTTGACGTATCTTGGAGAATGTTCTGTATGCTGCTGAGGAGAAACATATTCTGCAGCTGTTGCCTGGGATGTTTTGTACATGTCTATGAGGTCCATTTGGTCTAGCATGCAATTTAATTCCAATGTTCTTTTGTTGCATATGTCTACTGCTCCTGAAGGAGAGGTGCAAAAGTCTCCAGCTGTTATTGTGCTGGAGTTTGTCTCTTCAGGCTTCCTGATATTTGCTTTACATATTTACTTGCATATGTTTTATATATTGAGGACTTGGAATTGTTTTACTGAATTGATCCCTTCATCATTATTTTGTGTCTTCTTACAGACTCAGATTTAAAGTCTACATTACATTATGTGTAATGGAGATGTGAATATTCCAGTTTTCTTCTGGACTCAATTTGTATAGAGCATCTTTGTGGCAGAATTGTACTCTATACCTAAGGCTAACTTCAAACACACAACAACCTTCCTGGCTTCTTTTCTTAAGTGTTGGGATTATAGATACAAGCCACAGCATCTAGCCCCCTTCACTTTTAACTTTACGTCATAGAGTTTCTTCTATATAACATTGCTGGGTCTTCCTTTTGGTAATCCATTCCATTCTATTTGCATGCGGGTAATTGTCAATAGTAGGGTTGTACTGCAAACCTTCGTAACTTGTTTTTAAGTTCAGTTGTAGTTTCCTCTTGCCTCGCTGTCTTATACTCTTCCTTTGTGGTTAAGTAACTTACTCTCTTGGTATGTTTTGATTCCTTTCTTATTTTGTGTTTGTCTACTATAGAGAATTTTTGTGGTTACATTAAATGTTACAAAAACCTATTTTGATGAGAACATATTTTGAAATGATAACAATCAACATGATCATAAACACGAAAATAGAAACACCAAAGAATCAGAAAATATACTGACAAAAGGTCCATACATGTATTCCATTCTTCCACATAATCTAAATTTTAATGCCTTATTTTATAGTTTTTCTATTGTCTATCTAGCAATAAATTAATTAATTATGAATTTTTAAATTTTGTTTTTAGTCTACGTGGTAGAGAAGTGGGTGTGTTATCTAGCATGACTATGATATTAGAGCATTTTGAATTTATATAGTCATTTTTTCTCATTTTTGGTACTGAAGATTGAATCTAGAACCTCAAGCATGATTCACAAACATTGTACTACTAACCTATATTCCCAGACCTCTTTTTTACTTTTTATTTTGAGAGAGTATCTCACTAAATTGTCCAAATTGGCTCACTCTGAAGCCCAGACAGGTTCCAAATTTTGTGATCCTTTTGCATAACTGGCTTGGGCCACAATTAAGATTTTATTTATTTATGCATTTATTTTTGTTTTGTGTGTGCATTTTTATACTTTTTATGTGTCACTTAAAATAAATTTAACAAATAATTATAAAATACCATCCAACCAACAACTAAGTGACATGGGAAGGAGGAAGGTGGAAATATATAGCCATCACTGTTCTGTAGCAGTTCTCCATAGAGCTGCTAGCTGGCTCCAGTAGTCTTCATCCTGGCTTAGCACTACTTTCTGATGTCAGTTCTCAATAGCTCTGGGCTCTAGCCTTGCTCTTTTAATTTTACTATTTTAATTTACTCTTTTAATTTTACTCTTTTATTTTTACTCTTTTAATTTTACTCTTTTTAATTTTGCTGTTTTAACTCTACTTTTTCTGTGAAACTCATTCTATGTTTGCCAATGAGTTTTTTTTTTTCAGTCTGATTTCTGCCATAATTGTTTGTGAGAGCTTTGGTCCACTTATTCTGAGTCAGAAGTACTTAAACCAGCAAAGACCTCTTACAAATTTTGTGGCTTGTATGCCTTAATGGGAATTTATTCCATAAGATTAAAAACTCTAACCAAAAACTTTTTTTTTTATACCAAGCCCTTTTCTATTTGGTGATCCCTGCCAACTGTTAAATAACGTGTTAAGAATAACCAAGGGAGGGGGAGTTCTTTTCTTCACTGATGTAGCCATTGGCAAGTTGCTCATACTTCAGTAAATGACCTCTACCCGTGCAAGTGATTCTCAATAAACTCAGAGCATCACACATAGAAGATAGGAATGCAGGAGGAAAACTAGCTGGGGAAGAAAGAAGGGGATCAGTGGAAGCATGAAGAGAGTAAGAGAAGGTAAAGGGTTTGGATATGATCACAAAACATTATATGCATGTAGAAAATTGTAAAAAAAAATAAACAAAATCCTGTATGCATACATACATTGATCTATATTCTAGTTTTATTAATTCTTTAAGGCCTTCGTATATGCATATAGTGTATTTTGGTCACATTCACCCTCCGTTCCTTTTTTCATTAACTCCTCCCAGATCCACCTTTCATCCCCACCCCAACTTCATATCCTCCTTTTTAAAAACAAATGACCCATCTGGGCTGCCCGTATTCCTCACTTCCGCTGCAGTACTGTCAACCCACCAGGGATCATGTTCTTCAACCCACCAGGGGCCACCCTCTTCCCCAGAACTATCAGTCATACATAACTCCTCATGTAAGGACAGAGGCTTACTACTTATCTTACAGCCCACTCTTGATTTAGTTTTGTGTGTTTGTTTTTGCACTGAAGCCATTTTCTAATTTAAGACTCTTTTAATTTGGGATCTGAAAGGATGGCTCAGGATTTAAGAGAACTGGCTGCTCTTGCAGAGGACCAAGATTTGTTTCCTAGCACCCACATAGTGGCTCACAACCATCTGAAAGTCCAGTCCCAGGGGAATCCCATACTTTCTCTGACCTCCATTGGTACCAGTCATGCATGCGAGACACAGACATATCTGCAGACAAGATACCCATACACATAAATAAATTTTTTAAATTGTAAATAGTCATTTAATTTCTAGAGAGACCAAGAATGTTCATTCCAGGGAGTCCTGCCTCCTCTGAACACCTCAAAATTCTTCTAAAAAATGGGAGGAAAATTCTTTTTAGTACCTTCTCTTTGTTTGAAGGGTATATAGTAATGAGAAACCAGTTGACAGTTTATGTGGTTTGCCTAAAAATCATTAGATCCATCAATTCATTCAGCATTTTCTGTATTATTATAGGTGACAGTTTTGTCAAACCTTCTATCATTGTGTTAAATGGGCCCCCCTTTCTCTATCTTTCAATAACACATCCAAAACCCAGTTTCCACTAAATTCTTTTGGATAGTTTCCTTGAGGAGGAGGAATAATTTTAGAGGCTTCTGTGGCCACATGTTTTGGTGCTTGAGATGGGATGACTCACAGGTTGGGCTCAGCTGGGTCTGTGGACTGGGTCACGTGGCTTGGGATTTTAATAATGTGACAGCTGTGTTAATGAGACAGAGAATTACAGGAGGAACTGAGTGGATGCAAGTTGAGGGATTTATCTGTGATCAAACAAAAAATTAGCTTTGTTTAGCTATGTGCAGCAAGAAAGTTGTATCTGAGAAGAACTGTTGGGTACTTTAGTAAAAAGGAATTGGGAAATATAATTGCATGTTTTCTTTTTCATAACAAAATACTGAATCTGGCCAACTTTATAAGGCTCATGGTTCTGGATGGCTCATGGCCATGACACTGACATTTTCTTGGCTTTGGTGAGGAAGTCAGGGAGGTTCATATCACCACAGCAGGAGCATGGCAAAAAAAAAAATCATGCCACCACATAAAGAGACTGGGACACAACCTGGCCTTGTTCTCTCTCTCTCTCTCTCTCTCTCTCTCTCTCTCTCTCTCTCTCTCTCTCTCTCCTCTCTCTCTCTCTCTCTCTCTCTCTCTCTCTCTCTCTTCCTCCCTCCCTCTCCCTTTCCCCCCTCTCTCTATGTGTGTGATATGTACAGACATGTTCACGGGTGTGCACACATGCACACAAAGCTCAAAAGTCAACGTTAAGTGCATTACTTTTCATCGTATTTTTGAGACAAGCTCTAAATCTGGAGCTCAACCATTTGCTGAGATTAATATGGCTTCAGGGATTGACCTGATTCAGGCAACAAGGGAATGAAGAAAGGACAGACACATATACAGATAAACTGTGGTAAGGTGTGTTGGAGGAAGGCCCACTTGTTTGTCCCAGCTGCCCGGCTAGCTTAGCCCCGAAATAACCACACAGAAACTATGTTAGTTAAATCACTGCTTGGCCCATTAGCTCTAACTTCTTATTGGCTAACTCTTACATATTAATTTAACCCATTTCTATTAATCTGTATATTACCACATGGCACTGGCTTACCGGGAATGATTTGGCATGTCTGTCTCTGGTGGCTCCATGGTGTCTCTCTGACTCCACCCTTCTTTCTCCCAGCATTCAGTTCTGCCTTGCCCACCTACCTAAGTTTTGTCCTATCAACAGGCTAGGCAGTTTCTTTATTCATTAATGCTAATCACAGCACACAGAGAGGACTCCCACATCAAGGTGGGCCTTCTGCCACCTGTGTCACTCTGATATAGTGGAACCAACTATGCAACAACACAGAACCTCAGCGTGTTTATTAAGTAAAGTTCAGAGTAGTGGCAGAAGGGGGTGTGGGGGTGGGGAGGAGTTATCTAGTCTCTGTAGGAGGTATCTGTAGAGAAGCAGTCTCTGATGCAGTCATCAGGAGAAAGATGATGTTGCTAGTTTTGACACACATACTGATCAGTCATTCATAACTTGCACACACTATCAGCCTTCCCACTCAGACCATATACAAACTTTCCGTTCCTCTGAGCTTCACCCCAGCAGAAGGCTTTGCCATTGCCCTGGTCGGAGGCTTTGGGGTACTTGACACAGTCATGCCCATGTCAAGCAAAATACATTCCCTGCTTTTCTCAGCTCTCCACACCCACAGCTATACAGTTAGCCTATCTGGACAACAGCTCCCAGTATCCTCTTGTCTCTGCCCTCTAAACCCTGGGATGGTAGATGTCTACAACACATGGGTGCTAGGGATCCAAATTCAGGTCCTCAGGCTTGACTGACTGAACCACTTCTCCAGTACCCTTGCCTTATTTTTTTTTTTTTTTGCAAATTTTCTTCTTAATTTTTTTAAACTTTAAACAGCATTTTTATTCATTCTTTGATGATTTTGTACACATATGCAAGTTATTTTTTGAGACATGGTCTCATTGTGTAGCTGGCTTAGAATTTGCTATGTAGACCAGGGTGGCATTGAACTCACAGAGATCTGCCTGCCTCTGCCTCGCAAGTGCTAGTATTAAAGGTGTGTGCCATAATGCCCACCAGTACAATGTGTTCTGGTCATATCACACCCTATTCTTTCCTGTTCCCCTTTCATTCCCTCTGGAACACCTCTTATCCCCATCCATGTCTTTTGTTTCTCATAACCCAATGAGTTTAATTAGGGATGACGTGCATCCACAAGGATATAGAGCTGTTTACTGGACCATACCCAACATCCCAGTGGCTACTTCCTTGAGGAAATATAACTGTTTCTCCTCCAGAAGACATTAACTGTTGGTAGCCTCTCAACTGGGGTGGGGCCTTAGGAGCTCCTCCCCCATCCATGCTGGAGTACTGACTGACTCCATCCTGTGCAGGTCTTGTTCAGGCAACCACAACTGTTGTTAACTCATGAATGCAATGGCCCTGTAATTCTACATTTTTAAAATCACATTTATTTGTGTGGCGGGGGTGAATGGGAAGGCAGGGGACGTGTGTGCCACAGAGTGTATGGAGGTCAGAGGACAACTTGCTAGAGTCTCTCCTTCATGATATAGGTTCCAGGGATCAAACTTGGACCATCAGGCCCATCAGGCCCATCAGGCCTTATGCCAAGTACTCTTACTCACTGTGTCATCTTACTGGCCCAGGATTTGTGTGTGTGTGTGTGTGTGTGTGTGTGTGTGTGTGTGTGTGTGTTTCTGAGACAAGCTTTCATGGAGCTCAGACTGACCTGGAACTCTGGGACTCACCATGTGGTAAGGAATACCCTTGAATTCCTGATCCTCTGCTTTTACGCTGTTGGAGTGATGGAGTACCTCACTTTCACTAATGAGTTTTCTTTTTGCTTCCCTGTGCTCAGTACTTACTCAAGTTTTTCTCAACTTGAAGAATCTCCTTTAGCATTTCTCACAGGTTAGGTGAAGATGTGTTTCTTATGTGGTTTTTCTCTGTGCAGTTGACTTTATTTCAGTTAGGGGAGCAACAACCACAGGATGCATACATTTATCCTGTCTTCCGTAAGTGATGGAGGTTACTTCTGTTCTTTGCTTTTATATGTGAATATAAACTTATATCTAGATTTATTTGCTTTCAGCATGAATATCCTTGCTTAGTATTTCTCGGAAGGTAGCTTTCCTAGAGAGGAAGTCTCTCAGTTTGTGTGTGAAAATGCTTCAGTTTTCAATGGTAGTTTGGGTGGTTGTGGAAGTCTGGCTTGGCAATTTTATTTCTTTCAGTATTTTGAGTCTGTCATGCCACTGCCCTTTGGCCCCTGTGACTCTGCTGTAAAATCAGCTTTTAATATTATCCAGATTCTACAGTCCATGGTGTGTTGCCTTTCTCTTGCTGCCTTTTTAAAAAAAATCTTTTACTCTTTGGATGTTTATTCTTTGAGGAGGTATGCCATTTAGCTCCCAAATAAATCACATGGAGTGTAACATGTGGGCCTGCTTGTTGGCATTTCTGTCTTGCCCAGTTCCCACAGCCGGTATGTCCCAAAGAAAATCAAACAGAGGTCTACATAAGTTATAAACGGATTGGCTCATTAGCTCAGGCTTCGTATTAGCTCTTATAACTTATATTAAGCCATTATTCTTATCTATGTTAACCACATAGCTCAGTACTTTTTTTGGCAGGGCAGATCACATCCTGCTTCTTTGGCGTTGGACAGGACTGCAAAAAGAGCTTCCCTCTTCCCAGAATACTCCTGTTCTCATTGCCCCACCTCTACTTCCTGTTTGGTTGTCCAGCCTATACTTCCTTCCTGGCTACTGGCCAATCAGCATTTATTTAAAACATAATTGACAGAAAACAAAATTGTCACACAGCAATGAAGGCTTATGTCCAGTCTTAGCTTGCCTTGTTTCTAGCCAGCTTGTCTTATTTTTTCCCATCTATCTTTGGCCTCTGGGCTTTGATCTTTCCCTATTTCTGTATGCTAGAGAGTGAGCACAATGAACATCTCCTGCCACCATCCTGAAAGAAGAACTTGCCACCGCTTTCTTGGTTTCCTGATGTATGTATGTATGTATTTATGTATTTGTGTGTGTTAAAGAAAAGGGGAAGAGAAGGGAGAGCACCTACACAACATAAAATCCAGACAAAGGATATTCAATCACTCAGAATTCGGTTACAGGCATTTTTTGGACACCCAGCTTGTTACCTGGATGCTGAGGTCTGAACTATGGGACTCACAATTCTGTAACAAGCAATCTCAACCACTGAGCTATCTCTTCTGTCCCACCATTCACCTTTTAAGTCTATATGTGCCTTTGCCTGATCTGATCCTAATTTTTTTTACCACTTTTATCTTGTTCCAATTAGAAACTGCATTGCAGGACAGGAGTCACCAAACATGTAAATGTCAGTTGTCTTTCTTAATGATTAAATGAAACAGTGTACACAAAGTGCACAGCACATAGCACAAAGGACTTGATACCATATGTGCTTTATACATCTACATTTCTAAATGAGGGACTCCTTTAAGGACCATTACAAATTCCTTTAGTCATTATGATTTCAAACGTGTTGCAAGATTATTTTAAAGATTTTCTATGGTTTTAAGAGTTGTAAGACTCTGTTGGCTTGGTTTTGATTAGTGGTGCTTTGTGGGATTTTGATGACACATAATAAATTGATAGAAGGCTCACTAGGGTCTTCGAGGTGCTAAATGCCTGTCTTCTGACTTATTTACATGTATGGGATGAGATTATATTTGTGCTTTGAATACAATCTCTGCAATTTTGCATGCATCTATTGATAACTCAACATGAGATACAAGGCATAGTTGAATGACATTTACAGAAGATTCCGATTAAAGTCTTACTCTGATAAGGACTTCTACTGAAATATGGACATTAGTGTATTTCTCTTTGCCTTGTCAAGTTGTCGTGCTCAGGCGAACTTCTCCCTTTGGGTCTGTAGGTGGCAATATCTAACCAGAAATGCTCACATGCAATTGTTGGCCACAAGAACGCATTCAGCCTTCAAATTGGATGATTACATACAGATGCCCTGTTTAAAATGTGGAGGAGTGTTGCCTGAGTTTGAATACATAATCAGACCCCAGCTTTGCTAGGCCCCCCTATTTACATATATTTAAACGGCTGCCTCTGTTTTCTGTGATCCACTGGGTGAGGTCTTCTGGGATTTCCCCTCTCTCTCCCCTGCCGACTTGCTAAGGTACCTTTCTGGCTCTTCTTGGGAATAACTGCTCCCTTACAGAAATACCCACTTCTTCCCCATGCTTTGTTATATAGCACCTGACCGTCCTCTCCACGAAGGAGAGGGTTAAAAGAGAGAGCCAAGAGAGGAAGTGTGTGTGCTCACAGAGCTCTGGAGTGCATCTCCATTGCCGTTACCGTGGCTACCACAGACACCCGGTGTACTTTTCTCCTTGTTAGTTTTCCTCACCCTCTCTCTCTCTTTTAAATTTATTTATTTATTTATTAAAGATTTCTGTCTCTTCCCCGCCACCGCCTCCCATTTCCCTCCCCCTCCCCCAATCAAGTCCCCTTCCTATCCTCACCCTCTCTTTACCAGGTTGCTGGCAATGATAATGTTGAGAACCCCCCCCAAAGAATTAGCCGTTTGCTCTATAGACATGGAAGACAGGAAACAACTCTAAGCCTAAATCATGTTTTCTTTGTGTCTTTGAGGAGTCAGGACTAACTAGCAAGCTGCACAAAAAAAGTGGTGGGGGCAAAAAAGCAGACAAATCGGGTATGGTGGTGGTGTGTGTTCCTGTAATCCCAATATTTGGGAAGTAATGGTAGGGGAATCAGGAATTGAAGGCTAGCATGAGCTATGGGAGATTGTATTTCTAAACAAACAGAAGCATAAAACAAGGAACTGGAAAATGGAGAAAGGAAAATAGGGATCATTCAACCCAAAGTAAGCACTGTCCCTGTGACTTCACTGGCCAGAAGTCAAAGCTTCCTATTCCTCATGCCAGGGTACCACAGTTCCAAAGAAAGGCTCTTGAGGAGGGGGTAGGATGGGGAGGAGTCATTGAAGTACTATGTTAGTGTTGTGTTCATTCAAGTTCAAAGTCTGTGTAGAGATTGCACAGAAAAGGGTTTTGACATTTCAATTGCATGTGTGTGTGCATGCATGTATGTGTGCATGTCCATGTGTGTGTTTGTGTGTGTGTGTGCATGTGCGTGTGTGTGTGTGTGTGATACACAACAGCCCAGGTGTAGAGGTCAGAAGACAGCTTTCAGAGTTAGCTCTTCTTTCTTCTGTGGGTTTTGGGGATTTAGGTATTATGATTATACATTTGTAAATTTTATTTATATATAATACATATAATATTGATTCACATATTAAGTTTATTTGTGTAAGTAAAGTGTGTCTTTTAGAATTAATTTATCACAACAGGCGGTATTTCTATAAAATAATTTGGTTCATTTTGTTAGTGACATTTTCTTTTCTCACCAATAATCAGTTTTGGTCCAAGACAGTGTCTCATGTTATTTTTCAAAAAAAGTTAAATTGCTTTATAATATTTATCAAGCCTAGGAATTAGAATGCTTCATGCAAAGTACTGGCACAGTGTCCACGAGCCTGTGCTATTAATTGCTGCAACTCTCGCTGCAATTAGAGCAGAATATGGAAGATTGGCAGTCATTTAGTCACAGAAAGAAAACACAAAGCTTATTTACCAAACTGAAAAGAAATTAGGAAAGCTATTTTCTTCAGATTACATGTCTGCTCAAATGCACTTTCTTAATTGTATTTTGTAAGTGATAACTTTTATCTCTTTAATCTCTTGGGTGAAAATTAAACATCAGTTGATTATCCATTAAGCTGCAAAGCATGGGTCCTAGGAAATTTGAAAGATACGATTTTAGCCAGGTGTGTGTCTTGAAAAGGTAGTAATAATTCATCTTCTGGCTGAAGATGACCAAATCCCTTCCTGTAGAGAGGCGAGGTTGTGGTGTGGACAAACCCAAGGTTTGGCTTCAGACCTGCGTATTAAGTTCCCCATAGCACTCTCACTAGCTGCTGGCCCTCCTGGGCCTCAGGTTTCTCAACTGTAAAATGGGAGAAACAGCTATACTGAAATCCTTAATATAAAATGGTAGCTTTACAAATCCCATCAGCTTCATCTGAGCAGTTTTATTAGGACGTAGGTTTTATCTAGTTTTTGTTTTGTTGTTGTTGTTGTTGTTGTTGTTTAGTTTTTTGAGACAGGTGTAGCTTTGGTGCCTGTCTTGGAACTAGCTCTTATTGACCAGGCAGGCCTTGAACTCACAAAGATCTGCCCTCCTCTGCTTCCTGAGTGCCGGGCTTAAAGGTGTGCACCACCACTGCCTGGCTATCTGTATTTTTTTTTAAGATTTCTTTTACTTTTAATCATGTGTATATGTGTGTTTCTATATGTGGGATGTGGGCATGAAAGTGAAGGCACCCATAAGGTCCAGGAGAGAGTGTCAAATCCCTTGAAGCTGGAATTATAGGCAGTTGAGCTGTCTGATGTGGGTGCTAGGGACAGCTCTGGTCCTCTGCAAGCAGTGGTATATACCATTAATTGCCAAGTTTTTCTCCAGCTTCTGCTTTTATGTTTTATGGATGAGTTATTCAGGGCTCACGTTCTGTACAGTATTTTCCCTCAGCTGCCTGTAGATCACGGCTGGGGAATGGATATCCTGGATAACACTGATGATTTGATGTGATTGTTCAGTTGTGACCTAGCTGCCACCAAGGCAGCCACTCTCAGGCTGTTGCCCCTGACACACACATGGTACTGCATGGCCAGGGCTGCTATTGTGGTTGCTGAAACTGCATCCTCAACTGCATCCAGAAACCTGAGGACAGAGAGTTCATTCTTAATAGAGAGCACCATTTCCAACCCCATTTGCACTCAATTGCTGATGGGGAGTTTCTCTGAACACATTGCACAAGCTGTAGTAACACTGTGGTTGGGGACCACTATGCAAAGTATGTTCAAGAAAAGGAATTTGGCCACGTTTCAGTAGAGAATTCTTGTTTGGGGTGACAAGGAAGGTTGGTGAGGCCAGCAGCCATCTCAAAAGTGAAGACTATCTTGTAAGCACTTGGACATTCTGGAGTGGGAAAGCTTTGATGCTGAAGCACCTTCTTGCAGGATGGTGAGTATGGAGAGACAGGAAGCCAGGGAAACACTCGACCTACTGAACCGTGCTAGAAGGGATGTGGGGTGTGAGGAAGGCTTGAGCACTGGGAATGGACAGGAATAAAAACAGCCAAGGAAATCTGGATATGTACAGGTGACCAAGGGGGTTAAGTGGTCAAGGAAGAAAGCAAAAGTTTCTAAATAAATTCCTTTCTTTCTCTCAGTTTTCTTCCCCCACCCGTCTCTCACTCTTCCATCTTTCTCTTCCTCCCTCCCTCTGTCTTTCTTTTCTTCTTTTTCTTTCTCTTTTTCTCCATCCATATTCCTCTTCCCTTTTCTCCCTTTCACTTTGTTCTTTTATACAGAATCTCATTCTTTATCTCAGTCTGTCCTAGAAGTCACTATATATAGCTCAGGATGACCTTGTAGCTCAGTCTGACTTTATTTCATGGAGATTCTCCTATTTCCTGAGCGCTAGGACTACGAGGACCACCACACTTAGTTCTCTATATTTTTAAGTGTCTATCAAATGGCCCTGCAGTCCCAGACTTTCTAGAAAGGCGCTGAAACAGAGAGAAAGCAGCATCTGAGATATGCATGGTTTTTAGGGCGCGGCTCATGAAACATACTTTGATTCCCACCAATACGCTGTCTTCTGGAAGTGTTCAGGTAGCCTGCAGAACTGTATTAAAATCCTAGGCAAAATGACTATGTGGTTAGTCACAGCAACACCCTGCTGCCTGAATATAGCTTTTGGTTCAGTTGCCTGAAAGGGAGGGTTTACTGAATGGTCAATCTGGGCATTAGACCAGAAAACAAGTAGAATGTTTGAAGTGACCAAGAAAACATTCTATGTTAACCTCAGACTGATGTCATCTGATAGACTCTTCACCTTATCACTTGGGTACAGCCTCCTTAAAGGTGGGGAACTTACATTTGGCTCATTGCTGTACCACCATGTCAGGACAGTCTGCTCCCCAGTAGATGCTCAATCAAGGATCCCAAGTGTGGCCTACCACCATCTCCTCTGTGCTGGGCACGGAGCTAATGGCACTGGAGGGATGGATAATGATCAGTTTCATTGTGCAAAATATACTAACCCAGTAAGTCAATGCTGACATCAGATGTCCAGCCGTATTGAAAGTATGTACCTTTTTCTCTTTTTGAAAAAACAAACTGTAGTGATGATCTAGAACGATTCATGGAAAATCAAGGTGCAGCCAGCCCAGGTGTCCTCATTTTAACGACAAGCCTCAGCAAACCATTCATGCGACTGGAGAAGTATGTTACTCTCTTGCAAGAGCTGGAGCGACATATGGAGGTAAGGAAAAGCAAGCTTCAGCAAGGTCCTCTGCCCACTGGGGTCCTGTGTGCTGCACAAAGCAATGCTCTGCCTCCAAAGCAGCTTTGTTACAGATCCAGAAAGCATCTTGGTTTCCAATGCTTCTTGATCTGATCTTCCATCTTCCCCAAAGATCTCCTAATTTTCCTCTTTATGCAACAAAAGATGGTCCCCCTTCTTTCCTGCTGCTCAGTTATCGTACCCCCCCTCTTCACTCATCTCTTCCAGGTCTCAGCCCTGTTGCTTCCCTCAAGACTATGCTCATTGATTGACTTAGGTTTCCTTTTGTCATCTTGTCTGTAGAGCAGTGGTTCCCAGCCTTTCTAACGCTGCGCCCCTTTGATACAGTTCCTCCTGTTGCCTCAACCACAAAATTATTCCATTGCTATTTCATAACTGTAATTTTGCTACTTTTGTAAATCGTAATATGAGTATGTGATATTCAGGCTATCTGCCATGTGACCCTAAGGGAGTCTCAGCCCACAGTTGAGAATTGTTGCTGTAGGTGATGGGCCAGTGGCAATAAGACCTACGAATCTCTATCGTTCTGGTACATTAACTAGCATTACTGTGATAGGAAAAGCACGCCAACATCAGAAAACATAAAGAGCGGCCAAAAAAAATGAAATATAAAAAATATGTTTGTTGCAGATAGGAACACTGTAGACATTTGCTTTTCTGACCCTGGCATTCCTTATAAACGGGTCCCATACTCCTGTATTACTGGGCATCAGTATGTCTACAGCAAAGTCCACTCACATTTTTGTTCATGAACTTAAATGTTATTTGTGCAACTACAATCTTTTCTAAATATTAGAAAATGCAACAAGGACTGATCATTGAAAATTAAGCACCCAGATCTGGTTGTGAGTTTTCAAAGCAGGCACATTGCCTTGAGCTGTTCTTTCCTGATCTTGCATGGGGTGCGGAGGCGTGGGTGGGAAAGACTGTGTTTACCCTAGTTGCTCTTCCTGTGTCTGGAGAAAGGGGTTGAGGTTTTTAAAGGGGTTGGTTATCTTTAAAGAAAACGGTTCTATGCTGCGGTGCTTGTCAACGTTTGTAAAGATTGAAAGCGTCCTCTCTGAGCGAAAAGCTCCTTCTCAGAGCATTTGAAGTGCCCAAAAGTTGGAGGGAGTTGGGAGCTGGTGGGTAAGGACTGCCAGAATGATATTTCAGCTGGGGCTTTTGTTGACCTCGGGATGCCTTTCCGTATGCTAAGCCAGTTCGCCAGGCCCTTTGAGGTTTGCCCTCCCCCCTTATCACAAAAATCCAGAAACTGTCACTTCTCACTGCTGCAGTAGGAGCACAGCTAAGCTGAGGAGGAACTCCCAGGCCTACACGCTCCTCCTACCGCCTCCCTCACCGACTTCTAGCCCAGTCTCCATTTGGTCATATTTGCTTTGACTTCCTTCTGAGTGCCACTGTCAGAGGAGTGTACCACTAGGCCAGCGCCCTCCAGGGTTCTCATCACTTGTTAGGATAAGTTTTACCCTGGAAGGATGTACACTGACTTTCTGTGAACAATCCTGCCTGTGGCAGGACTCGGCTCTCTAGTTCTGCTACCCTGTTTTCTACCCAAGACTGGATGAGCAGAGTTGGCCTTCTCATTTCTCCCGCTGAGTTCAGGGGTAAGTGTATACATCCCTAGGTGAGAATGCATGGCATATCCATGTTCCTCAACATTTGGTGCACTATAGGATCAGTGATGTCCCTCCAAGTGACTATGTTAATTATTAAATAGTATTTTTTAAACAATTTTTAAATGTAAATGTTTTTACTGCATTCTTTTCTTCCCCCAAGTTTTCTCCCCTTTCCTCCCCATCCAACTTTAAGTTCTTTTTCAAAAAACAACTCCCCAAGCCCCTCAAACCTAGAAAATAAAATACAGCAACACATAAAAGAGCAAAACAAAACCATCAAACTAACCAAATAAAAGCACACAAAACAAACTGTGGAGCCCATTATTTCTTGGTTATGGAAATGAGAAATCTTACCTCAATTATGATACCTATTATGCTGTTACTAAATATATGATACATTATAAACTATCTTAAAAGTCTATTGTGCTTGGCTAAACACTGCTGCTCTACAAGGTGTATGTATATATGTGTATGAATACATTAAAACACCATCTACCATAAATATTCATAATTTTTCTTGTTAGTTAAAAAGAAAAGATAATAGTAAACTCAAAGGTTATATGCAAAGTAGTCAGTTGTATAATATGATAAGCTAAGAATTAAAAAAAATACCAGAATTTAGGATCTCAGTACTTCCAGTAATTAGGCGATAAAGAAATTTTCGGGGGCTGGAGAGATAGCTCAGCAGTTAAGAGTAAATCCTAGTTCAGATCCCGGCACCCAAGTCAGCCAGCTCACAACTGCCTGTGGCTCCAGTGAGCTCCAGAGGAATCCAAAGCCAAAGCCTCTGGCCTCCTCTGCCACCTACACTTACATGCTTATTCTCTCTCTCTCTCTCTCTCTCTCTCTCTCTCTCTCTCTCTCTCTCTTTCTCATACTCTACCTCATATGCACAGATAATTAAAAATAAAATAATCTTAAAAGATAAGAATAAATAAAAATTCTTTTGGTTCATAGTTCCATGAATTTTAAGACAGGTGTGGATTCATGTAATCAATCACCACCATAGTGAAGATATAAGACAGTTCCATTACACACACACGCACGTGCACGCATACACACTTCTGCCTTTTTGTCCTTTTGTGGCCATATGCCCATCCCACCTCATCCAGGGCAGCATCCAGCCTCCTCTAATTCTGTTTTTATTATTTATTTTTAATTACTTCTTTTATTTTTGAGATTATGATATAATTACATCATTTCCTCTTGCCCTCCTCCCTCCAAACCCTCCCGCATACCCCTTCTAGCTCTCATTAACTCACGGCCTCTTTTTTTCATTAGCGTTGTTACATGCATATGTGCATATGCTGATATTGTTTTTCACTGTATTCCTTTGATAGGACACTCATCCGGACCATCAAGACATTCTGAAAGCAATCATAGCATTCAAAGCACTCATGGTACGTGACCCTCGAAGACTGTCATTCTCCATTTTGTATACTTTGGTGCTGAAAGAATGGTCCGTGTGTAACAGTTCTTTCTTTCAGCAGAGGTCCTCTGAATGGAACCAATAAGCTCTCAGGACAGTAGTTCAGTGATTGTTACATTTACTTTTGTTCTCTGCAAATCATGCTTACCTATGAAAGGCTGCCAGACTGAGGGTATAAAGCAATCCCATTTGAAAGGCTTGGCCACATTAAGCATTGATGTGTAGGTGGGGGGTTTCCTTTTTTTTCTTTGTCTTTACCCCCATTGCTCACCTTAGGTATGTATAACTTGTCATTCTCTGATTGGCATCAATACTGGATTTCACTGTTTATGCCAAAATATGTGAATTCGTTCTTTGCATATGAGAAAAGGAATCTTTCCTAAAAGAAAAAAACACATTGTACTAAAATGTAATTGCTTAATATAGATTGCTACCCGAGGTAGCTATCATCTTGCATCTCGAGAATCAAGGTTAGCCTGTCTCCTTGAACCCACTGATGTAAAACCTTTGATGCCATTTCAGAAGGGGAAAAAACCTTTATTTTGAGCAATGTGTTAAATTTAGATATATTTGACATTTCTAAAGCCTTCTGTGGGATTTGGACCAATGTTTAGCTTTTGATCCTTGCTAGAAGGTGACTGCATAGCCCTCCTCGGCACTTCACTTTTATTGCTTCTGAAAGGGAAACAACTGAGGTGCCAGGCTTCAAGGGAAAGCTGAAGATCAGGCAAGGCCTTGGGACAAATTTGCACCTGTTGTCAGGCAAAAGAAGTAAAAAATACCTACAGTCTTACATGGCTCAGCTCAGTAGAACAGCTCACTCAAGCCCATGGGTGGCGTGGCACTTGTTGCAACCTGGATCTCTTTGATGCATTCTTCTGTACATGAACACAGAAGACCAGAGGGTCCAGTTTAAAGTCATAGCCTCAGTTACATAGTGAGTTCGAGGCCAGCCTGGGTTGCACAAGACCCTGTCTGAACAAAGGAGACTAAAATACACCCCTCTAACAACAGAAAGCAAACGTGCTTCTTGTGTTGGAAAACTCGCTTTGATAGTGGTCATATGTTTACTGCAAATACATATGCTTAAAATCTGTATAATGTATTTATTCCTTAAAGTCTTAGTTAAATGATGCAACAGATTTTTTTCCCAAAAAATATTATACATTCATGTGGACAAAATAGCATAATGAACCATTTGCTTAGACTTCAGTTATTCATTTTGGAATGAGTACTGCTAAATTACTCTAAGATAGCTTTACTCTTCTGAAACAGGTTTTTATATCCCTCTATATATTTCATGTCCCACATAGTATTGGCAGACTGTTTCCTGATTTGAATTTCCAATTTAGACATCATGAAATCCACTTGGATTTGTTTTCCTCCAATACCTTTAGGAATAAAAATCAGTTTAGTGTTTTGCTAGGCACTGTTGCTCCCTAAACAAAGTCAGGACAGTGCATGTGTTTCATGATAAACTAAGTTAGATGTGCTGTGACATAAAAAAAAAAAAAAAAACATTCTTTTTGCCATTCTGTTTTTAAAGCTCAGAGAGTATTTTCTCTCCATTTTTCTTATCATCAAGTTGATACCTTGTTAGAGAGTGAGCATAGATCATATAAATGAAATTATGTAGTAATTACAGCCCTATTTGCCCATGGCAGCAAAGGGCTGGTTGCTGTCTTCGCTCTACTTGGTGGGACTCTGCTCCTTAACTCTCCAGACTCTTCTCTTCACGGGGAGGGAGCGATAAGCCCCTTCTTACCGCTCAATCTTGATTCCTTGGCAAAATGGAAGCTCTCCTTTCTCCCTATAGCATTGAGAGGCTCAAAGCTATGTAGTGTATTTGTTTGTCTGGCAAGAGCACGGACGGTTATAGAATTCAGGGCAAGCAATAAAGGGCTTCAAGGAGTCAAAAAAAGTACCTTATTTTGAACTTGCTTTGGGTCTGGGAGCTTTCCCCATCTCTCTTACCAGAATTACTTTTGCATCTGTAGGGACAGTGCCAAGATCTGAGAAAGAGAAAACAACTGGAATTGCAGATCCTTTCGGAACCTATTCAGGCATGGGAAGGAGACGATATTAAGAGCCTGGGGAATGTGATCTTCATGTCGCAAGTGATGGTGCAGTACGGAACCTGTGAGGTCAGCCCTCGGCATTGCTGCTCTTGTACTTTCCTTTCCTTTACTTGTTCTTCCACCAAGGGCAACTGGGGTAGAGGCAGAGGGAATAGAAAATATAGGGTAGCTTTGAGGCACATTTAGATGGCGATATCAACTGAAAAGGGTAGCTTATGGGATGCAGAAGATGGCAGCTACACTTTAAACCTGCCGACTTTCACAAGACCCTCGGTATCTATCTGCATGGAGATGCCCTGTGAGCCGCTTTTCATGCACTATGGGAATGTAGGTGAGAGGTCCGCGTTCAGGACAGAGATTTCGACTCTCTGACAAATGTACCTTTCTAGAAAGTACATATCCAAAGAGAAGCACAGAGGTTGAAGATGGATTATTTCTCTTAGGAAGAGGCCAGGGTAGGAAAGACATATCATGTCACCTGGTATGATTTATTGGATGTTAGCATTGTCTCCCCTCTCCATAAACACCTTCCTATACTCTCTGATGTGCTTGTGGCAAAGATTCATTACTGTGGGTTGGTAAGCAACCTCATTAAAAATGCAGATACCCTGGGGAAGGTTAATGCAGTGAGGGTAACTATTAGTCATTCATATCTTTGGGATAAAATCCTTGGGTGAAAGGAGGGGGATGCATTGTGGGACTCTGTAGGGGACACAAAGAGGGGAATAGAAAAGAACTGGGGATTGTAGTGTCACTGAAATTCCTGGAGGAGTAATTGAAAGTGGCCAGCAAGCTTAGTGTTCTGGAAGGTTCAGAGGTCAAGGAGTGTGAGGACAAAAAGAAGCCATCGGATTTTGCTAGAAGGCAGTTATTGATGAGTTTGAAAAAGCGGGGGGGGGTGCAGTTAGCGAGGAATCAATGGAGAGAAAATGAGGGAAGCAAGTAATTTGGCAATAAAATGTCAAGAAATGAGATATTATGAATGAAGAGCCGCATGGGGTGAGCAAGGGCCTTAAGACGGCGATGAACATATGTTAAAGGCAAAAGAGGAGGAACTAGTGAAACAGAAAAGGCTGCTGAAGAAGAGCAATGTCTGTGGAGGGAAACAAGACAAGAGAAAGATTGGAGAGTTGTTCTAACAGTCCTAAAGGTTCGCTCTATTCAAGTGGGAAGGAGATTGAGGAGATAGCTGTGAGAATAAATTACATCAAATATTTTTTTGTTTTGTTTTGTTTTTTAAGACAGTATTTTCTTTGTGTAGCCTTGGTTGCCCTTGAACTAGCTCTGCAGCCAGGCTGACCTTGAACTCACAGAGTTACACTTGTCTCTGCCTCAGGGTGGACTTTTTGTACCTATTCATTTTGACTCTGTTAAGGGAGCAGAGCAGCCCTATGTGTTAAGTTAACTTTACTGCAATCAAAACCTATAGTTGACAATAATACATTATAAGAATCTTAAAAGAGCTAGAAGAGAGAGTTTCTTTTCACTAATAAGCAGTTTATCCGTTGGTTTGTTTATCATGTATGCACATATGTGCATCGGGCAGAAGACACTGGGAGGGGTTGATTCTCTCCTTCGGCCACATGGGTCCTGAGAATTAAGCTCATGTCTTCAAATCATCCACCAGACCTGCTGTCAGATGAGCCGTGATAGCACCAGCCCACTGGCCCTAGAAAGGACTTTGAGTATGCTTGTCAGGAAGAATTGACAAAAGTTTAAGATAGAAGACACACTAATAACTTGGATTTGGTCATTGCATAATGTATAATGTATAATGCATTGCCACATTGTTTCTTATAAGTGTGTACAAATATGTTATGTGCCAATCCAAAAAAAAAAGAACCATGGGCTGAGGGTGAAGAGGACAGTGGATTTAGTATGCACAAGGCCCTGTGTTGTATTTCCAACATCATACACAGAGACCAAATAATCCACACCAGTTTTTAAAAATGTATTTACATCTTTGTCTTACTCGTCATACAGTAACTATCTCTCTCTATGTGTATGTGTGTGTGTTCATATGTATGCTTTTCAGAGGAGGTCTGAGGTTGATAATAAATGTCTTCCTCTATTACATTCCAATTTTATTTCTTACTTTAACTGGGGCTTACCGATTTTTGTCTAGACTGGATAGCCAATAGGCCCCTAGATCCCCTTGGCTGTAACCTTACAGCACTCAGTATTTTAGATGCTTACTGCTATGCTAGGCAAATACCTGTTTGCTAGGAATCCTAACCCAGGCCCTCATGCTTGAGCAGCAGGTACTTTAGCCACTGAGTCCACAATTATCCTACTATTAATGATTAGAAGTAATTTAATGACTGGGAATATTAGAAGACTATAAATTTATTTTTTATTTATCAAAAAATTTTATTTTACAACCTAATCTGTTTCCCCTCCCTCCTCTCCTTCAATTTCTTCTCCACACCCTCCTTTATCCTCCTCCCCTCCTCATCTGTTCAGAAAGGGACAGGCCTCCCATGGGCGTCAACAAAGCCTGGCACATCAAGTTGAGACAGGACCAAGTCCCTCTCCACTGCATCAAGGCTTGGCAAGGCAACCCAGCATGGCGAATAGGTTCCCCAAAGCCAGCTCAAGCCCCAGGGACAGGTTCTGATCTCACTACTAGGAGCCCCACAAACAGACCAAGCCACACAACTGTCACACACAGGTAGAGGGCCTAGGTTGGTCCCACGCAGGCTACATTGTTGTTGGTCTGGAGTCCGTGAGCTCCCACGATCTTTGGTCAGCTGTAACAGACCATAAATTTCTTATCTGCTGAAATCAGCTTCACTTAGCTACTATTCGAAGTAAAGTTATATTTTAGTTATGGAAACTTTGAGACAGAGTTACTTTGTGTCCGGAACTAGCAGTCACACTGTTCCAGAATCTGAGTGAGTTCAGACCCTCACACACTCCGGGAATAACATACATACTTGTTTGGCACTTTTGAGTTTTATCTTTTTATCATTTTATAATTCACTGCCGGTGCTCAGGTCGATGATTATGTAAGGCCTGTATTTTTTTTTTATTTCAATAACTTTTTTTTTTCATTTATTTTACACACCAACCAGTTTCCCCTCCTTCCTCCTCTCCTGTCCCCTTCCCTCTCCCCATACACCCCTACTATCCACTCCTCCTCCATCTCCATTCAGAGAGGGTCAGGCCTCCCATGGGCTTGCGCAAGGCATGGCACATCTAGTTGAGGCCGGACTGAGCTACTTCCCTTACATGGAGGCAGGGCCAGGTAATCCAGCATGGGCAACAGGCTACCCCAAAAGTCAACTAAGTGCCAGGAAGAGGTCCTGCCCTCACTGTTAGAAGCCTTCCTAAGAGACCAAGCTACACAGGGCCTAGGTCGGTCCCGTGCAGGCCCCATGACTGTTGGTCCAGCGTCCATGAGCTGCCAGGAGCTCAGGTCAGATGTTTCTGTGGGTTCTCCCACCTTGACTCCCCCAGCTGGTACAATCCCTCCTCCCTTTCTTCCACAAGACTCTTGGAGCTCAGCATAGTGCTTGTCTGGATCTCTGGTAAGGCCTGGGTTTTGAAGCGGTGCTTTCGGGAGGTCCTAACAAAAATGGTTCAATGATTTCCTGTTCATGATTTTTATTCTACTTCAGGAAAAAGAGGAGCGATATTTTATGCTGTTTTCAAATGTCTTGATAATGTTGTCTGCAAGTCCTCGGATGAGTGGCTTTATCTATCAGGTGAGTAGCTCCGAATGAAAGAAATGAGCAGAGGCCAGATGCAAACAGGTTTCCCCTCAGACGTGATATAGGCACCATGGCATTTGGAGCTCAAGCCGGCAAAGGGAAAATGTTCGAAACCTTCCATAATGAACATGCTTGTGACAACAGATGTTCTTGAGATCAAAGACCTTTGTCGTCACATAATCCTGTCCCGGCTATCTGCTGCTCCACCTATGAGCTAAGTTTCCAGTTGTGTAAATAGCAATCTAAATCTATGATTGGATAAATTAGTAACAGCTGTTTACAGACCCGTCTGGGTACTGCTGAATGCCACAAAGCTGAGACTTGATCCTGTGATTGTCATATTGTAGACATATTATATTATTTGGACTTGTAAGAAGCCAGTCCTTAAATGCCTTAGGGGATGAAACCTCCCTCAGGCTGTTCCCAAAATGTAGACCATTATGCCGTGATTCTCTGTTATATGTGATCCTGGCCATTTACTCCCTTTCATAAAATGTGGGCCTTTGCTTTTCAGTTCATATGAAAATACGGTCGAAAGCAAACTGTTTGAAATCGTGAGCTTAGGATTTAGGGTGTATTAGCCAAACTCACACTTTCTCCCTTGCTTTCTTTTCTAATTGAAATCTAGACTAGGGCAATATTATCTATTGTCAGACTAGTGAAATATGTCTAGCCATGTGGTTTCTGGGAAGATCAAAAGTATGAGAGAAATATGTACAGTCACAGAATTAATAAGAATATTCTTTCTTCTGCTAGGGAAAAATACCAGTAGCAGGGATGGTGGTGAACAGATTAGATGAAATTGAAGGGAACGACTGCACATTTGAAATCACAGGTATGCCATTTTCTCCTTCTCATGTAGCTACTTCAGATCCTTTTTGGAAGCAAGTGGAGTTTAAACAAATAAATGCTATTATTTTCTCCCGTATAGCCCCTAATCAGGTTTGACAGGGATATGGCAAAGCCCTTTCCACTGCCCAGGACAACTAGAGTAAACTAAGAAAACAATGAAGCTTCTTGTCATTTCATAGCCTCGGCTTTGCCATTACTTTCCATCTTTTCTTGTATCAAAGCTACTTGTGAGAACTGGAGAATAACAAAATGGACCGGCCTTCTCCTTCTCTGTCATGTGGTCCATGGCGGCCAAGAAGCCAAAGGGGTGGACTTTTGTCTCCAATCTTATCAGCCTGTAAACTGGCAAGGTGTGGTTGTGTTCTAAATAGCCACGAAACTTTCTATACAAATTAAGCCCAATATTCAAATTCTCTCTGACATTTTAGGCTATTGTCCCCTTTGCCAGGCCTCTGTGATTTCCTTGTAATGGCTGTACTTGTACGTGGATGTCACAGTGGGGAAGACAGTGATAATGTCCCTAGACCTTATCAAACCCTGTATTCAGCAGTAAGGAACCTATAATTTGGTATTATTTTTTTAACTGGTTTCAACTACGTGTTGTTCTATCTTGGACACTGGGCAAACCAGTGCGATAGTCGGGGACTAGGCTATGGACTAGATAGCCAGTCAGTGCACTTCCGGTTTTAGATTGCAAGTGTGTTTGTTGTGAGGTTTTATGCTCTGTCTAAGATTCTATAAAGTGGTAGAAATCCAGGAAGGTTTTAGAAATAAAAATGAATAATCATTTGCCATATTTACAACTCCTCTGTTGCGAATACTGAAGTTTGAAAGGGTTATTTCATAGAAAGGAAGACTCCTGAAAGTAGATGCCCAACTGAAGTACGCTTGTGAGTAAGACACAACCGTGTGTTTGGTTTCTAAATGTTCATACTTGGGTGATCCAGGTAACATGATAGAGAGAACTGTGGTCTATTGCAACAATAGCCAGGACTTCCAGGAATGGCTGGAGCAGCTGAACAGACTGACCAGAGGACCAGCCTCTTCCAGCTCATTGTCTAAGACCTCGTCATCATCCTGTAGTGGGCATTCTGTAAGTACTTCCCTGGGACTCATCAAGTACTGGGATGAGCGGAGTAGTGGGACTATTGAAGTATTAGGGATTATTCAAGTTTTGTCAGACATTGCCTGCTAAAGCCTTCTAAAAATCAGCAGCGAGCATGCCCTTTGACTTTGGGTGGTCTCTGTAGATTTTGAAGTACAGTTAAACCTCACTAATTCTGATTTCTTATCATTGTGAAGCCCATTGAAATTAATAAAGTATTTCAGTTAAATATGTGTGATTTTGGTCAGCAGCAGTCTTAGGTACTCAGCTAACCGCTAGTCAAGTGTCTCCCACCAGAGGACCTTCTAAGAGGATTTAATGATAAACAAGATTTATTTGTTTCATAACTGTTATTCTCGCCTTAATCACGTGCCATGTCAAAGCAAGTAGTTCACCTCTCTGAATGCCTAAAATCTTCATGTAATCTCACGCACACTTTCACATCTGCTCAGTAACCCGCATGAAAGGTAAACACTCAGCATTGACATCTGAGTTCTCGGAAATCTAGAATCTGTGGAGTTGGAGTTAATGAGATTTTACTGTACTTGCTGGGTGAAATGGAAGCTCTCCTCGGTTGTCTGTTAACGCTCCACCTTGTAATGCCAACATCTCTATTCTGAGTGCCGTGTGTTGTGGTGGTGGAACATAGGCTTTGGCATCAAGTCTGGGTTCAAATCTTGTCTTTGCCATCTTCTAGCCAGTCGCATCGCTTCTCTGAGCCTGTTGCTGTCTACTCTGACGAAAGAGCCCACTTAAGAATCTAATTGAGTGCCAAACACATCACTGAAACTCGAATGGTTTCTGTTGTTCCACTTTCCTCCCTTACAGAGGAAACATTTCTGCCGTAAATGGAATTGCAGAAAAGAGAGGACAGGATCATGGGACGCCAAGTCCATTTCTAATGTTGTTTAGAAACCGTTAAGTTTTCCGACTGGACAATTTTACCATTTCATCTTCCCCCTTTGTGTCTGGCTTTGCTGATCCAATGGAGCTATTGCCGTTCTCTCCCTGCGTGGTACCAGGTCGGGTTCAGATGGCAGATTGCCAGCATCTCATGAGACATTTTCCCAGTCTTTTAGCTCTACTGGACAGCCCCGAGGACCCTTGGAGCCTCCTCAAATTATAAAACCGTGGAGTTTAAGTTGCCTACGACCTGCACCTCCACTTAGACCAGCAGCAGCACTAGGTTATAAAGAGGTAATTTTGCTACATATGATATAAAATGCTTCTGACAAGCTAATTTTAGAGCTTATCGCAAATAGTTCAGAGAGAATATGCTAGAATTTATGATAGGGTATATTGATATATATACGCATACATATGTGTATATATATATATCGGTCTTGAATTGCTAGATTCAGTGATTGTTTCTTAATTTTTCATTTCCCTGTTGTCCATCTATAGACATTGATAGAACTGAGCAGTTCAAATGTTTCTCTAGTCTATTTCTTAAGTTCCTCCGTTGTCTCTCCACATGGCGACAATAATTCTTTAGATTAGTTACCTATGTACACACGTCTCAAACCAGAAACGCTTCATTGAGAGCTGCTTTTCCAATCAAACACCCAGTTCTGCGCTCGTAGCATGTGGTTCAATGAAACCCAGGCAGTAAAATGTCATGAGACCAAGCCATGTGTCTCAACTAAGAAAGCAGAGTCTGCTGTAGTGAGAAGAAGAGAAGATTGTAATTAGAGGAATGTCTTTTTATAGAGAGGCTTCTCAGTTTCAGCCTCCCTCACAGGGCATCTGATATTTGCCTCGTGTGCTGCCAAGATCTACCATGACCAGGGTGTCTGTCTGGTCCTTTTCTCTAAAAGGGCAGTCAAGGCGTGGTAGTCTCTAGCTCCCAGAACTACACAAGTGTTACCTTTTCCACCGAGTGAGGTTCCCCCTTACTTATTTCTAATTATTTCTTATTTCAGAGAACATGCTCATTTATTAATAACTGCTCCTAAGGTCTTGTTGTATGAAATGTAGTTGCTGACAGTTACCATTCTCTGTCCCTTGTGTTTTGGAGACTGCTCAGTTTGGAGTGTTTTTTGACTTGAGCAACCATGCTTCTGCTCCAATTCATTGTTGCCTCCATTTCTCAGAGCCATAAAACAGAACAATATATAGATGCTGGAGGATTTTTTTAACCCTTTCAACTGGCTGATAGGAGGCATGACTCGAGCATTTTTTTTTAAAAGTAACTTCAGAATTTGGGCAGGAAGTGGTTTCACAGGTTTGCTTTGAAACTGACCCGCAACCATTCATCTCTCTTTGATCACTTAAACCAGGAGTGCCACTTCATAGTAACCTATTCCCCTTTTTAATAATGGAAATGTTGCAACTGTCAGTTACTAAATTCATACCAAGGTGAGCTCTGAAGGGTAAAGTTGGCTTAATCCTTCACATAACTAATCCATTAAAACTAAAGCATGATCACTGTGTTTCTGCTGGGGGAAGAGAGTTATTAATATATTCTTGCTATGTACTGTGCATTTCGGTGATTTTTCTGGCATTTGTAATTCTGCACAGAACTGGATTCTTTGGACTTTTGCATGAGGATATTGCATCTGAAACTAATGTGGGAATTGTGGTGATATTCTCTCCATGTAATTTATGATAACACTAACATTTCAAATGTTGTTTTAGAATTATTGATAAATGGATTTGGTCATTATAACCATCGGCCTCTCACGCTCATCTTCTCTTTCTTTACATATTCATTTTAGAGGATGTCTTATATCTTAAAGGTAAGGGTAGAACAGTGGCATCGTAATGTTGTTGTGCTGTAAACTTTGATGAATGAAGCTTTTCTTTATGCTTGTTTTGTCCCTTGCTATAATTGGCTAAAATGTGAAGATGCAATTCTGACATGTAAGTACTTTCTTCAAAAGCAGGCTTGTGTTTGATACGTGCAGAATGTTACTTTATATATCCTGCCTTTAAGATGCTTGTTTTCCTATGTTTTTAATGCTAGCTTTTCCTCCTTTTTTTTTTTAAAGCACGTGTGGTTTTTCATGTTTGTCTCTTTTCAAGTCTAAGTGGACCACTGTGGCTAAGTGAAGGCAATTAAATTATTTGTTTCGTATATTTTAAAGTTCTAATTATTATTCCTGTATTAGATAGATATATTCATACATACATACATAGATGATGGGCAACATGTAATGTCAGGATAATACCTAGGGATTTGAAGTGTAAGACTGTAAGAGTCCAATCTGTTTACTTTCATATTAACATTGATCTGTTTTATTAATTATTAGTTATGCATATGACAAAACCCAAACTCACTGGTTTTCATCTCCACTGGGTACTAATTAAAAGTGTGGCTTTGGCTGTATATAATCGAGAGATACTTGTCAGAAAACCCTTCATGAAATTCTTCTCTCGGAGAGAACAACGTAGACTCTCCACCTTAATTTTCCCATCCAACTGACAGGAATTCTAGTTTTCTTTGTTGGACTGTGTTAAACAAAATTTGCTCAAATAGTTTTAAACTCTTAGAATAGAGACACATGTTCTGACAGTAGTTACATCTTCAAACCATCCATGGGGAACATCAACCAAGTTAGGAATGCTGGTACTCTTCTGGGGTTGAAATTCCATTACTCTTGCTGCAGATGGTACCCTACAGGCACTGACCCTCCTGCACAATCTGCATCATTCTTTATTCTTATTCTCATTCCTATGGCAACTGAGAGTGGAATGTGATTGCCTGTGCTCTGTTGAACCTTTTCAAGTTTATTGAAGCCATTTTTAGTGTGTGTAATCTAAAATTCTGACACTTTCCTAATGGATGCTATCGCGATGAGAGATGCATTCGGACTCATTTTATTGGCTCTATTTTCATTTCTATTTGGGAGAGAATGCTAATTCACAAAGAAACTGTTATCCTTACAGGAATCTAGTAAGAGCCCCAAGACAATGAAGAAGTTCCTTCACAAAAGAAAGACAGAGAGAAAAGCCTCTGAGGAAGACTACGTGATTAGGAAAAGTATGTGTTCCGTACGTTTGCCAAGTTATTTATGCGTGAACACAAACATGAGAATTTTTTAAAAAGCAGATAATTAGAGCAGTTTGTTCTTGGCATCAGCTGTTATAAAAATATGTGGAAAATTTGGTTACTTCTAAGACTTCTGAATAAGCTGTCCCCCGCTGCCCTTCCAGATGACTCTGACAGACATCACTCTACCGTTTTCCTGCTGCAGGACACTTCACTCCACCTGGTTTAGCACCCCCCCATGCGGCCCATTTGCTATGGACATATTTTTTCCCTTTAAGTTTCTGATGCCTGAGATATTTTCTGAACAAATAGACTAAATGGACTGGAGGACAGAACTCCTTCTGGTAGTCTAGTGTTCAGGGATGTTCTTAGTTGATCCAGGAGTCAGTCTGATGACATTCGAATAGAGTGCGTTATCTAGAGAGTTGATAAAGTCAGTCAAGTGATAGGCCTGTATTTGGCTCTAAAATTGTGAACAAGGAGTCAGTGATGCAGCAGCATTGCATGTACCAGCTGCAAGTCTAGCCTGGATCAATTTTTGCTGTGGCTAGGGGCATAGTTCAGTTTACAGAGTACTTGCGTTGCAAGCACAGAGTGCCACATAAGCCAGGCACGGGCGGCATGTGCCTGTAAACCCCACTTGGGAGGTGAAGGTAGGAGCAACAGAAGTTCACGTTTATCCTCAGCCTGGGTTACATGAGACCCTGTCATAATATAATAATATAATATATTATAAATAATATAATGTCAGATTAAAAGTAAATCTTTGCTGAACTCCAATTCCTGCAACTCCAGTCCTCTCCACAACTAACCTTATTAGTGGAGCATTGCCATCTGAGCATTTAAAGACTGAGATGGTGGGGGGAGAATTAATGATACACTGGCTGATTGAGAAGATGAGCGGGGTTAATAGGGCAAAGCTCTTAAAGAAGGCAAGCCTTGAAATGTAGTCACCAGGATGGCTTTGGTATACTGGATGAGCGCTGAAGCCAACTCCGAGCCCCAGTGCTGTAATTTTAGCCTTCAAGAGATGACTGATAGAACCCCCACTAATTTAGAGTTCTGAACTTCAGGAGTAGCCCCTGCTCCTGACTACTGACCCCCAAGCTCTCAGGGTTACTGGTGGTATCATTCTTTTGTCCCGAGAGGCTTGAACAGATGTTTGCCTGCCTTTCAGAAACATTGCGAGTCCTTGGCAGTGATGGGCACAGCATCATTTTGAGTGTCCGGGGTCATATATCTGTGAGAAGTCATTACTGATTCAATTTGACAGGTACAGCTGCTCTGGAAGAGGACGCTCAGATTCTTAAGGTGATTGAAGCCTACTGCACCAGCGCCAGTTTTCAACAAGGTAATGATGGTTCCAGTAGAATCCCCCACACTGCTTTCACTTATGAACAGGGTTTGTTCTTTGCTGTTCACTGTCTCTTAGGGGGCATAAAAGAGCCTCGGTGCAGCTCGGTTGCAGGGTGTGGAAAAAGCATGTGGCTCAGGGCAGAGCAGAGGCGCAGGGCTAATCTTCCAGATAAGCTGCTTTTAGCTACTGGGGCTTTGTTTACGCACTGGTACTTTTCACCCAGAGACACGGAGAGATGTAAGAGGAAAAAAGCTGGAGGTAAGAGAAATGAAAACGACTTTTAAAAAAGTCACTCTCTTTTGATCTACCCAGATACCTTTGCCAGCACTAGTTAGGAATTAAAGACCCCAGAGAGTTCCTGTGTCTGCGAACTGATGCTAATCTCATCTTATAGGCAGAATTGGAAAGGAAGTCAAAATACTATCTTTCATCAGCTATGTATTGAAGGGAAGGATGCTTCACCAGACTTGGGTTTCAAAGCTGCTCTGAAAATCTGGAAATGTAGTTGCACACCTGAGGCTCTTCAAAATGTTTAAAGTGTCTCGAGGAGCTGTTAGGTGAATGTGTTTCCCTACAGTTTTCAGGTGATGCCCTGAGAGCTAGATGCTACCTTCTGGCGAGTCCTTGTGTCTCTTCCAGTCCAAGTCCCATTGACTATAGATATAGGACACCCTTTAGAAAGTCTCTCATATTTGCATCAGGACCAAATGTCCCAGAGTGCTGTATTTTTCACAGCTACTGACCAGCTGCTTACTTGATATGAGAGGCCTTTCTTAGGAGACTGCCTTGACACACTCTTTGGAGGGAGCACATCTCACCGGCTGTCACAAGAGGAGAGCATTTGATGTGGACATCAATACATTTCACCACGAGCAGGGACAGTAATCTGCCTGTGGTTTCTGGCATGCTCGGTCCTTAATAGCAAGTTTTGATGAGCTGGGAGATGAAAGAGAGAAGTTTTGATTGTGGAAGCTAGGGTGAAGGCGGGGATGAGGCGACAACAGAGGAGCATCCCTCAAAGGAAACCCAGCCTTACTTCACCTCTGGGCCATTGGTTTTCCTAGATGTAGAATCCATCCAAGTACTTAGAGGTGAAAGCTCAGGCATGTGACCCGACCTAAAGATGCACAGTTTTGTTCCTCCTCCCTCCCCTCCCTTGTACTTGTGGGAAGTATCTAATGCCATGTTTGACGTTCAGATGTAGCCAACGTTAGCATCACCGTGACCCTCCATTTCACCCCGGTCAAATGTCCTGTTTCCCTAGAACCAACTCATCTTGCCTTCCCATATTCATCCATCCATCCATCCATCCATCCATCCATCCATCCATCCGTCTTCTGCATACTAATTAAATACTGCGAAGAGCTATTCACTGAACGTGGAGACATCTCACCTCTGGGAAGACGGGAGTTATCAAATAGAAACAGTGAATGCGTGCACTCTGAAGGATGTTGTTCTAAAACAGAACAGGCCAGTGACCCAGGCAGACCAAAGATTAAGTTCTTGAGCTCAGAGAGACAGGCTCTAAATTGAGCAGTGGAGAGGTTGAAACTACCCGTCCCATCTTATGCCCCAGGCTGTAGAGACAGTGTGGGCAGAGAGCAATGAGGAGACCTGAGTTTTGTTGCTGATATGATGATCTCCCAGGTCCGCTCTACCCACGGTCAAGAATAGCTTACTGCCACTCTGCATTTCCCTAGAAGGCTCCAGAAGGAGCGAATGCTGCTTCAGAAGCCCTTTCAGCGTGTCGTAGCCCAGAGTAGCGCTACTCCTGGCCCAGTCTTTACTGACTCCCTCCCTGATCACGGGACGTAGTGTGCGGCTCCTGGAGGAATGCAGAGATGGGGTGACCAGTGGTCACTTCTTTACTCTGGGGAGGTCTTAGCACATCAGTCCCCCTTCCTGAAGAATATGTGACATCATTTGGCCGTTAAGAGTGCTCCCTGTCAGGAAAATTGCAGAGTGGCTTGACTGCCTTCTGAATGCAGGGGTCTGAAGAAAGTCGCTGCAGCAGCAGTGGCAAGGACTAGGGCAGCCTTGGCTAACCACTCCCCACCCCATCTCTATGCATCTTCACTTACAGGCACTCGGAAAGATTCTGTCCCACAAGTGCTACTCCCTGAGGAAGAGAAACTCATTATTGAAGAAACCAGAAGTAACGGGCAGACCATCATCGAAGAAAAGTGAGTAGAGAAAGTGACCCCTTTCTTGACATATCTGGGGCCTGCGAGTAGGTGTGGCAGGCTGTCTTAGGGCTTCTGTTGCTATGATGAAACACCGTAACCATGAACAGCTGCAGCAAGAACAGTGCTCAGTTAAGCTTACAAGTCTCGGGTCAAACTCCAGCACTGAGGGAAATCAGGACAGGAATTCAAACATCCTGGAGGCAGGAGGTGATTGATACAGAGGCCATGGAGGGGTGCTGCTTACTGGCTTGCTCCTCATAGCTTGCTCAGCCTGCTTTCTTATAGAATTCAGGACCACCAGCCCAGGGATGGCATCACCCACAATGGGCTAGGCCTTTCCACATCACTCACTAATTTTTTTTAAAAAAAAATGCCCTACAGACTTGCCCCCAGGCCAATCTAGTTGGGGCATTTCCTCAATTGAAGCTTCCTCTTCCAAGATGACTATAGCTCTGCCAAGTTGACATAAAACTAGCCAGCCCACAGATCCTTCCTCAAAGGGCCCTTCTTTCTCTTCCCTCTTCCTTCTTCTTCCTACTCCTCCTTTCTTTCTTGTCCCCATCGCTCTCTTCCTCTTCCTTCACAAAAAGGGCCTTCTCTGCTGAGCATGCAGTTGGGAGCCCCAAGAGGGCAGGAGGAAAGGCAACAGAAACGGAGGTCTAGAAGCCTCCTGCTTCCCTGTGGAGTAAGCAGCTTCCCAGTACTGGAGATCTCCAATCCACATGGTGTGTCTGGAGGTACCCAGGAAGGCCTTAGCTGGCATCCTCCTGCCCACAGCATTGCTGCTCACATCTTTCCAGTCAGGGGCCACGTTTCTCACAGCTGATCTCTTGTAAAGTCCTAAAACAATCTGGTGAAGAAGGCATCACTTTCAAAGATGAAAAAAAAAATTAGGTTCTGGGGAACTGTGTCTACGGCCCACCTTTCACAATTATGAGTGTGACTTACATGGAGGTGCGGTCAGCTTAAATACCTCCCAGCTCATTAAGAAGCACGGAGTGGCCAAGAACTCACTCCTGTATGCTTGAGTCATTTGTGAGGTCAGGGCTGAATTTGCATTGGCCACGCCTCTCCCAGTGCTTGCCATTGTGGATGTGTTTTCACATATGCTGTATGGGTAAAGCGCTTGGGTTCAAGAGAACAGGCCAAAGTCCCAGCTCTGCTCTGTTTGCTATGTATCGCCAGTGTCATCCTGGGCCAGTTCTTCCAGCTCTCCAGATGTGTTTTCCTCATCTGTAAAATATTTTCTGAGCTGTCGAGTAATCAAATAAAGTAGCTATAAAGGTTGGCACTCAAAAATTCATAGCAAGTATACTAATTACTAATTGTTGTTATTAAGAACATAATTATTGATACAGTAATCATAATAGCCTGGTGAAGGCTTCAAGGAAGGTAGTATTGTCTCCATTTTACATGTGAAGAAAGCAATGGCTAAGAAGAAATGAGAAAGAAACTGATTATACAAGGGCAGAGTAATAGGAAGAGGCAGGATCAAAACCAGGGCCTGGAGAGACGGCTCAGCAGTTACGAGCACTGACTGATCTTTACGAGGGTCCAGTTTAGTTCCCAAGGCCCATGCTGAGCAGCTCACAACTGCTTGGGACTCCAGCACCGGGGGGAAGCTCGTTCCCTCTTCTGTCCTCCCAGAGGGTCTGCACTCACATGCACGTGAACACATACATCAACAATGAAAATTAAATGTAAAACACCCTCATCTAAAACCTAGGTCTTTAAATTCCCTAACGAGAAACAATTGGAGGTAAAAAAAATCCCACAGCTATCCAGGAAACTTTATCATTTTAAAACTTTATTATTTTTAATGTCCCGAGTCTCTGTCATGTGGGGTTAGCTAAATGGAAAGGATAATACCATAACATGGCTATCACAGCGCACCCAGGGTTTTCTGATCCCCCTCATTATATAGTAAGTACTATTTGCTCCTACTGTAAAGCGACAGCCATCAAAGCTTAGGATGGGAATCTTAAAAAGTTGAACTCACGGGATGAGAAAGTGGAGCAATGGTTTCCAGAGGCATGGGGGGGGGGGGGAAGTAGGTGATGTGCGTAAAAGAAACCTACAAAGTTTAATTATATAAGATGATAAGTAGGTTTTAGTCTATCGAATAAATATGCAGCCTAATGACTAAAGTTGACAATAATGCCTTTTATTCTTAACATTGACCAAGAACATAGATCTCCAGTGCTCTCAAAAGACACACCTCAAACAGTAGACACAACCACATCTGGTGAGGGCTGTGTTAATAGCTTCACTTGGGGCAACATTTCATAAGACAAACTCCTCAAAGCATCATGTTGTATACTTTAAATGTGTACAGTTTTTATTTGTCAGTTATACCCTCAAATTGGAAAAAAAAAAGATAAATTTTATGGCTGTTACCTGCTGTTTTCTGGCCACTCAAGCTGGAGCTGTGTGGGGAAGGAAGTGCGTAGTATAGAAACGGCGCTGTAGCGTGGTGTTGAAATGGGCTTGTGTGACGAGAGCTTTTATCCGATGAAGAGAAAGAATGTCCATCAGTCAGACAGGGATAGTCCCCATCAGCTAGAAACCCCACTGATACCCGTAGCTGTACATATGTAGAGTTATGGCTTGCTCATTTATCAGCACTTTGGTACCAGCCATCCATCTCTGAATTTTCTCTGTATGTTTTAGGAGCCTTGTTGATACTGTGTACGCCTTGAAGGATGAGGTCAAAGAACTGAAGCAGGTAATGCATCATTAAAGTTATCTTCTCAGGTAGCAGAATCGCTCTGGCTTCTTGGCCACCCACTGGGAACTGGTGTCAGGTAAAGTCCAGGAGCAAGGTACTGGGGTAGAACTTAAGTGATATAAGCCCAACTTATATCAGTTGGGCTTTATTTCTTTAATCACGTGGCTTTGATGTGTGCAGCAGACTCCCCTTTGTAGATACTACTTTCTCATTCCCTCACATCTTAAAAACATGTAAGCAAGCCCAGGTGGGGGGGGCACCTGCCTGTAATCCTAGCTACCAGGAAGGTTGAGGCAAGAAGGTCGCAGATTTGCTAACCTGGGCTGCAAAGCAAGATCTTGTCCTGGAAAAGTCAAGAAAGGAATGGAGCAATGAAGGAGAGGCAGGAAGAGGGAAAAGAGAACTGTCTTGGGTGGTTGGTGAATTTGCTGGTGATGGAGTCCTAGGCTCCATCACTCCACCTATGTGATGAGACTGATTGTACCTGTGGCAAGGGGGAGGATAAGGAAGAGGAGAGTCCAGAGCCTGGAGGAGCACTTGTAGAGTTCAGAGCAAACTCGGGATAGGGCACAGCAAGGTCCTGAAGTGAGGCAGACCAATGAGGCCGTGAGAAGTAAAGCAAATGGAAAGAGACATGCTAGAGCTGGAATTTTACGGTACATGATGGCACAGTGCTGGAGTGAGGAGAGAAGACAATAGAGAAACTTCACCCCTGGGTGTCTGACTTTCTATAGTGGGCATCCTTTCAGAGATTCAGAAGCTCTAGAAGAGGTTTGGGTTGATGGGGGGGGTTACTAAGTGCCCTTTAGAACATAGTAAGTTTAAAGGGCTCATAATCTCCAGATCGACCGGCCACACTGGCATCGTCCTGTGAGTTTGGTACTCAGAAGATGAAACTGGCACCAGAGATATTTGGGAAACCCTTTAATACACAGTTGCACTGATAGAGAAGTGACCCTAGGTGAAAAAGTGTGGAACCAGGGCAGATCCAGTCTTAGGGAACACTTGTATTTAAGTAAGGATTGTAGGAGGGTGCTCACTCATAGGCAGAAAAATCAAGACACAGCCTGGTCTCAGAATAAGTAGTCAGAGTGAAGGATGCCATCAGGAGGAGGAGAAGGAGGAAGAGGGGGAGAAGGCGGAGGAGGAGGCAGAGGAGGAGAAAGAAGAGAAGGAGGAGGAGAAGCCATGGGAAAGGCTGTCTTGGCTCAGGGATCAACAACTTCTTTCCCTTCTAGGAGAATAAGAGAATGAAGCAATGCCTGGAAGAAGAACTGAAGTCGAGAAAGGACCTAGAAAAACTGGTCCGGAAGCTGTTGAAGCAAACAGATGAGTGCATTCGAGCTGAAACCAGCAGCAAGACCTCAATTCTCCCATAACCGTCACTGTGCAGCTGAGCACTCGTTGAAATAGCCAGCTGAATTTGACTGTGCCCTTCAGCTTTTTCTTTCTCTCTCTCTCTCTCTCTCCCCCTCTCTCTTTCTCTCTCACTGCTTGAGTGTTTGTTACTTGGTTATCAGTTGATTGATATTTGTTTTAACAGGGGAAGCAACCTGGGGTGGTGATAATACTTTGCTATGCCCAACAGTCCTTTACTACCTAATTTGCTGAAGGCAAAGCTTCCCAGGCTATGTCTAGAGTAGGTGACAGTGAACGCCTTTGCCCAATGCTCCAGCTGTACTTTTCTAGATTGTCAGTGGCTCCCTTCCATACTTTAACAATCATTGCCCTGCGTTGTCTGTTAAGACCAAGAACAGTGTAGGGTCCTCATTCCCTTTATGCTGGTGTACATTTCAGTCAGTGGGGTAGGAACTCCAACTGTCCATCAGCAAACTGCTTCCGGCAATCCCCCCTTAGCAGCAGGGCAGAGCAGCTACTCCTAGTGCACCGGAGCTTGACAGCCCAGCCTTCCGCCTCTACGCCTCTACGTAAGTTTTCTACCTCCCCACCCCACCCCTGTGCTTTTAGGCAGCCATACCCAGTGGTGTGTAAACTAGTGCGGGCACGCTTTGCTTATTTTGTCAGCTACAAAAAGCAGCGACTTTACCTTGACTATTCATACTACAACCTTTTCCTCTTTCTAAACAACCTGGGTGACAAGACGCCATGTACACACCTTCCACCCCTTCTTATCAAGGCCCAGTTTCTGCAGTGAGAAGTTAGAATCATCATTGCCCTCTTTGGTGTAGGCCTTGAGTACGATGAGCCAGTTTGTATATCCTGAGCGAAAGCCCCACCACCACCAGCTGCGCTGCTTGCTAGTGAAGCTGATTGTCTGAAACTAGTTTTCTCAAGTTGGGCATAATGCCGAACCATTGGCTTTGTAAGTAGTCCAGAAATCTGAACTGTGAGAAAGGAGATTTAGAAGAGAGCCCCAGAAGAAAACTGTACACCTAAATTCAACACAAGTCAAAATGGTCCAAGGTGACAGGATGGGGCAGAGCAGAACTTGTCCACCTCCTCAGATGGCAGGGAAACTTGGACAGGTGGCAAAGTCACTTTAAAGAGAGACTGAAAGCCAACAAAGTCTTCTATGTATGTGTGGTGCATGCCTGTAAGTGCTGTTTCAAAACCAAACTCGAGGCCTAGATTCTTATTGAGGAGTCCTTTGCTTTCTGGAATGGAGGCTCTCACAGTTTCCATGATTTCATGGTACAGGGCATTGTCTCCTGCTACATGAACAGCAGTATAGCATCCACAGGAAATGGAGAATTCCTGAAGTCCACCCTCAGATGCTTGTTCACACAGCGTCTTCGGCAGCGTGAGTGAGGGTTTCTAAGAATGACTGGCCTGTTTCTTCGCCCTGCGATTTCTATGAGACATCTTTCATGTAAAAATTTAAAATAAGAAACAACAGTAGCAATCCAGATGTTCACATGTGTTTTGTCTGTGTTTAGTCAATAGTTTGCAATCCATGTGCACATTTTAAACTTTAGTGATTACCAATAATTTAGCTGATTGCTTAGGACATTGAAAGGTCTCAAAAGGATGTGTACATATGCATGTTTGGGGACTTCGCCCTTCTGAGGAGAGGCCCTTGGTACTTGGGATAACGAAACTTGTGCAGTGGGCTGCCCGCGCTTACACACTAAATAATATAAAGGAAATGAAGCCATGTTAACCTGACAGCTGTGTCTCAGTAGTTGTGTTGTTTACAATACTCTATAAATGGGTTCCTGTTCCTCTGTAATTAAACCGCTGCCCTTAGAGGCCTTTCAGTTTCTTCTCTGTCATGTCCCTTCTTACAGGAGCTCAGATTTTCTAAACTTGTTTTTATTTTAAAGACTTTTAAAATGAAAATTTTCAATAAACAAGAATAAACAGTGCTTTATAAATAAGACCAATAGTTTATTTTTTTTCTATCAGTTGATGTTTAGGAAGGTAGTTTTTAAGTGTACTTTCAGGTAACAATGATGTAAGCTTTCAATCCATACATACATCATACTATCAATGGTCGGGGCTAATTTAACATATCATTTATCACCTCACATATTACCGTATCTGTACTGAGAACACTTAAAATCCTTGCTTTTTAACTCTTTTGAAATATACAAATAGTATTAACTATAGTTACTGTATTATACAAAGATGAACTCTTCCTGTTTTACTGAAATTTTGTCTACTTTAACCAAGACAATGTCCTCTCTCTTTCTCCACCCAGGCCTAGTCAGCCACTATTTTACCCTCTAGTAGTGTGTGGGGTTCTTCTATATATGTGTTGCTTTTGTTGGTTAATGAATAAAAAATCTGGCTTGGCCTGTGATCGGGCAAAATAGAGCTAGGCGGGGAAAACTAAACTGAATGCTGGGAGAAAGAAGGCAGAGTCACAGAGACACTATGGAGCCACCAGAGGAGAAAGATGCAAGCCACAAGCCAGAACCTTGCCAGTAGGCCATGGGCCTCATGGTAAAATATAAAATAATAGAAATGGGTTAATTTAAGATAAGAATAGAAATGGGTTAATTTAAGATAAGAATAGAAATGGGTTAATTTAAGATAAGAGTGAGCTAGAAATATGCATAAGCTAATAGGCCAAGCAGTGTTGTAAATAATACAGTTTCTGTGTGATTATTTCGGGTCCAGGCAGCCGGGAACAAACAAGCAGCCTCTTTAGAACACTCTACTTCTGAGAGTTCATGTTTTTATATTCCATATATGAGACTGAGATGCACGATGTTTGTCTTTATAAATAAGCCTGACTTATTCCATCTAGCACAATTCCCTCCAGGTTCATAATGCTGTTACAAATTAGTTTCTTCTTTTTGAGGGCAAAGTGGTATTCCATTGTATGTATATCTACCACATTTTTATCTATCTACTCATAGATTCTTACCTTAATTGTATATATATATATATATATATATATATCTGGAGTCAAGGCCTCACTGTGTAGCCATGGTTAGCCTGAAACTCAGTGTATATACTAGGCTGTCCTCGAACTCACAGAGATCTGTTTGTCTCTGGCTCTGAGTGCTGGAATTAAAGGGAGTGCAGCACAAATAATAAAAACCCAGAGACAGATATTGGGGTTCAACCTGGAAATCAGAAGAGGAAAGCCCCCAAGCCACTAGAGAGCTCTTACCTCTATGAAATCTTCAGACTGAAAGAGAGTGAGTTCCTGTCTCATCCCCCCCTTATAGTCCTCTCTGGTGCTGGGATTAAAGGTGTGCACAACCACTGCCCAGTCTCTATGGCTAACTAGTGTGGCTGCTGGGATTAAAGGTGTGTGCAGCCACTGCCTGGCTTGTATGGCTGACTAGTGTGACTGATTTATGCTAACCTTTAGACAAGCTTTACTTATTAAAGTACAGATGAACTATCACTACAAGGGTGTACAGCATCGTGACCAGTGCAGGTTATTCTAGATCTTGACTCAGTGAACAGTACTGCATTGGGTATGGGAATGCAGATATTTCTTCAACATAGTGATTGCCTTTCTTTTAGAAACGGTGAGGAGTAGGTTGAGGTTGGAAATTTTAGCTAGTCCATTCACATCAGCCTTCCCTCAGCCTTCCCTTTCCACTTAAGGTTCTATTTTACAGTGTGATCAACCGTGTAAAGTAGTGAGCAAATGTCACCTACTGGTGACATAGAACTTCCCTTAACTTCTCTATCTTTCATCTTCTGGCCTCAGCTTACAAACCACTTGAAGTGCATCTCACAAATTTCCTTCCAGCATTAAGAAAGATACCATCATTTTCCTATCCATGTACTCATCCCTTTTTGTGTTTTACAGCAGTTTGTCAATCTGTGATATTTTCACCCGTGATCTCTGGTGTCAGCAGTCAGGATGAGAAGTGTTTGAGTTGGGGGCCGGGGAGGGTTAACTCAGTAGATGCCACGAAAGCAGGGGACTCTGAGCTAGATCACCAGAGCACATGTAAAAGTGGTGATATGGTGGCATGTACCTATAACCCCAGAACTGAAATGGCAAAGACAGGTAGCTTCTTGGGGCTCACTGGCCAGCCAGCCTAGCCTGCTCGCTGAGTTACAGGCTGGTAAGAGACTACCTCACTAAGGTGGGGCTGGAGAGATGGCTGAGCCAGTAAAGGTGCCTGCCGGCCATGAAGGCTTAGCGGCTTGAGTTCAATCCCCAGAACACACATAAAGGTGGAAGAAGAGAACCAACTCCACAAAGTTGTCCTCTAATGTCTCCATATATGTGATGCCGCATGTGCATGCCTTACCTTCATAAATGTGAAGGAAAAAATGTAATTTATGTGCTAGAAATGCTGAAGCATGAATGAACAGTCTATATACAGTGGTTCTGTTGAACTTGTCCATATGGCCTAACTTGAGGACGACTGACCAGGTCTCTTCCTCAAGAGGGCACCAGATCTCATTACAGATGGCTGTGAGTCACCATGTGGTTGCTGAGAATTGGGAAGAGCAGGCAGAGCTCTTAACCACTGAGTCATCTCTCCAGCTCATCATAAATGTACACATAGCATAATAATAAAAATAAAGTTGAAAAATCTCCAAAAGGTGGATGAGTGATGTGCAATGGTCCTGATGTTGGCCTATGCCCTATACACACAGAGGGAGGGAGGAGAGGAGAAAGATGAACTGGATACCATTTGCTGCTCCACACTGTCTATTCCTATTCCCACATTTCCCCCCAAAAACATAAGGGCAAGCATATATTTTTCCAAAGTCTCACAGCAAGGGTTCTGGATATGATGAAGGTGCACATACATTTCCAGTTATGCTAAGAATGTTCGGTGCATAATTTAGACAAAGTCTGTCTTCTATTGGTCTTCAGGAAGTTCCCAATACACTGTGCTGTCTCTAGTCTACACTGTAGTGTCTCTGCTCGATCTTTGTGGGCGACTCTGTAGCAGTAACAGTGCCAGGCTGTAGTCATAGCAGCAACTTCCTAACATTTGGGTCGCAACTGCCATGAATGACTTTGAAGCCATTAGTTCACCAGAAACACACTTCTGTGCGCCCACATTTTTGTAGATAGCAAATTAACTTTCTGCTCGAGCTCCCTAACTGGTTTTTCCTTGCATTGAATAGTTACATTTAACTTTATGCCTCCCACACACTAAGAACTCTATTAAATGGTTCACGTATTTCGGTTCTTGCAAACTTCAAATGACTGGATCAGGTCTTTCTTGCTGTTGTCTCCATCTTACAGATGAATAAAGGTACAGAGATGTGGAATGATGAAGTAGTACATGGTGGAGGGGATTGAGTCTATGGTCTGGTCTACCTCTTGGGCATGTGCTTGCATACCACATTCCTCTTCTGCCCTTGATACCTGTCTCAACACTGCTTGTACATCAGCTGGCAAGCCCTGTGCTGGCCTCAGTGTGCTCCGTTTTGTTGGTTGTTTTGAGACAGGGTCTTGTGTATATCAAGCTGGCCTCAAATGTACTATGTGGCTCAGGATGACCTCGAACTTCTAATTCTCCTGCCTTCGCTACCTCTGATTTCTTGGATTACAAGCATGTGTTCCCATGCCAGGTTTTCTGGGGTACTGGGTATTGAACACAGGGTCTCATGCACGATATGCCAACATTTTCTGAATGAGCCACATCTCCTGTCGAGAAGCGAACTCTCAATTGTCAAATCTAGAGAACTGTTTTTCTTTTTCCCTTTTTTAAGGATTAAATCCCAGGCCAAACCCCTGAGGGTCTGGGTTAGTACCCCATAGGCTTTGTGGGGGTCTGCCAATTTTGTTTTAATTTTATTGAATTTTATCGAGCGCTACATTTTTCTCTGCTTGCCTCTCCCCTTCAACCCTCTGCCAAGGTCCCCAGGCTCCCAATTTACTCAGGAGATATTGTCTTTTTCTACTCCCCATGTAGATTAGATCTATGTATGTGTCCCTTAGAGTCCTCATTGTTGTCTAAGTTCTCTGAAATTGTAATTTGTAGGCTGGTTTTCTTTGCTTTATGTTTAAAAACCACTTGTGAGTGAGTACATGTGATAATTGTCTTTCTGTATCTGGGTCACCTCACTCAAAATGATGTTTTCTAACTCCATACATTTTCCTGCAAAATTCAAGATGTCATTATTTTTTTCTGCTATGTAGTACTCCATTGTGTAAGAGAACTGTTTTCAATACCCCAAAGTGACAATTTTTAAAGATGATTTCTCAGTATGTGCCTCAAACTGGTTTCAGATAACTCAAGTGTTGCCTGAAGCTGGTCTTTAACTTGTTACTGTTCAGTCTCAGCTGCCCTAATGCTAGAGTTACATATTCACAGATGTGCACTGCCGCACATGGCCCCTTGCGCTCTCTCTCCTGCCCTTCCTCCTTGTTTCCCTCCATCTCTCCCTCCCTCACAGAACTCTATCGTTCTCCCACTTTTTTCCTTTTGTGTATTTTGTGTTTGATTTCACTTCACATTCAGAGCCTTCTTGGTCCCATTTCATGGGCAAGGCTTCTCGGTATGTCGGAGCTTCCGAGTAGGATCCTCGACTATAGACACTTCAACTGCTGAATGCAGACCGCTGTTCCGTGCTTCACCATGGGCTTCGTTTGATGATCAGCCTGGGAGAGCAGAGTCTACTGGGACTTTCTGTTGACCTTCTTGTTGTGTCATCATCAACCCTGAAAACACAATACTCTCACCCTCCCCACTTTCCAGATGTGGACACCGTGAGGTTAAATGATTTGTTCACAGTTAGAAAGTCGATAGATTATGGAGCCTGGATTACCATTCTGACTAGTTCTAGAGTTAACCACCATACCACAACATGAACAGAATAATAGTCATTCTTAGTTCCAGGCACATTCCCACTTTAAAGGCCTAAGGAGGAACAGCTCCCAGTATAGTGCATCTGGTCCTGTGGCAATAGTTGAATACACTGCAAAACATGGTCCCACTGGAAGCCCAGGAGTGATGTAGAATAGTATCTTAGCTATGTAAAGATATGCTCCATCCGTTCGTGCTGCGGGCTATTACTTTAACGGTGCAAAGGTGTGCTACTCTTGTTGACACCATATTTGTTTGACAATGTAAGCGTGGGTGTTTATGTAAAGATGTGTGACATTTGTTTCACCTTCTCTGCCCAAGGCACCTGATTGGGCTACAAAGAGCTTAATGCCAGCGGCTGGGCAAAGAAAGGAAGGCTAGGCAGGGCTGGCCGGCAGAGAGAGGATAAATAGAAGGAAAAAAAATATCTTTGAGAAGAGAGAAGGGAAGAACGAGAGAAGGAGGAGGAGGGACATGCCCAGGCCAAGAAGCTGGGCAGATGCCAGCCAGCCAGATGCGGAGAAAAAGTGCAAGTGAGAAATACAGAAGAAAGAGAGGTAATAAGTCCCGAGGCAAAAAGGTCAATAAAGAGAAACAGGCTAAGTGAAAAAAAAAAAGCTATCCAGAAAGGAGCCTAATGTAGGACAATCATTTATAACTAACAAGCCTCTGGGACATGATTTGGGAGCTGGTTGAGGGCCTAAAAGAAAAAAGCCGAGCCCACAGGAGCCCACAGCTGCTTCCCTTTCAGTGGGGTGCTCCTGTGCTGAAAGCCTGTCACAGCACACATTTGCATTTTGTGGTTACCTGCTTCCTATCTAATAGCAAAGACAGCAATATTTGATACTGTGTTCATTTTCTGTTTATTTAGAAAAATGATCATTTCAATCATTCCTGCTCCACCATTCCATGGAATATAGAAGTGATAGGTTTATAAAGCACCGTGGGCTAGGGTTGTGGCTCAGATGCTTGCCTAGCATGCATGAAGCCTCGGGTTTAACCCCTAGTACTGAACAACCCAGGAATGGTGGCACAGGCTCCTGGGAGGTGGAGGCAGGAAGACTCTTGGCCAAGTCAGGGTTCTGGTTTGCTGAACAGGGTCGAGGAAGATGGCATTCAGTGGAATGACCAACATTGAAAGAGCTGTCCATCACACAGACAAAAGGAACAGGGGTTCCATCTATGTGCATTGGGTCTAAGAGTCTGAGCCCACTGCTGAGATGCAGGGCAATTACTAAAGCTATTACCTGAGTATACAGGCTCGCTCCTGCCATCCCAGGAGGATGAGAATTGGAAGCACAAAGATCTTTATAGACTTGAGCCCAGCAAGGAATACATAGTGAGGTCTAGGCCAGCCTGGGCTACTGAGGGAGGCCCTGTCTCCAAAAGCATAGCCAAAGCAAACAAAACCCCAAACAATGGCATCCCAAAAGTATTTCCGCAATCAACTGAAGGTGGCTGTTAAAAGCATGACTCTAGCAGAGAGATCCTATGGCATAGAGGAGAAGGGGAAGGCCTGCACCACAGTCTTTCAGAAGAGCAAGGGGACCTTGAGGAAACTAGGTGAGAGGCTGAGGGCCTTTGGCTACTTGAGGTGAAAGACTGGACAAAAAGGTCCAGGATGGCGCCGTGGGAAGTGGCATCTAGAGGGCAGTAGAGATTATAGGAAAACAGGAGACAGCCTAGAAAAATGCACTGGTTTTTATTTTTCTTTATTAACATTTTTTTATTTATTTTATATACCAACCACAGTTTCCCCTCCCTCCTCTCTTCCCATTCCCTCTACACCTCCCTTTTACCCCTCTCCCTGTCCACTCCTCCTCTGTCTCCATTCAGAAAGGGATATGCCTCCATGGACTTGAACAAAAAAATGCAGTGTTTTACGTCAATGATATTACTTCTGGTTACAAACATTTAACTATTTAATTAAATTTAATTTAATTAAAATCTAAAGAAAGAGTTTGAATGTGCAGCCCTGGCTAGCCTGGATCTCACTATGTAAACCAGCTTGGCCTTGAATTTGCTGCTATCTTCCTTCCTCTCCCCCAAACTATGCTGCTGTCTCGGGTGTACACCACCATCCCACCCCCTGCTTTTTTGAAAAATGTTCCTTACTACAAGTAGAACTTGTTTGGAATCTAATGGCTCCCAAGGAAAAGAAAGGTAGGCTAAAACACAGGGGGAATGTTTAAATTCAGAGAGCATGCATCTATAAAGATTATTTTTAAAAATCTGCCTGTATGTTCTGGTCTTGTTTGTACAGACAGTTCTAGGAGATACTGTTTACAAAGTGAGCATCCCTGAATCCATATACACATAAACAACAAAAATGAACTCAGTGGGTTATAGTTATGTACTTGTGCATCCTTATAAATTCATATATATGTAACACTAAACATCAAAACAAAAGAGACTGTCATCAATTTGAGAGGGGAGGGACATGGCAGGAGTTGGAGAGAGGGGACTTGGGCAGCACTATAGGTAGGAAAGGGAGAATGTGATGTAATTATACTTTAATTACAACGTATAAAAGTAAAATAAAAATAAATCTATCCAGGCGACAAACTCTACTAAACCAGTGATGTCTCTTGCCCACACAATCCCTACTATCTAACTCAGACAAAATGCATAAGGAAGATTATTCCCCAACATGGGTATTCCACTGCCGTAAAGAAGAGGGAATTATGATATATGTTTTGTTCCTCTCCATTTTGACTGAGCCGGTTCCTTCCTTAAAGCAGGCTTAAGAGTCTAATCTTCCTAAAAAAGGAAGAGCATCATGGCCGCCACTACTAGGTTGCCATGGCTGCTGTCTCATTTCCTTCAAGCCTCTTAGGTGGAGGTTTGTCAGCTGAGGCTTTTTTTTTTCAGTGCTTTACATGGATCCCAGGGCATCACACTTGCCAGAGAAGTACCTTGCAGCTGAGCCACCCTGACCTGCTTCATAAGTGAATATAGTAGAAGGATGTTTGCTCCGGGAGGGCACAAATGCATGGTGTACATAATTTACATAATTTCTGGTTAGTTCCTAAACCCACGAACATCAATCTTGCTCATAACAAAGGTCTCTTGTTGCGGGTTGTGTGCAGACACACGAGTTTGTCCGACATGGCGTCAGCATTACGCTGGGTTTTTATAATGCAAGAGCTCCAGTCAACACGTTGCTGTGCCCTTCACGCTATTGAAGAGCAGGGACGTGAGGAAATACCCTTCCTCCTTCCCTTTTTCATCTCCACAGTAGTATTTTTTCGGTGAATGTGTTTCTGTTAAGCAAAATATTCTACCAGTTCAATTGAATTTCTTATATCCTCATTTCTTATAGCACAGTTAAAGGTGGACTTCAGCAGGAAGGCTCTAGGGCCAATAGTGATGCTCCAGCTCCATTTCCTCTTGCTTAGAGTCAAGCCACCTAAAGAGTTGAAAAAAAAGCTTTGATACTGCTTCTCATTTAAGGCTCTCTCTCCAGTCCCTCTTAGATGTGATCAATTTTGAAAATGTCAGTCTCTTGCAACCTTCACAGGGCAAGTTGGAAGTAGAAGCCCAGATTGCTTTCACCGACCAGGCTTACATATCATCTATCAAAGGCTATGGCAGACTTCCAGAGAGCATGCTGTCACTAAGATAGCTCGCTTCGTGCTCAGCTTGAGAACTACATTTATGGTAATAGTAAAAAAAAAATTGGCAAAACTCCCTTCACTACTCACCTTCTCAACCTGAGTTGGCGCAGAGCTATAAGTACTAAACAACAACAATAACACGGTAAAGGCTCTTTATTATTCAAAAATAAATAATGACATAATCATTAGGTTCACTACAGAAACAATGGAGACTGCAGGGAGCTACAACAGATTCCTTTAAATACAGTTGTCCCCCGAGGAGGAATAGCCAGGCCAGGAGCTGCTGTCTACACTGCCCTGACTGTGCTGGAGACAGGGACAGGGGAGAGAATAAGAGAACCAGTCAGTAAGAGCATGGCTCTATGTGATGTGTGTGTGTGTGTGTGTGTGTGTGTGTGCATGTGTGAGTGTGGAGAGAGAGAGGGAGAGAGAGAGAGACAGAGAGACAGAGAGAGAGAGACAGAGAGAGAGACAGAGAGAGATTGGAGAGATGTAAAGACTGAGTGTTGGGTCTTGGGGGTGGGGAGGTAGAGGCAGACTTTCTCAGTTCTCCCTGGGAGACTTTAGAAACTGGCCTCTTGGGGCCACAGGGAACCCCAAGCCAACCATAACAGATGGTGAGCTAAGGCTCACAGCGGCCCTTGAGCATCTTTCCTGGAAAGCCAAGTACACTATCCACTGAAAGACACGCTCCTGAAGCAACACAGCAGAGCTCGCTCCGCTATCTGCTCTTTCATCTGAGCTCTGCCATCTGTGCTTCATGCCTTGGCCTTTCCTTAGGGCTCTCTGGCTGCAGGCATCAGTAGAGGTGCTGCTTCAGGTTACAAGCTCTTAGGGAGCAGGGTCCGTTAGGATTTGTGCCTGCCCTGTAATTCTCTTATCTCAGCTCTATGTGCCTTGGGGTACATAATAAATAGTTCTCTGTGAGGAGGGTCCAAGGGTTATAAATAGGCAGTCCAACAGGGGGCGGGTCCTAACTGATTTGCTGTGTGGGAAAGACTGCCGGCATCAGCCCTGCTGCAGCCTGGGACAGCACACTGTTCAGATTTTGAGCAAGCCGAAAGATGTGAAGCCGACTCCGTGCATCACTTGGCTTGCATCAGTCACGTTGACGAACAAAGAAGAGTCTTCTTGCAACTCAAACACTCCTCCCAAGTGAGCAGACTGTTGGCCGCAGGGCTTGGAGGAACTGTGCGTGTTTGCCGCCCTGAGTAGGATTCTCTCAGATCCACTGGTGGACTTCAGGCAGAGGCTGACTAAAAATGGGTCTTTACTCGAAGGCTGCTGATTAGAACAGAAGGTGACTTGGGTGTACACATAGTAGAGTCCTTGTCTTTTAACGGTCAGCTGTTTCCCACTTTCGAGGGTTACCAAGTTGTTTTTCATGGTATAATATCCTTTCTTGGCCCACTGTAGAACTGTAACAAAGAGAAGGAAATCCCTGGTGAGCAGAAGCCTAGCATGGCATATATTCTAACAGGAAGTACAGTGGAAGGTTGGAGGCTGACTTTATGTGAGAACTAATTCTCAAGGCCTCTTGTGGCCATCAGAGGCACAGTGAACATAGATACCAATTCTACATGGGCTTCAGAGGCATTGTCAGCTTTCAACCTGGCTTTTCTTCAAACTTGGGCAAGTCACTTGATCACCCAAAGCCTAAGTCCCTCGACAACAGAACAGGGACAGTATGAAAGTATATTTCAGAGACTTGGAAAAGTTAAAGTAGCAGATGACAGCAAGGTTTCTCGCTTTAGAGTTCTTTGAGCCAGTGTATCCTTGAATTTAAGATAGCCAGGCAGGGGATGTGCACCTAGAATTCCCACACGGAGGCAGGGAATGTCAAGCTCAAGGTCAGTGTTATCTTTGGCCACTTTGAGACTCACCTGAGTTAAGTGAGACCTTGTCTCAAAACAACAACACAAAGGGGACTGAAGAGGTGGACTCTAAAGAAGAGCCCTGGGACATGCTGGCATTCACCCTACAGAAAACATGAGTCCCAGGCTCAAGGAACACCCCTGCTTCAGGGGAACAGATGAAGAGTGATGAGAGAGGGTAGCCTCTTCTGGTCTCTGTATACCCCCACTGCTCCCCACTCATGTGTACATTCATACAGGCATACATATGGAAACATGAATGAATGGTTTAAAATGAAGTGCAAATGATTTCAGAATTATGCATAGCATATAAATCTTACTCATGTGAGTGTGAATACTTAGCTTATCACGAATTCTACAAAAAGTTGTCTGTCTACCGAGTTTAGCAACAACTCAGAGACAAGACCCCATTTCTTCCTCCTACCTTACGCTCTTGCAAACCTGACTTGCCTCCCACGACCAAGTCTAAATTAGGCGAGGAAGTATGAAAATAAACCATGTGCTCACTTAACTGGGTTTTCATCTCTCATTGGAGTGGGTGCCACCAACTTGAAAGTACCCATATTCTTGTGGCTACGGCAGAGTCCCCACCAACAGTGTGCCATTTTCTATGCTGAGACGTTGAGTGGGTTCAAAGCCGTGTGTGTACCCAAGTTCAAATCTCAGCTTCCACAGAAAGCTCAGTTTGATGGGGGGGGGAGGGGTGGGAGGTGGGGAGAAGTAAAAGTATTGGTATATTTGCTTTCTTGAGATTTTCCAAATATTTTATGTGATGGTCTTACATTAACTAGGGCATAAGATACTTCTTTTTTCAGACTTCTCCTTTTGCATAAGAAGGCATCTCACCATTCCTGATATTTCTGGGTACTCCAAATTCTCCATAGAGGGCGTTTGTTTATGATGGTTTCACATTTGGGCAATTTGATTCTGTTTAATGAATTAGGTCTCTCCTTTACATTTTTTTTCTTTTCTGAGACAGGGTCTCAGTACAAATCCTTTGCGGGCCTGCAACTTGTTTTGTAGGCCAGGCAAGCCTAGAACTCGTGGAGATCTACCTGCCTCTGTCTCCCGAGTTTCCTCCCCTTTGGGGGGCACAGGATTTCATGTATGCCCGGTTGGCTTAGAATTTGCTTGGTAGGCTAGGATGATCTTAACCATCTAATCTTTATGCTTCCATCCCTAGCGCTGAGATTACAGATGTGTGCCACTAGGCTCTGCTTTTTCACTTAGGTAATTCCTTACTTCATTGTAGTTCTTGCTAGGGCATGTTGGTCAAGTTTGTAGTGTCATGTCCAGAAAAGACAGAAATGCGGAGCTGCGGTGTACTGGACTATATCTTTCCTACTTCGTCCTGTGAAGATCTACTGTGGTATAGACGTGTGAGATATTTCACAAGCAGTACACATTCTAGGCCTTTCGAAGAAGTCAGAATTCCACTAAATATATCTAAGTACCAAAGGATTTAGGTACCAATTGACCAAGACCAGTAGGAAGTGATTCTAAGGGATTTCTCTGTTGTAATTTAATGCAAAAGTGAATAGATTGTGTGAATGGCTTCCCTGCCACAGAAATAATTGTGGTGTTTTCCCATAAGCATGTTTTAAGAGAATGTTCTATGAGAAAAATTAATAAATATTATAGGAACAACTGGTCTCTATGAAGAACTTTATGTCCCTCTGGATAGCTCAGTGAAGTAAGCTAAGTACTGGCATTTTATTCTGGAATAGCGTAGTTTGACAGTGTAACTCTTCTCCCACGTTAGTTGATTGATATTCAAAGCTACCCTGTGGAGTATGTGAGAAAGAAAACCACCTCAAACTGAATGGCATGTGTCTAAAGTCAGTTTTAAGTGGTTCATGGCTCTCGAACCTAGTGTTCCCAAATTCCCTAACCAGAATGCTTACGTCTGTACCACACAATGCATGTGCTTCTGTGGTATAGCCACTGAGGGGCTCAAGTCACCTCAGAGACATGATTGTGTCTTCCTTTGTGTTTCTGTCTTTGTCTCTTACACACACACACGTACAAATTCACACACATCATTTAGAATGCAGTCGTCCATGCCTTTATATACATGGGGAATTTTATGCTAGCAAACATGTTTCCATCCATCTACAGATGTGATCCACTCTACAGCATCGGCTAGCACAAGCTAGAGATTTGAGGAAGAATAGGACCTGGAATGACGTTAGGAGGTATATGGAAATCAAATAGGGGCTAGGATGAAAATAGGAAATGCATGGAAATAAAGGCATTCCGTGCTGAAAAGATCACGGTATGCCATCTGTTGTTACTTCGTTGAAAAATCTAACATCTTGGCACCTATTGATCGTTACAAAATGGTTTTGCCTTTAATTTCCCTAAGGTGGGCCCCACTGAGGCTGGGGTTAATCATACAGGGACTGACAGATGACACAAAAGACCTCCTGGGACCCATTTATACACAGTGAGGAGGGCTTAGGAGGAGAGATGTCCCCAGTAAGGAGGTCACTACCTGCCATCTCTTTTTATGCTTGCGAAATAATGGTTCCCCCACCCAGTCATTCGTCATTTAGAATCAGCTACTGAGCAAAAACATAATGAGAACATCAGGACTCTTTCCCACCTCCTTTTGTCGCTCTAAGTCCCATCTGTGCATTTGAGCTGACTTTGATGACAAAGAACAGTGTGTGAGAGTTATATGGGTAGGTTTGTAAATTGGTCCCTGGAGGAAGAGAAGTGCCTAATGATTAGGCCTCATAGCTTTGGGGTACCCCACACACACATATGCACACATACTCACACACCTAGGTGGCTTTCACTCAGATGCTATGGGACTTACCAGATGTTGTTTTACTGTTGGCCTCACTGACAACATGTACTGCAATTTGAGGGTCCTCATCACCTGAAATGAAACCAAAAACATACTGTCAGGCCAAGGAAACCTACAACTGCATGTGGAACTAATGGGTCCAGTTTTACAACAGCGGAATAGTGACTGAGTTTACCTTAAAGGATGGAAAACTGGTCCAGCAATCCTTCCCATTGAAGGAAAGGGTGGCTTCTAATACCTTAAAACCTGTATTGGCTGTTTCCATCGATCCCTTTTCCTGATATTCAATACTCAATTCTGCTTACCTCAGATGGACAGAGGCTACAATATTTGCTTTCATTAAATCTGCCTTGAATTGTGCTTTTAAGAACACATGCCATACACTGGAGAGTAGTGGGCATCACTGCTGTGCCTGGGCACTGAGTTAGTAATATGATTATCAGGTCTGATTTGGTCAAATGACTTTCACACTACGACACTGAGCTTTCTTTGTCTTGCAAGAGCCTTGCTTCCCAAATAAAAGTACTCATTTCCTAAGTATAGAAACTGTGGGTGCTTTCTTTCCAGTTATGAGCCCGATTCTGAGAATGTTGTAGGTATATTATGGAGGACGTTTTGATGACAAAACCATGCATAATCTGAAAGACCAATTTGGTCAAATTTATGATTTGTCTAAAGACAAGCATCCACAGGGGCTTTTCCTTAAAATCTCACTGTAATTAGCAGATAAAACAGCATCATGGAACATGTCTTGCAGTCACTGTGAGGAGGAAAGCTTCAAGGGAATTAGATGAGCCTTTGGCAACAGACCAGTGCTTGAAACAGGTTCTGAGCACCCTCTACACCTAAGAAAATTGTGTCTATACCATTATATGTACTCATGTCCTCATGTGCATTAGATTTGTGTAGCTACAACATTGTGTTCAATAGCTTTGTAATGTCATAGTTTCTGCAGCAGCACCCCCTTTCCCTTTTGCTGCTACTCAAGTCACTCAACACATCACTGGTTTGGGGGTATGGTATTCTAAAGGGACTTGGAGAGAGCTGTGTTCAGAAAAGAACATGACTTGGAGAGGAAAGAACCTGGGAAGGATCATGGAGGGAACAGTGGAAAGTACTGGGCATATTCAGCATAGATAGAAAAGTTCACTGGGAACTCAGGGTCATGGTTGCTGTCTTCAGTAGCCAGACAGTCATCATATAGGGAAGTAATTATTTTTTGCATAATATAGACTCAAAGAACAGAAAGGTATCCAATAAGTAGACATTCAAGGAACAAAATTTGAGGCAAGATGTTTTTGGGTAGATGTTGACTTTAATATAATTCTTAGAGCTGTTCAAAGATAGAGCAGGTTGTCTCACTAAGTATAAGGTATTCTATCTCTAGCCATGGCTGAGAAGAGGTCATCTGTTTAGTGCTGCTTCAAAGGGGATTCATATTCTCAGAGGTGCACTGGGTTTGAGGGCCATTATGGTCCCTTCATGATCCCTACCTATCTAGGACACAGTCACTTCAAGAACAGGCAAAGATGAGAATGGAGCATCTCATTCATTGATCCAGGAGACCCACGGGGTACTGTCCTCCCACAAAATAGTTGTCATTGAATGATGAATGCCATTTTTTGCCAAATGATGACTTTCTTGTAATCTGGTGCTCTGAAGGTGGAGCCAGACTGTGTGATTGTTTGGATAAGGGTATTGGAGGTGGGGTTCCTTCATATTTGATATTATCAATATTACAGGAACATATCCTCATCAAGGTGGACATGAAAAGCCTTTCTGTGTCACTAAGGCTTGAGAAGGTACCAATTCGACCAGTGTCTTTTATTTTATTTCCAGGGCTAAGTATTCCCTAGTTCATGTGGTCAACCTAAAGCTTCTGTGTACCCTTTAAGCGTTTATAGACATTGGTAAATAGCAGCATACCTTTTTGCATTTCATAGCTGGTTTCTTTTTTCTCTTCTGTGTTTAAACTTACATCCTAAAAGGAGAAGCATTGCAAAAGATTAGTTGGCAGAAGCTCTGCTTTAGGGGTTTGCAAGGGCTCATTCATTTGGCAACTGTCAGTACCATGCTGTCTGTGCCTGGTGAGGATTATAATATAGACGAAGATGCTGTCGTTAATTCCTTCATAGCAATTGAGAGTCCCTATCTCTGACAGATGAGCTGACAGCCCAGAAAACTCAGGGGAGACCCTGGAAGCAAAATCCAGGCCTTATTATCTCCATTACAGTGCTTTCCCCAGACCAGAGGTTGTGATTTTGACCCTTGCTATGACCCTGGCCTCCCTGCCTTTGACGGATATTGATAAATAATGCTGAATGGGTCAATAACTCAACACTGGGAGCTGGCATACAGAATCTTATCAGACATGATGCAGGGTGTGGGTCTGTTCCAATGAGATTGCTTGGAAACCTCGCAGGGATAGATTTGAATATGATCATGGGAGAGAAATGCAGATTTTTACTTTGATTGTGTTTTTGTGGTAGCTGTCCCGTATGGCCTGGACTTATTTAGAGTAATCAACATTCAGAAAATATAGGCCATCTTCTTCTAATGCTGGTGATGGTCTTCAAAACACGTGGTTTCTTGTTTTTCTTTTAAGATTTTTATTTCGTTTTTGACAATCCCATGCATATGGTTTTGTGTTTTTAAGACAGGTTCCCATGCAGCCTAGGCTAAACTTGGACTTGTTACAAAGCTGATAGTGATATTGAATTCCTGATCCTCTTGCTCCTACCTCCCAGATGCTGATTTTAGCCATGTATCACAATGACTAGCTAGTGCAACACTTAAAGATTTCTTCTACTTAGGAGGCGACAGAATGCTAGTCACGCTTAAGGAAGCTAACACAGACTTCCTTCTATGTAGATTGAGAGATGAAAAAGGCTATCGCCGCCATTTTAAGGAGGGGGAATGAAAGGTCTGGCAAGAATGAGGTTACCTAAAGGGTCTGAGAATTAAATGAAGTACAGAACACAGGACCGCATTCCCAGACCTGGCTAAGTCTGTTTCACCGCTCGATTCTGAACAACAGGGGAAAGAAAACGGTAGTCTTTCCACACCTAATAGTCCTGTGCTCCTTGACATTCCTGGAACCTAATGTCTGCAGGGCCCTTCCTCCGCTTTCCTCACTCCAAGAAGACATTTGTGGTGTTAGTCCTGACTATCACAGCTATGCGCCTCAGCTCAGTTGCCAGATGTGAGGGCATAAGGCGCAGAGACCCAAAGGGGAATCTGAGCCTTAAAACGTTCACATGGGCTCCACAGATGTTCACATGGGCTCCACAGACCAACTTTCCATTTGAGCTGCTGTGGGGCACCACGGCAATGCGGCAACAGGAAAATGTTTGTGAGCTAACAAGTAAACAAATGACTGTTTGGTGTCTCTCAACCACTGGTGTGTGATGAAGGAAGTTAAGATGCTACTTCGGGCTAGATGGTTGCAGCGATCTTGGGGCCTGGCCCAGATGAAAACGTGAAGTCAGCAAAGTTTGTCTTTTATGCACCCAGTTTTGCCTTTTTGTGAACTTTCCCCAAGCCACACTCCTCAGAACCTTTTTTTCTTCACTTTTCACTTAAACTGATAGACTTTTAAAAGTCAAATTTCAGAGAAATCTTGGATTAATGATTTCTCTTCCAATGGAAACCTACATGGCAGGTATGGATCTAGTACCCTTTATGGAAATGATTTGACGCCATCAAAGGCACCTCGGGCATTGGTAGACAGATAACCTCGAGACTGAACCCTCTAGACAGGGAGTGAAGTAGATTTCAATGCTGTTCAAAGTGGTGCTTCCACTTGCCCTACCGTGAGCCCCGACTCCCATCTCTGTCATATTTGTCTCTGAAGTTAGCGAGCTTTTAGTCATGAGAGGGTGACCCCTTTTTTTAGAGATAGTGCAGAGAAGACTGGAATTCTAAGAACTAAGAATTGCATCTGGTTAGTTCTAGGATCCCATCAGACCCCGTGAATTCAAGGTTACTCCAAGCCAGCCAGATCATGTTCCCAAATCCACTAATATTAGCTGAGGAAACACAGATCTAATCTGGATTTAGTCTATACTTGACGTGCTGGCCTAAGCAGTTCCAAATACTGTTTCAGAGTCCGATCTCTAGGGAAATGGTGATCTATACGGGGACCAAGATAGAAGATCTTGGCCTAGGGTATAGTAAAGCTGTGATGCTTTGCCTGGGGCTCTATAGCTGCTGCAGTAGACTCAAGGGGCATCACTGACAGGCATATCACGTTACTAGGGCCTTGCCTGATGTGCCTAAAACTGTTCTACTTTCTTTTTCATATAAACAGGACTGACTCTTCCTTACTCCTATCCTGGGTAGATGATTCTGGAAACTTTCCAAATCAGACCTAAATGAAGGCAAAGGGAATTGGCAGGTTACCTGTGAAACCTCTCTGTAAGAAAAAAAAATGGGGTGGGGGGACCAAGCCACTTTCACTGCCATTCAAGGAAATTGAGGATTGTTCACATAGTGACAGAAGACCAGAGCTGGTAGTGTTCTTACAGAATCTCATTCCCTTACACAATACAAGAGTAACTGCGGCTCAGAATAAATGAAATCATTTACCAAGGCTGTTCAGCAAAACATAATCATTAATCTATTTGGGATTATCAACCATCATCTTTGACACAACTTTATGCACATTAAAATTAGAGGTACCTCACAATACCTTATATTACATCCACAACTCTATAAGCCCTGCAGAAACCTAAGATGTTTTCTGAATTTACCAATCTTACGAATAAAAGTGATGGAGGTTTTATCTAAATCATAGATTCTGCAATACAGGTGTTCATACAAGGTGTATTATAACCTTGCATAATAAAAAGTTAACTTGAAAAACAATTAGGCCTTGTAGAGAATAGAAACAATAAAACCTGGATTAATCTAAACATGGTGGTACATGCCAATAGTTAGAAGCAGGAGAATCAAGAGTGCAAATGTTCAGCTACATAGCAAGTTCAAGGCCAGCCTAGGCTATACAAAATTGTTTCCAAAATATAAATAAATAAATTCTACTTTAGTATAAAGAACTTAAAAGACAGTGGCAGATTTGAGCTGTATTCTGATCCCAGTAAGCAGCCCAGGAATAAGCTTTTAGACTCTTCTTCACTGGATTAAATTACATCTTGTTGACAGCACAGGAAAATATGTATTAAATTCACAAGTAAGATCTAAAGAGGACAAAGAGGTGGCTCAGCGGGCAAAGACCAGCTGCCAAGCATGAGGAACTGAGTTCGGTCCGCAGGACCCATGTCGTGAAAGGAGAGAATCAAGTTTTGCAAGTTGTCCTCTGACTTCCAAATGTGTCTCAAAGTTACAAATGAAGTAAGATCTTACTCTCTTTGCTCCATTATTTGATTACACATTATCTTTATATAAGAATGAATTCTGGAACCAGACAGTGGCGGCTCACACCTTTAAACCCAGCACTCGGGAGGCAGAGGTAGGCAAATCTCCATGGAGTTTGAGGCCAGCCTGGTCTACAAGAACTAGTTCCAGGACAGCTAGGACTGTTACACAGAGAAACCCTGTCTCAAAAAGTATAAAACAACAACAAAAAGAGTGAATTTCTGTTGGTTTGTTCAGATGACCGCCCAGTGGACTCAGAGCTGCCCTCAACAGGAAGTGGGTGCTGTCTCTTAGAGCAGCTCCTAAACTACCAATGGATGACCAAAGGTCGTCAGCACTCTGAAGGGAAGCGGCAGGAGAGTTTTTGATGTTCTGTTTCAGGGGGGAAAAAGAACACCTTAAGCTCATGTTTGTAGTGAACAAATAAATGGAAAAATTCTGGAAAGTCATGTATTAGATACTCAGTTAATAGTAAGCTGGACGACAGCTGGGTTGTTTAGAAAGCTTTGAACCTTTAGATTGAAACCGCTCCATAAGAGAGCAGTGTTGCACGAGCTCTATTGTGAGTGGCATTGAGAACAGGCATCTACTTCTTCCCATGCAACAGAAGGGAAGACCACACTCTCACGGAATCACCATAAGCACTGAAGACAGGACAGAAAATACCTTCCCCTATGGCCTCCCAAGTTATTACTTTCACTACGAGCTGGAGATCAGAGCCTGGTCTCACGATGGGAAGATAGCAAAGGATGCATGGATAAATGCAGAAATACAAAACTCTAACTGCATGCACTGCATAACTACTGTGTGGTAGTTGCATGTGTGTGTCGCTGTGCATGCGGGGATGCATTTTCTCCAGAGAACCCCTTTTCTATGGCAGTGATGTGAACAGGTCCAACTTTTAGCTTCATTTTACCCTAAGGCGTTGTCTTCGTTTTGTGCTTTTCGTATGTGCGCATCTCCACACCCACCTATGTGTGTACACATACATGTATTTATGAGCACGTGTGCTCACATAGAACACAGCTTGAGAAAGTCTCACTCTGTAGAACAAACTGGCCTAGAACGCGGGAATTCTGTCGTCCTACTGTGTCCTCTAGGGCACTGCCCTTGAAGGTGTGACCACCACCCTTGATTACAGTTGGAAACATTTCTAGTGTCAGAATTCAGTTCGAAGAGCTGGGAAACGTGCTGAAGGTTCTCAGTGGAATGAATCCTCCAGGAGCTGAGTGCCTTACCTTGACGAGGTCTTCATATCTCCTTTTTACCTCCTTGCAGTTCAGCAAGGATAAGGATCCTTCTCCTCTGATGCATTTCTGCAGCTGTTTTATGAATACAAAATCTTCATGAAAGCTTACTTCCTCTTCTACCTGTTGGGAAATAGCAGGCTGATGAGCAATGGCATTGTGAAGAATACGGCTAACGATGTCTGCCTCCACACTCTCTTCACAGCCCTGAAGAGAGGGCGGCTTGGAGAGCATAAATGGGGGGATATTAGAAGTTATTATGTTGGATTATTGCTGTTTGATGCTTGCCATTTAGCAACCTTAAAAAGCCAGTGATTCAGATGTCATGTTATCTAACGTCTCTGGATAGGAATCACGACCACTCTAGCGACCTTTCATCACAAGGTATCTATGTTTTTAATGTACCACAACAGCAATATCCTATAATTGTCATATTTCCCATCAGCCATAACACAGTTTGCTGCTGAGCTAGTTTGCCTCCTTCATGGCAGTGCTCACAACATGGGGCATTCTAGAGAAGTTCATCTCTAACGTGGATTTATAATTACATCTCTCATCTCCCTAATACTTGGAGAAAGCATTTGCATGCTTAAAGAAATTCTCTCTCAGCCCCGAAGTGAATGAGATATTTACTTTTCCAATATTGGAGTAATTGAATGTATGCTATTAACTTGTGTTGTCAACTAACTCCATACCACACGTTTGTCTTTAAGTGGAGATTATCCGCTTTCAAGACAAGAACTGATACAGTCATGGAAGAACATGCCTACAACCCCTGCACTTGCTAGGCCGAGGCGGGAGTGTTGCTGTGAGTTAAAGGTCAGTCTGGTTTATCTATGGTCAGTTCCTGACTATTCTGGGCTACATTATGAGACTCTGTCTCAAAAATGAAAAGAAAAATCCAAAATCAACCGAACGAATATTGCATTTGAGTCTATATGGGTTATAGTTTCCCCATTATCCTCCAGGCCTATATACAGCCATTTGACAGAGCCCACCAAATAAGTAAACAATCAGACCCAGAACCTGTCTCTTTGCCCAGCAGTGAAGACCAGTTTGAGTAGGCAAGCAGATTGTCTCTGCTCTCAAAACCCGTCACTGCCTCTCCTTATACTGATAGGAACTTCATGACCTTCATTTAGGCCCCCATTTCAAGAAAGGCTAGCCAATGATCCCAGAAAAAAATCCAGCCATCCAGGTGATGCCTAGCCATTGTCCTTACTTCCAGACTTTAGGGACAGCTAGATACTCGAGACTTTTCTCCTAGTCTTGTGATTGTCATTTTGTGACACAACCCGCCTGCCCCTCACTGGAAGTGAGCCAATATATGGATATAAGGTAAGCCCTGAAGTTACCTTTTTCTACACAGCCTACTCTCTCCCTGTCCCCTCTTTTCCCTGTATACCCAATCATTTAAGTGTGGAAGACACTTCAGAGGACAACAGAGCCGCTTACAATGGCAGTTGACATTGAAGAATTGTACAGACAGCATCATTCTGATTTTTTTAAAAATCTGTAAACGCAGGTGATGGTACATATCTGTACTAATCCAAAACACAACGGAATTTCAGACCAAATCAATGTTCTTTTTGTCTCGGTCAAATTTTTAAAGAAAAACGTTGTCTTCATGGGGGAAAAAAAGAGTTTACTTTATGAAGCAAATTATAGAAAATCACCATAACTGCTGCTGGTCTGGCACTTACTATGTACCAGGCACTATTCCAGGTGATTTACGGGCTAGATTCATCTGATCTCTGGCAGGAGACCCATTTTCATCTCTATTTTCTTGGTGTAGAAAGAGCAATAGAAATACAAATTGACATGTCCAGAATCTCAGAGCAGTTAAGAGCCAAGCTAAGATTTGAAGCCAGGCTGTCTGGCTTCAGACCCCTTAGTCAGAGGCAAAACTGTGAGACCCCCACTGTCTAGGCAACAAGACTATTAATCCACTTAAGCTTTCTACTGTCCTCCACCATCTGGGTAGGACTTAAATCAACCAGTGTCCAGATCAGTTAATGCAGGCTTGCAGGTCCCCTTACCTTATCCAGTCTTCGATGAAGATACACAGCATAAAGTGCCGAGCCAATCATCTGGGTGATGAGAAAGGCTGTAAGTATATACAGAAGAATTTTCATGCTGACGGGCAGTCCGGGAGCCACGGATCGGGGAGAAGGTTGACTGTATGTTTCTATCATGCTGGCTTAGAGTCGAAATGGTGTCTTCTGACCAAGAAGGTGACAGAGGCAGCATGAGAAGACTGTCAAAGTGGCCGCCTTACTCAGGATTAGTTAAGAGCGCACAATCGTCGCAGCCCACACTTCCTGGAAAATGTGCTTCGTAGTCTTCTGTCCCAGCTACCAAAAAAAAAAGTTACGTAAAGGTTTTTTCTTTTCTTTCCTTTTTTTTTTTTTTACAAAAAAAATTGCACCCATATCATTTACTTCCAGGCTTTCCCTTTTGTTAGTAAAGAAGAAACAAGTTTCGTCTTCCATACATTCATTCTTGCCTTGAAATGTCACAGACTTCTTAAGAGACAATGGCAGTATTTTCCTATCACTGCCTAAAGTTTGGGGCTCACCAGTTTCAAGGAAAGTGACAGATGAGTCCACTAGTAATAAAATCATTTCAATTTCAATCTTACTAATATATCAGGAACATGGTATAAGGGGAAAGGAACAGAGGTTAGAAAAAATATGGATTGATTTGGTGCACTGTGTTTCAAGACTTTGTTTCTTTAATATCTAAGCTCAATGACACCTTGGTAGCTTTGCTAGTCAAAAACTGTATGTCATAAAGCAAAAGAGGGCTCCCTGTTTGTTGAATAAATTGTAACTGGAAAGAGAATTCGAGAAGAAGAATCCCTTTTCTGAAAGGCAAAGCTAACTACCGTGTTGGAGGAACTAAGCGAGAGTGGGGAACCTGATCTGGCCACACTGCCTGTCTCCGTGGTCTCAATTGTGCTGCTGTGTGTCTAAGGACAAGAAAAATGAACTTCAACTGAGAAACCTGGCTTCTAGTCCTTGCTGTACCAATAAATTCTTACAGAACCCCAGCCAATCACTTTGCCCCTGTAGGTCTCAGTATCCCAGACACAAAGGGCAATCACCTGCCTTCCTTAGCCCATAGGTTTGGGCAAAGATAGGAATGAAAGACTTTTGAGGCATCTTATACAATATATAGTTATCCCTACTGTTTTTGTTTGGTTGGTTTTGTTTTTTTTTTCAAGACAGGGTTTCTCTGTATAACAGCACCAGCTGTCCTGGAGCTTGGTTTGTAGACCAGGCTGGCCTCAAACTCACAGAGATTCACCTGCATCTGCCTCCTGAGTGCTGAAATTAAAGGTGTGCATTAGTGCATTACACCTTTAACCTGGCTCAGTTATCCCTATTTTTAATGATTTTGCTAGCCTAAGAAATGAGTTTTTGAAATGATTGCTATCTCTTTTTATAATGAAAATAAAAAAAAAACAATAACCGTGGCCAAGTGATCTCAGGCTGTGACCCTATAGCAGGATTACATGTGTGTGAACAGCTTGTGTGATGTCATATCAGATAGCATTCAAACCAAACTCGGCTGTGGAAACCCCTCTCTCTCATCCCGACCTCACGTAGAAACTGTGATAAAATTGCTTTGGTGATTCCTACAAAATTGTTTTAGAAGACAAATAGGAAATAGTCACACTGCTCTGTGAGGCACGCTGTCTGTGTAGTTAGCACCTGCTGGCTTCCCCTCCCACGCCTCTGCATCCTGTCCTGGGCCCAGACCTGAGCAGCTTTTCACTACATCTGCTAAGGAGGTGGCTTCAAAGCAAATGATAAACTTTGATCAGTCAAGTCAGAGGCTTTGGTTCTTAGACAAGTGATCACACTTGGGCTCTCAAGACTGTGTCCCAGGCCAGCTCCACACAATTAGAGAGTGTTCAGTTCACAAAAGCCCTAGGAAGATCAGTTTGACCCAGCCACGCTCAAGGGAGAGATTGCTGCAGGGACCTCGAAGAGACAGTCAGGGTTTGTTTGTGTGATCAACTTCAAGAAAGAGTTGTTCAGCCTTCCTGCTCCCCCTTCTTCGTCTCCAGCCCCCTGAAGGCTGACTCTTGCCCACACTTTAACACCGAAACTGCCACTTCTATTAGCTCAGTCACAGTTTTGACTGGACGCTCTTCAGCGTTCATTTTAAGTTCCCTCTCTGTTAGTCTCCTGACCTATTTTTCTAGCATTCTCCTTCTGAATAGTCTCCACCCTTGAATTCTAGACCACCATGACTCTTTAGTCCGTCTTATTTCCCAGATTTACCAAGTGTAATTGGCTAATACAAACTGTATAGATTTCAGGTATACATGATGCTATATGCATTGTGAAATGTTTGATCTCGTTTGTAACCAGTCGTTTTACAGGCTACCAGTGACATGTCCTGCACACACTCCCAGTTTGAGGCCTTCCCCTGTGTCTACCAAATATAACTGTATTTCACTATTGGGGATTTGTATGGCTCAGCTAATACTACATAATGCCCTTGCTCAAGCCATAGGCCATTCATCTATCTAAAGGGTTGCTTCCTCTTAGAATCCTTTTCTACTCTTCATTTGATCTTCTTTTTTGTTCTCCTTACTTGCCTTTAATCCCAGCACTTGGGAGGCAAAGGCAGGTGGATCTCTGTGAGTTTGATGCCAGCCTGGTCTTCAGAGTGAGTTCCAGGACAGCCAGGGTTACACAGAAAGACCCCGTTTTGGGAAAACAAACAGATCAGCAAGACCTAGATTTTTCTTTTTCTGTTTTCTGTCTTTCCTTTCCATTTGCTTTCCTCCTCTTCTTCGGATAGGGAGTCTAACTTGGAAATGGTCCTTTTCTATCACAGTCACTGGCCTCACCTAGCTGTAGAGGTCAGTGAGCCGAGAGGCCTTCGGGAGCCCTTCTTATCTTAGTCTAGCTGGCTGTTCAGCTCCAGTGGCCTTCTTTCTCTCCAAAGCCTCTTGCCTAAGCCTTTCCTCATGCCACCTGTCAACAACTGAACCCAGGCCTCCACTTCCTCCTTTTCTAGGTTTATTAAACTGTAGCACCCCAAATTGTCCCCTGGCTCCCTCTTCTGCCCCAATCATCCACCTTCCACATTGCTAAAGTAAATATGGTCACCTAAAAGTCACTTAAAAGTGACCATATTAGCCAATCTGATCGGACCTAAGACTCAGTTCCAGACTCGGGGAAGCGCTGGCATGTTTGAATTGCTCTAGCAAGCCAGACTTGTGTTTCAATTCATTCAATGAGTCTCTCTCTCTCTCTCTCTCTCTCTCTCTCTCTCTCTCTCTCTCTCTCTCTCTCCCTCCCTCCCTCCCTCCCTCCCTCCCTCCCTCCTTTTCTTCTTTTCTTCCCCCATTTTCCTTTCTTTTTTCTTCCCTCCTTCCTTCCCTACTCTAGCCCCAGGGCCTCTTTTTTTTTTTTCTGTGCAAATGCTTCCCACTGAGCTGCACTACCCAAACCTTCTCCTTTTCCTGTTCTCTTCAGAATACTCATTTTGCACAATGCAGCAGTGGCTAGCTCTCCAGTTTCTAAGCTTCAGCTCTTTGATGCTGACGTCTGATTCTGAGGCAGAAGTTCTTCCTGTTGGAACTTTCTATGCTTATTTCTCTCTAATACTGCAAGGGCTAGGTTGTGGTAGGCCCCACAGAAGCATCCTCAGCTAAGCCTGGGACGGTGAAGCATTGCTGCAATCCTAGCATTCAGGAGCCTGTGGCAAGAGGATAGTGAGTGTGACAGCATCCTGGTCCACACAGACCTTTTCTAAACAACAAACAAAAATGATAATACTAAAACCAAAATAAAACCTTCAACTTCCTGCATCTGGAAGTGACTCTCAAACTTGCTTCCCAGGAACTATGTGCATTTATGGCATATGCACATACGGCAGGAAAGAACCTGGATTGCTTTCTTTTTTTTTTCCATTTTATTGATTTTTCTTGAGCTCTACATTTTTCTCTGCTCCCCTCCCTGCCTCTCCCCTCCCCTTCATTTCTCCCCCACGGTCCTCCCCATGCTCCCAATTTACTCAGGAGATCTTGTCTTTTTCTACTTTCCATGTAGATTAGGTCCATGTATATCTCTCTCAGGGTCCTCATTGTTGTCTAAGAACCTGAAGTTATAATTGAATGTTGGTAACTGCTGTTTTAGTTTATAAAAGGAGTTAAACCAATGATGCGAGTGGTCTCATTTTTCAGTTGTTCTGATGCAGATTTTTTAAGCCTCCTTCATCTTTTTCTGCTACTCCTTTTCTCGCAAGGTAGTAACTGTTCTGTAATCAGCAACAATGAAGGGGAAATTTCTTTCTGTATATTCTACTTCAGCAACTTGTTTTGGGTGTGAATACACTTGTGGTTGTGATTTTATATTGATAATCTAGAATACAGTCATAATTTCTGCAAGGAAATTTATTTCCGGTGTATATGAAAGCGTTGAACTATATCTGTATTTTGTTTGCTCTATGAAGGGCATCACAGAGACTGGTTTTTTCCTAAATATGTCTGGAGGGATTATCCATTAGAGGATACATTTTTGATTTTCAGCACAAGAAATGAGCAAATCCCTGCCCACGTATCTTTCGCCGTCTTTCACAGCCCATTTATGTGCATGCCCGCTTATCATGCATATTGAGCTATTTTTGTTTTCTTGAACATGCTGTGCTTATTTATACTATTCCTGTGTGCAGGCTGCTTCCCTTGTCCCTCACCATTAATTTGAAGTGAAATCCCCGCCCACAAAGTATTCTCATCTGTCTTTAAACTATCATAACATTTGTCACCTCACATCATAATTGATTTATCTGACATCTCGGCCATTAGCTGCTAGAACAGAATGTATGCTTTTGTAATTTCAGAGTATTTGACATCTGAAAAACTGTAGGGAATTAGTAAATACAACTAAACTGTTTTTTTTTAATGGGATCAAAAGGGAAAGAGTAAAACATTTTTAGCTGGAAAAATAGTGGTAAGATGGGTTCGGGCCGGAGAGATGGCTCAACAATTAAGAGCCTTGTGGACCTGGGTTTGATCCCCAACACCATGGTGGCTAACAAGCGTCTGTAACTCCAGCTTCAAGAAATCCAGTTCCCTTTTCTTCTTTGACAGCAAGCACACATGTAGTACATATACATGCAGGCAAAAACCAAAATACTCAAACACATTTTTTTAAAAAAAAAAAAAAAGGAAGAATAGAAGGAAAGGACTGAGGAGGAAGAAGAGGAGGAAGAGGAGGACTGGCTAGCCCTGCTAGTGATGCAAGTCAGAATATATTTGTTTTGAAACTTATTCCACTCCTTTAATAATCTCTCTTTTCTCTGGAGTCAGTTTCACTTGCTTGTTTTGTCCCTTCTTTTTCACATTGTCAGCTTTCTTGAAATGGCTAGTGATCTTTAGCTGTCTATCTATAGCCTTTGTTTTAAAGCCAGGTTTCATTAGGGAGCTAAGCAGGCCTGAACCCATGTAGACCTGCCTCATGAGTGCTGGGACTTGTAGGTGTGTACAGCCATACCCTGTTAGTATTCTGGTCTTATTTATGAGTGAAAAACTGTGTTGGTTTTTATGGGTAGGTGGCAAGGGTTTTCTCCTTAATTGTGTTTCCCCTACAAATGGCTCTCTGCAATTGGAGGGCTAGCTGAAGCATCTGTTTAAGGGTGTAGGGCCTGTCAATAAACAGGCTTCCCTTTAGTCTATGTGAGTAGAGAGACGGAAAACCAGGAATTCTCTCCAACTGATAAAAGGAGGGTTTTATTCCCGCCCCCCCGGAGGTTGAGTTTTGATACGAGTAGTTTTGACTCATTGATGCTGTTTTCTTTCCATCTTCAGAATTCCACCTAGATTCCCTCCTTTCAGACAACTATAGCCCAAGGGCAAATACTAAAAGCTGCTGCTAACAAAAATATCCCTAGGGGACATACAGTCATGTTCTAGAGGGTAACCAAAAGCGCTGGCAATAGCCTGTCATACCATGGGCGGGGCAGTCTGTGGGACCTCATTGACCAACAAGTCTAAAGTGGGTAACTCATTTTTGTCATGGGGATTTTTGTTAGTTCTGTGGTTTCTAGTAGAATGGGCATTATTGTTTCCTTATACAGCAGCCCCATTTAAAAACTCTGTGTGTGTGTGTGTGTGTGTGTGTGTGTGTGTGTGTGTTTATTGTAAGAAGTTTCTACTGTAGTGACTTTTAACAGGATTTTTCAGGTCTTAGTTTTAGTGATCCCCATACTCCCTCCTCTATCCCTGCTTCCCATCCTCCACACCATCTAACCCTTCCTGTTCTAGTATTCTCCTTCCCCTCTTTATGTCTCTCTATTCTACATTTCCTCCCTCCTGCATAGCCTCTTATTCATCCCCTGACCCTTGTGAGTACTCTGAGTGAAACACACACATCTAACAATTCAAAACTCATAGCCACAAATGAGAAAAAAATAGGACATTTGTCTTTCTGAGTTAACATGCCTGGGATAATTGTTTCTGGATACATCCATTAACCTGTGAATTTCAAACTTTCATTTTTATTAACAGCTTCATAACATTTAATTGCAAAATGTAACACATTTTCTTTATCCACTCATCAGCTGATGTTTCAACTGCTTCCGTTTCCGGGCTATTGTGAATACATCATCAATGAGCATGGGTGAGCAAGTGTTGCTATAGTAAGACAGAAAACTTTGGGAATATCTCTGAGAGTGGTATAGCCAGATTACATGGTAGATCTTTGTGTAGGTTTTTTTTTTTTTTTTTTTTTTTTGGCGAACCTCCATACTGATTTCCATGGTGGCTACAACACCTTGCTCTCTTACCAGCAGTGAATAGGTATTCTCCTTTTCCCACATCCATGCCAACATTTGCTCAAGCCGGATCAAATCCCGGCATGGAGAGGGAGGTGGGTACAAAGTTCCACCCCTGGCTGAAAAACTACTGGAAACTGATAGCCACTGGGAGATAAACAGTTTCATTAATAGTGTGACTTGTGGGAAGTCAACTACCCTTCCATGGAAGGTCACACATTTAAGACAAAACAAATTGAATTTGGTGAGTAAAAAGAGGCCACAATGCTGGTCGGAAGTGAAGAAAGGTGGATCTAGGGAGATGAGAGAGGAGGGGAGAATATGATTAAAATGAACTTTGTGGAATTCTCAAAGAACTAATTCAAAACCATAAAACAAAATTCTAGACATTATGTTTGTGGATTATGGCAATACAATATTCTGAATGCCTTTCTCATGTGAGGTCTTGTCACAGGCCTTAGTTACTGCAAGACTGGGTTCATAAAGTAAGACCACTCTTCATGTTCTCTCTCTCTCTCTCTCTCTCTCTCTCTCTCTCCTCCTTATCCCTCTCCCCACCATGACTTAAGCAGTACAGGGTCTTTCTATCATCTGGATCTTTTTTTTTTTAAAAAACTGTTTTAATTGAAACACAAAGTAAAAGGTTTCTTTATGGCATGTCTTACATATTTTGTGTTGATTGATCCTTCTTCCTCACTCTGTTCCCCATATCCCTCATTCAGGTGTCTTATCATGCCAATGACAGGAGCCCCCACGCTACTTCATGTTCTGTGTAATCCCAATGTCACTCAAAGGCTGTTTTCTTAAAGCTTCCTCCCCAACAGATAGTGCTGTTAAAATGCCACAAAAACTTGAGGTGGCAGGCATCCTTGGAGGAAGTAATGCATGGGAGAATGCTTTGGGAAATTATTATTGTGTCTTCAGGTCCTGCTATATCTCCTTTTGCTCCCTATCATGAGTAGTCTTTGCTGAACCTCATGCTTCCTGATAGGATGATTTCCTTCATCAGAGGTCTGTAGCAATACGGCCAATCAACAGTGAACTGAAACCTCTGAAACCATGAGCCCAAATCAACTTTTCTTCCTTTAATGTGTTTGCCTCAGTTGCTTTTTCAAGGCGGCAGAAAGTTGAGTAGCACAAGTCCTTCCCTTCTGTGGCTTTTTAATCTTGGATTTCTCGACATTCAAAACTAAGAGCCAAAATGTCCCTGTCCCCCTTTCTGATAAATTACTCAGTTTCAAATATTCTTCTGTAGCATCAGACAAAACTGTTGGAAGCATGCACTGGGAAGGCTAAAACTGTCCCCTTTGTATGAGTGGTGTACCATAATGTATTTATCTGCTATTCTATTGATGAGACTTTATAGATATATGTACATATATATATATATACATATATGTGTGTGTATTTTTAAATGGAAAAAACATTTAATTAAAAAATATATTTTTACTCACTTCATAGGGATTCACATGCACCAACCAAACATAAGAAGGCCAAATTTCAGAGGGCCCTTGACAGAAAGGGCTTTTACTTTTACGTCTTTTTTTTCTAATAGTATATATTTTTTAATTAATTAATTTATTTGTTAAAGATTTCCCTAATAGTATATTTGTGCCATAACAAATACCCCGTACTTAAGTACTCATTTAAATATTTTTCAGACTTTATAGATATATGTACATATATATATATACATATATGTGTGTGTATTTTTAAATGGAAAAAACATTTAATTAAAAAATATATTTTTACTCACTTCATAGGGTTCACATGCACCAACCAAACATAAGAAGGCCAAATTTCAGAGGGCCCTTGACAGAAAGGGCTTTTACTTTTACGTCTTTTTTTTCTAATAGTATATATTTTTTAATTAATTAATGTATTTGTTAAAGATTTCCCTAATAGTATATTTGTGCCATAAAAAATACCCCGTACTTAAGTACTCATTTAAATATTTTTCAGGTATTTTTAATAGGGCCCAGAAGACCAAAATTCATATGTATCTTAACAATGGGCAAACTGTAACCTCAAAAACACACCACACTCAAGGTAATTACTTTCCATTATTTAGATCAAGTCATAACAAATAATTTGTTTTATATATGCACTTTATTCAAAGCCCTATATCACATTGTTAAGCCCCCAATGTAAAGTTCCTTATGGCCTTAAGAATTTGGGTTGTGCCATGGGAGATTCTCCATGTGGCTCCAAAGTACAAAGTTACAACTGTGTGATCTCTGGTTGTTTCCATCCAAGATGCTGTATTTTCTGACTACGTCAGCAAGAAGCAATTACCCAAGTCATTCCCTTGAATCTGTTCAATTGGTTAAATCAATGTCAACTGAGTGCACACCGTGGGCTAAGAGACGAGCTCAACCTGGGGATACAAAAACAAGATGAACTTGAAAATGGAACTATATGTGAGCATAAAACAAATGGTGCTGTGACAGACATAACCCCCGGCAATGTCAAATACAGAAGCCACACCAAAGTTAAGGATAAGAACCTACTCAGGAGCATGGAACTGGAGGACACCTGGCATAAGTTCGCAACCTGACTTTTTGCAGCATTCCTTGACAAATCTCAGAGCTGAGGGTTCATCTGTTTCCCTTGGCTTTTATGACATGGGGCATGTCCTCATCTCCAGTCTTAAGAATAGTCTAGTTGCTTCTATTTACTCTGACATTCCAACGGCCCAGAAGGAGGAATGTAGGAAAGGACTGGGGATACCCGCTCCAGCATAGTCAAAGGAAGTTGGGAATGCCAGTGCTTAGAGTGTTGGGCTGGCTTTAGTTTCCACTCATTTTCCTTAACGGGACCGGAATCCTCAATATCCATATCCACCAGCAATACACAGCTCCATAGCCTTCATTCAAGGTATCCAAGGTGAGCTTTCATTCATTTTGGGGGCTGGTTTAGACAGGGGCTCACTATGCAGTCCAGGCTGGCCTCTGTCTCACAATCACCTTGCCTCATCCTGAATGCTGAGATTATATTCCTATGACATGACACCCAGCTAAGAATAACTTTCTTCTTGGTTCTATTGTAAATTTTAAAATAACATTTAGTTGTGTGTGTGTGTGTGTGTGTGTGTGTGTGTGTGTGTGTGTATATATACATGCACGACCAGAGTATGAATGTCAAAGGACAGTTTTTAGGAATTGATCTGTCCTCCTACCATGGAGATTCTGGTGGATAACACTTAGGTCTTCAGGCTTGGTAGCAAGCACCTTTAACTTCTGAGCTGACTTGCTTGTCAGATCTCTCCAGTATGTGCATTTTTATAAGAAAATGGGCTATATGTACTGGTAGGCTTAGACACGAAACAATGGCTACTACTGAGAAGTAGAGTAGAAGAATGAAGGGGAACAAATTGTACTTTTTGTTCTATATTCACTATGATCTTTCAATTATTGTAATAGCAAGCAATTTTACCTTCATGACAAGTCATTTCTGGCAACCTAAACATTGAAGTGAACCTTCATGTACAGAAAAAGACACAAATAATAAACCAATAGAATTTTCATAAAGTAGACACCCTCATTGTAGTCATTATTCAGATTTTAGTCCGAGCCTTGGATCATTCCAGCCACTTTCATCTCACAGTGACAACTGCCTTTATGTCTTCTATAACCAAAGAATACTGTTGGCAGACAGGGTTTTCCCAGCTTCTTGTCCTTCTAGCATTTGGTATCATTTACATTATTTATCTTAGTCATTCTTATAGGTAATATATATAGTATTGTCTCATTTTAGTTCTCATTTGTATTTTCTGTTTCTTGGCTTCATGGGGTTTTCATGTATTTTATTTAAATATTTTAAAACTGATTTATAATTTTTATTTTAAAAATATGTAGATATTTGCATATGTGGGCACAGTACCCACAGAGACCAGAGAGAGATTTGGAGTTATAGGTGGCTGGGAGCCACCCAACTGGAATACAGTCTTTTGGAAGAGCAATAAAGCTCTTAACTGCTGAGCAATCTCTCCAGCCCTGTCTTAGGACCAAATGAGAAGACTACCCAAAGCCTATATTGTGTGCAAAGTATAATGTATGGTCATCAGTGTTCTCTCCCTGCCCTGTTTGGAAATCCTGAAAACAGTATCAGTGGGAGACGGTGTCCTTAGGACAGTCAGTCGATGGCTTATAGCTGAAGGAGAATGTACCTTCTCTCCCTCTGTCTTTTTGAGGGGGAACTTTCATAGGTGTGTATTAAAGGTAAAAGTCTATCTTCTAAACAACTACAACACACACTTCTCCCCTTAAATATAAGAAGAACATCTTCCTCCAAGGGAAACTTGGAAGAAATTTCTAGCCATAACAGGGCTTTTAGAAGTCATCACACTTTCTATAGGGCTATAACAGTGTATCTAGCAGAAAGACACTGTCGTCATGACATATTCCCAATGATTCCAAAAGGTTCTGCCATTGATATTCCCCATGAAAGGACCACCCAGGGAACCTAGCGATAATGGATAGGCTGTCATTGAATCATTGCCAAGCCTTCGGCAAGTACTGGGCTCTCTGATAGGTCTGTAGATCCATAGTGAAGGATGAAAAAACTGTTAGCTCCGGAGCTAGGAAAAGCAAAGGAGAAATTAACCACAGGGCACTGGGTAAGCGCACATTAGACTGCCACTGATGAGGGTATGTGTCTTAGGAGCATGAAAGAAGGGGCGGGAGGAGAAGGGAGAGGGCCAGGCAAGGTTCCCGAGAAGAATTAACACCAGAGCTTCTGGGGAGTTTTCAGGGCTAGGAAAGAATGAAGTGGGAGTATGGGGTATAGGGATGGGCAGCATTTGGAAGGACCCAGAGGCTGAAGGTCAGGAAATCTATCTCCATTTGGTCCAGTATTCTTGGGATCAAAGCTTTACTCTGGGATCTTCACAGCAAGAACATGGATAATCAGGTCTAACGGCTGCTTTTACTTTTACTTTTATTTTATTTTATTTTTAGTAATCTTTTTGTTCCATGGTTAAGTAATCTTTTTGTTCCATGGTTAAGTGTGTCAGGGACTGAGTACCCTGCAGATATGGGTACATTATTGGTACCTATTTTCTTGACAGGTAAGCCCGACATGAACATTTCAGACTTGCCTGGGTGTTTTAGCCCGCCTTTAAAGTTTTAAACCCCCACTGGATCAGGATCAGCCTGCCTGTTCCTCTGGGGTTCAAAAATGCCCGTAAGCTATAACTTCCGTATCCAGACATCTTCCCATATAGCTTTTCTCTGCCCACCCTCGGATTCCACTACCCTAAGCTTCCTTCTTGATTTAACTTGTGAGAGAGACCCCCTTTCCTGCTCTCTCTTCTTCTCTCTCAGTTTCTGCTACCATGCATGAGGTTGCCCTCTTCAGCTCTGCTTTCTCCCATGATCCCTTCCTGACAACTTCTGGTGGGGGCATTGCTTCTGAAATGTGTTCTCTGCTCCCAACTCAGCCTCAAGTTGTCCTTGTCCTAGAAGCCCATCTTCCAGTGAGATCCTGACTTAGGAGACCTCTGGTTCTGCCACCAGTGGCCCCTATGGCTGTCCTTATGTTTTCTTTATAAATGGGGAAACTGAGGTTCAGAGAAAGGGAATGACTTACCAAGTCAGGCAGCAAAGGAGTCACAAGGCTGAGAGGAGCCTGAGTCTCCTGGTTTCTAGCCTCGTGTTGTTTTCCAGAAAGCAGACTGCCTGTCTCAAGGCTCAGGGCTTCAGCGCAGCGGCGGCAGCTCCCACCCACTGCTGGCACTGTGTGCCCATATCTCAGCACTTCCTGCATGAGCTACTTCATTACTACCGACCAGAGCTGGTCCATCTGTGTTTCTGACTCAGCAGTCTAAGCAAAGGACATCTAGTCATGTCTTTAGATGATTAAGGAAACATTGGGGACAGGAAACATTTTTTTTTTCTAGTTGGGTAGGAGGTGGTGGTGGTGCAAAGGGAGGTGGAGACATTCAACTGAATAGTAAGATTATAATGGCAAGTGATCTCTCAACATAAGATATACCAGGGTGGGGAGCGTTATATTAAAAGATGTAAGGATATCCATTGGATGTATTATGTCAACGAAGTACTTTTACTTACTAGCTTAGAGGTTTCATGATAGTGAAAATATCATGGCAAAAATAGGGTGTTCCTATAAATCCTCTTTTGTAAAAATATGGGAAGTAGCTATGAGTAGTAGTTAGAAAGTATCTAAGTTTTCCTTCTATTTCCATCTTTGCATCCACGCCAATTTTTGTCCACAAGCCAATGGTTGGAAAGTGCCACTTAGCAGGGGCTTTCAGAGATGTAGCGCGACAGGACAGGTGCTCCTTTGTGGATGAATGGAGTTGAGAAGTTCTCTCTCTCCACTGCACAGTCCACCACGCCATATGGGTTAAGGGGCAGCTTTTGGAGGTTCCCACTGGAGTGTACATTCACGTCCAACCTAATGGCCCTGGTTCTGAATATCAAAATATTGTCTGACTGAGGAGCGCAGGAATTTCCAGTGATCCTTAGTTGCTAGGTCGCTCTTGGGGTGGGGTAACCAACCCCACGGAAGCATGGCTCAAAAAGTAGTGGGGGTGACACTTTCATGGGGTTGAAGACGGTCCTCTAACATTCAAATCCACGCAGGATCTGTTTATGTCATCTTATTGAGAGGTATTCTTGGCAGATATTGCTAGTTAAATTGAGACGATGTTATACTAGGGGAGGGTGGGCTCTAATTCAATGGCTGTTATCCTGATTACAGAGGCAAATTTGTACTTGCTCTTAGCTAAAAGGCCAATGAGCAATAGAGGGGACAAGTTAGACACGGGTGCACGTGCGTTCGTGCACACACATGCACATACACAATCACAATAGACACGTGCAGAGGCAGATGTAGTTTAGAGACAAGTTGCTACAAGCCAGAGATCTTCAGGAAACCAGAAAGAGGAAGCTAGGAAGCACCCCCTAGAGTCTTCAGAGATAGGGTAACCTTGCTGACACCCTGGGTTTAGACTTTTGGTTCCCTAGGCTACACTGTTGTTTTAGGGACCCTAGTTAATGGTAACTTGTTCTGCTAACCCTTGAAAGCAGAGGAAATACTTCTATAGAACAAACTGGCCCGTCTTCTGAAAAATGCTCCTGGAATGGCAGAGGTGGAAGATGCTTAATGGGGGCCCACTCTCTGCAGAAGCACCGTGGGTTTCCTTCGATGATTCTGTACACTGGGGTGTGCCTGAGCAGGGCAACAAGTGGAAAAGGCCCCCACGACTTCATAGTGATAAGTTTAAAGTATCTTTTTTCTTTTGCTTTAACTCAAATTGCTAAATTTTCCCCAGATGAATATATATTATTTGCACAAAATTATCTGTCTATAGCTGTAATACATATCCGTAGCTGTATCAACTTAACCCATCTATGTTATCAACGACTCCTATTCTTGTGAATTGGAGAGCAATTCCAAGTGAGACAGTCCTACAGTACTAGAGCAACTTCACTAGGCTAGGAACTACTTTATAGATGGTGAGTGTGGGCAATCAAATTGTACCTTTATGTAATTTGTGGTACTCCTCAAAAAGCTCACATCTATGTCCACTGATCTTTTTAAGCCGAGAGCTCTCTGACAGATAAGGAATCCGGAATCCTAATAGCTGTTAAGCAATGTTTCCAAGGTCTCATAGGTCTTAATGCTTGCTCCAGAACTAACTTCTAGAACAGCAGTTCTCAAACTATGGGTTGCATATCAGATATCCTGCACATCAGATATATACATTATGATTCATAACAATAGCAAAACTACAGTTATCAAGTAGCAATGGAATAATTTTATGGTTGGGGGGAGTTACCACTGCACGAGGAACTGCATTAAAGGGTCCTGGCATTAGGAAGGTTGAGAATCACTGGTCTAGAATGTAAGCTATGGAAAAGCAGAACTTTATCCTGTCTTGTTCATAGATTTGTCTTCCTTGCTTGGAGTAATTCCTGGAATATAGTAAGTTCAGCACCTTTTCCTTTGAGAAAATCTATAATTGCATTGCAATGAAAGCAGGCTTCTCCTGGGTTGGTTTAAATCAGGCTCCGGCATTCTGCTAAAGATGAGCAAGGCTGCTGAGGGGATCTGCTAGTACTTTCCCATTTCCGTCCTTCCAGTCCGTGACCTTTGCCCCAGACTAGAGATAGCTCAGTTCATTCTTCCGGCTCATATAACCTGCAGGGAGGCTTCCGTGTTGGCAATGCGTGATGGAGGGAAGCACTGGAAGGCCCCAGGAAGATTTACACTCAGAAGCGCCCTAGAGGCCGCCTGGGCAGGAGAGGCAATCCTTTGTAAATCCTCCTGGGAAAATAGCCAGTGAGAAAGTCCAGGAAGCTTGTAGCTCCGCCCCCTCCTCTGGAAGGGGTGGAGTGTGGCTGCTGTCTGCTCTGACTCCACCAGGTTGAAAGAGAGGGTGGAGCCAGGGAAAATCCTCAAGCGGACCTATAGGAGACTTTTGTGGACAGCAGGGAATTCTGGAGACCCCTTAGCATGTCACAGTCTCCCTCTTCTGCGCTTTTCTACATGTGGCGCAGAGAGAAGTTTAAGGAGGAAAAAGGGCGAAGAGATTTTAAGAAAGGTGTCTTTCAAAAACACCGTTGTCTTAATGAGGGACGATTTGTTGGTGATAGCCAAAGATTTTGGGGGAGCTCACACTTTTCTGAACCCAGGTAAGGTCGTACACATTTTGATAAAGGACATCTTCTAGAACCTTTGAGATGCCCTGAGATGAGAGGAGTCTCCAGTGTTTTCCTGCTTCGCCCGCATTGCTTATTTTTGCTACCCGACTTCTAGGCTCACTGTGCCGGTTAATATTTGTCACAGAAATTAAAGTTCATGCTGCTTGCTGCTCCACCGAAGCCTCAGACAGGACAGAATGAGCATTGGGGAAGATAGTGGAGCTCTTTTTTTTTTTTTTTAACCACACATTTCATGTTAGGTACTGGGGATCCTGAAGGGCTTTCATAAGATAAAAAGAAAGGAGGACAGTCAGGGAGCCCACAGGAAATCCCTAACCCAGAGCCTTTCTCTCCAGAGCAAAGAAGGGTCCGACCAAAGATCTGGGCCTAGATTCCTGGGGCATCATCTGCATTTCTTTTGAGATACTTAACTATATAAGCTGAGGCAAAGAAATATTCTTGTAGAGGTCTCTTTCCCGCTTTTAGAGTACTGTATAAAAGGGGCAGTTTCTTTTTTTTCTTTCTTTCCATTTGTTTGTTTGTTTGTTTGTTTTTGAATTGAGACAAGGTCTCACTCTGTAGCCCAGTATGGCTGTGTACACTAGACTGGCCCTGAACTTGTGATTTTTCTTCCCATGCCCACACTGCCGAGATTACAGCCACGTACCGTCACCTATGGCAAGGAATGAGCTCTGAAAAATGAGGAACATTCTAGGGAGAAGGAGATGAAAGGAATTAATTCTGTTAAAGATATGTTCCCTAGGAACTTGGTGCTCTGCCACATAACCATTGTGTATGAGATACGAGTCCCAGCCAGATGTGGTGATACATACCAGAAATCCCAATACTCTGGAGGACGAGGCAGGAGGGCAGCAAATTCAAGGTCATTCTGAGGTACACAGAGGATTTGACTCGGTAGAATAAAACACAAAGAAACCCAAAGTGCCAATCTAGACTGTCACTAATGTGCCTGGACCTAAGAAACTACTTCACGTTGTCACTTAATGTTTAGTGCTCTTGCTGGGCAGTGGTGGCGCACGCCTTTAATCCCAGCACTCGGGAGGCAGAGGCAGGCGGATCTCTGTGAGTTCGAGACCAGCCTGGTCTACAGTGCTAGTTCCAGGACAGGCTCCAAAACCACAGACAAACCCTGTCTCGAAAAACAAACAAACAAAAAAAAAAAAAAACCAACAAACAAACGTTTAGTGTTCTTAATGTTTAGTGCTCCTGTTATCAGGTCCTTCACGTCTTCCTTCTCCTTTCACTTCCCTTTTCTGAGATAGCAGCTTACTCTGCAGCCCAAGCGAGCCTGGGATTCACAGGAATTCTCCCACAGCCTCCAAAGAGCTGGGATTACAAGCACAGGCCGCTAACTTCTTAAGCAAAATGCCTCTCTCAAAATCTGCTCTCAAATGTATAGGTTCGTTCAGCTTGGGGGCCGTAAGAATTTTTCCAGTGCTGTGAAACTTGGACATGTCCCTCACAGAGCTGGGGAACAATGGTACTGACTGCATCTTCAGAGCCAGCTCCTCTGAAACCGGAAATGTGAACAAAGCTGACTTAGTGCTAATACTTTCTCTTACTCCTGTAAGAAAGAGGAAAGACTGCGTTCGTTAGCTGTGATGTGAGAAACCACAGTAGAGGTTTTGTAAAGAGGAGCATTTGTGGCTTTTGCACAAGTTATTCCTAAACGAAGGCTGGGGACAGCATATGCCACTTTTCAGAGTCGTATCTGGATTGGTGTTTCACTGAAATGGAGACCTTTGAGCAAGACCGGAAAGACGAAATCTATGTTTCATGACCTCGGCAGGAAAGAAAGAGTTGCACGGTGGAACATTCTAGAGCAGCAGGCTCAAACCATGGCCCGGAAGAACAGTAGGCCTTTTGGGGTAGGAGGGGGCCAGACAGGGAAAATCTAATGCCCAATAAGGTTTCTGATAGTTTTCCACTCTCTCCCCTCCCTACCTGTTCACCCACTTCTGCAGACCTCAGACACCACCTCTAGCCTAGCGTGAGGGCTCTGGTCAAATAGCCAGGAAAGGAGAGGCAGAGGAAAGGAAGAATTTAAGAGATGCCAATTTGAGGAAGTCCAGAGCTTTTTGAACCATAAAGTTACCTGCAAAAACACTGACTCTATATTGAGTGCCCAGCTGTCCTGACAGTACCCCTAGTTAAGCCAGGCATAGAGACATGGTCCTAGAAGAAGTCAATGCTGGTTCTGAAACTATCCAGACTGAGCTAAGAAAGACACAAGAACTTTGCTACAGACACATACAAATACATGGCTCTTTGACAGACTAACTTGACCCCTTTATGAGAAGCTGCCTTACAACCAAGAACCCCCTGACTGTCCCTCTTCCCACCTTCCCTCACATACACAGAAAGGGGGTTTCCCTGAAGTTTTCTTACCCCTCATAGAAGGCCTCCAGTGGAAGGGAACACAGTTGCCTTCCAGTCTCCTCTCTGATATTCCATTTACCAGAACAGGCTGAAATCAGCGCGGGAATGCCTAGAGAAAGTCGCCATGTCTAGGTAGACTTTATGTTGCCTCTTGTTTGGTTGAAATCAATTCCAAAGAGGATTATTTTCAAACTGTAGTCTGTGCCCTGGACACACCCACTCCTTTGGAAAGCCAGCTATTTGTCTACAATCCCATTTCCTTCTCTTCCTCTGAAGGCATTTGAGCCTCAACTGTCCTACCTGCTCCTGTTGGGCCCTTTTGAGTTTGAAATTCTGTGTGACTCCGGAAGACATGTGCAGACGAATGCCTCTGTCCACCCAGTTTTCTGTGTTGGTGTGGCGTCAGTCTGCTGCAGCAAACCTTCAGCGATGGAGGGACAAGTCCCTTACTGACTGCGGCTGTCACTAGTGAATAAGTGACCGAGAGGAGCAAAGAATGAAGTTATGCCATTTACGGAAAAGAGGACGTCAGTGAAAGTACTCATATGAAGCCAGTTAAGCCAATCCAAGGAAGAGAACTATGTGTTTCCCCCATTTGCGGTTCCTGGGTCTTATATAGCTGAATAAAAGTTTCTATGGTACACAGCATTGGGTACATATGATATGAAAGTAGAAGTAGGGGACAAAAAGGCCCATCACAAGGGATGAGGGATAAAAACCAGGAGGGTAGGGGGATTCAGGGGAAAGTATACTCTATATGCAACATGTGCATGTATGCAAGCTTGAAAATATTCTAGCATAAGAGAAAAGAAGCTGTAGATGGAGGTGATGGCAATGCTCTTTTCTGTGTTTCTTGAGCTACTTTAGGCTCCATGGACTACATTAGGGATGTTTTTAAGTAGCCAGGTCTCCTAAACAGCATCAGGCTCAAGGAATTTCATGAATAAGTTATTTTCTTTTGGGCCACAAAGAAGCGATACACAGAAATTCTCGGTTGTGTCTGTTTAATTTCCGTGTAAAATAACTTAGCTTTTAAAGAATAAACTCTAATGAACAAGCAGATAAGTTGTCATACCAGGATACCTCTGTGCAAAATAAAACCTCGCATAAAATGTCTCCTGCAGAATGCTATCGTTTGCATAAGGCATGCCAAAATAGCTGGGCATGCTGGTGCGTGCTGGCTTTTCTAAACTCATTTACTCTTTCATACATACATAGACACAAACATGGACATAGACAGATGGTATTCTTCATCGAAGTCAGCTTCATTATCATCTCTTAGCCCACCCCATAAATTCTTTCATACTCGCAAGGAACAGGTAATATTGATACTTTTCTAAATGTCCCAGAAAAAAAAAATAAGAAACCATCCTAATTTTCATTTCTTTGTGTCCATCTGTTTTCTCTCTTTCTTTCTTTTTCATTCTTTTGTTCTTTCTTTTCCCTTCCCTTCTCCCTCCTCCCCCACAGCCAGGATAACATATCAAAACTCTAACAATCTAACAAAGGGCAGAAAAATGAAGATTCCAATTGATCTCACACATAAATAAATATTGAAAATCATCATAAAAATATGAATGCTTTGAATCTGGCAGTACAGAATGCTCCTACACCTGCAGAGAGACAAAACCATGTGCATCAAGTCAGAACGGGTTAATCTTTAAAAACCTATTAATTCATTTAAGTAACAGACTAAAAAATCGGTGTTATTGTGATGAATGGTGGCAAAGCCAAAAACATTCAGCACCAATACCTGATGATGGGCCTGGAGCACGCGCAAAACCACTCTTCATCATTTCTAAACCCTATTAATTAGCCACTTTAATGTTAGCATGTTTACATTTCTGAACATCTTGCTGGTGGCCCCCTTATTTCATAATATTGTTCTTTCCCTTTTTATCTGTTTGAGACAGGGCCTCATGTAGCTCATACCGGCTTCAAACATATTGTGCAGCCAAACATAACCTTGAATTTCTGACCCTCCTGCCTCTGCCTCCCAAGTGCTTGATTTACAGGTATACACCACCATACCTAGTTTATAGTCTTCTGGAGGATGCATGCTGAGCAGACAGTCTACTAACTGAGCTACAGCATGCCTAGTCTCTTTATTCATATTTTCAATAGGAGTAACAAATTGTACTTCTCAGTACTGTAAGGTGTGCTAGTTAGTTGATTTTTTTTATTTGTTTGTTTTTCTTTTTCATCAACTTGACACAAACTAAGGTCATCTTGGGAAAAGAGAACATCAACTGAGAAAATAGGCAAGTCTGTGGGGCATTTTTTAAATTAGTGATTTCTGTGAGTGTGTACAGTCCACTGAAGGTGATGCCACACTTAGGTAGGTTGTCCTGGGCAGAAGAAAACGGGCTGAGAAAGTCATGGGGAGCAAGCCAGTAAGCGACATCTCTGTTTCAGTTCCTGCCTCCAGGTTCCTGACTTGAGTTAATGTCCTGACTTCCCTCAGTGATGGACTGTGACTTGGGAGTTGTAAGGCCAAGTAAACCCCTTCTTCCACTATGTTGCTTTGAGTCAGTGTTTAATCACAGCAATAAAAATAAAGTTATGCAGATTCAATAATAATCTACAGAGAGTGCTACTCAAAGAATTCAGCTGTCCGTCCACCTTATTTTCTCGCCTATGTAACATACATAATATTGCTGAGCGCACTAAGATGGGTGATACACTACAGTTTCATTGAGTCCCAATTTGCTTTCCATTTCGCCAGTGGCTAGAGAGTAATGGAACCGCTGCTCTGGCTTGTTTATTCATATATGGTCTTATCAGCCAAGTAACACTCTTCCTAATGACTAAGACATTGGCTTCCCTCGATGCTAACTCCTGGATCCCCTTAAAGTGTGATTACACTAAATGACTTCATTGGCTGTAGTGACTTAACCGTAATTAGCTTCTTTGGCTATAGTAACTTAATGGTTCCTGTGCCGATTTTCACACTAGAATCACTTTAGAAGTTTCCTCAGATTTGCTTAATGGGCACAATAGAATTATAAACTCATGTAGTAGTAGTTTGACTCCAGTTAGAAAACTTCTGCTAGCTGCTGCAGTTTGAATAGCATACCATAACTCTTGTTGACAGTCTTCATCGTTAGGTCTTGAGAGGGTAGAACTTTCATCTCACTAAGGTATTTGGAGGTAGGGCATTTGAGAGGTAATTAACGTGCAGTGAGGCCATAAGTGCAGAGGCCCAGCTTAACAGAACTGTGGCAGTATAGGAAACAGAGACTCATGGGTTTTCTCTTCACCTATATGATGCCCTTATGCTCCTCGGGAGACAGTAGAGTCCAGCAAGAAGGCTCTCTCCAGGAGGTATTCCATAGTTACTCTGAGGCCTAACCAAGGCTCTGAGGACAGCACTGGAGAACATTGTGAATCACGGAGCCAGCTATTATTTCTTCCAATGCCCCCACTGTGGGCCTCCCTGCCACCAGGATTTCTCCTTTAGCATTTGTCTGTTTTTATCTTACCATTACCTTTGGTGATTGCATTTGACCCAACCAGGTTGACTGTCATGTTGAATCATTCAAAGCTATTTGCAGCCTTAATTACATCTCCAACATTTATTCATATTTGCCTTATAATATAACTTATTCATAAGAGTGTTATCCTATTACTAGTTACTTCCCATAGGCAGGCAACCACATGTAATTATAGGAGTCATGAATGCAGATGTGTGTGTGCAGGAATTTTATGGGTCATCATAAAACTGTACTTATCATAATGGCTATGTGAATAATCTCTCACTCCCTCGATAGATCATATACTTTGCAAGGGTAGATCCATGCCTTCTTTGTAAAATGAGTAAACAGAGAAATGGATGAAAATAAGAGATTGTGTATGCATATACCCATCTATATTGTATGCAATTCTAGGTAAACAAAATAACATGATTCCATATGTTTTTTCAAACATCCTTGGTGTTATTTGTTCCCCTTCTTCCTTCTCTCTCTCTCCCTTCCACATTTAAAGCCTCCCAGTTTTTCCATTTCCCCTCTGCAATACCTGTGTTCTGCCATTACCCACTTTAGAAATACACCCAAGAGTTCTCAACAATTTTGTTGCCTGAACAAAGTCAATACGATGTCAACGCCAGTTGTCATGCCAATATAGACAAGGGAAATTTCACATGGTCCCACCCTCAATGAAGAGCTGCAGATGGTCAGTGGCTACCGACAAAGGGAGACTCAGTTTCCTCCACAGAAAACTCCCACGTAGATCGTACAGTCCTAATCAGTCAGCGCTGTACGTGTGCACATATGAACGAACCTAAATAGACTCAGTAGGTTATATATCCATGTCTGTGTGCAGGCACACACACAAATATATATACACACATGTATAGTCATGAATTTTGGAGGAGGACCTGGGAGGAGTTGGAGATGGAGGGGTGGAGGTGATGTAGATTCAGCACTCATGCATGAGAGTCTTAAGAACTATTATTTTACTATTATTTTTAAAGAGAGAGAATAAGAACAAAATCTCTTTGCGTAAGTCTGTTTTGATCCACAGAAGGATCAAACATTATGCTAAAAACATTCCCAAGAATCCAGAAAGTTTATGTTTGCATGAGAATCCAGGCTGATAGCCCGCTGTGGTGCTTGTCACATTACTGGGGGCAATTGAGGGGTTGCCTGGCACCTCTGTTGACTTGGGCACAACCACAGGGTCTCCACACACCCATCTCCAGCTCCTTGCAAACACTCAGAACCCAACACCTGGGCACCTTGTGATCTCGACTGTTTATGACAAGATCAAGGGCATCCTGGGTGAGGTGAGTGGCGGGGGGTGAAGAAATGGTATCTAACGCCAAGGGTAAGGACTTAAAAAGATGAATATATTATACCTCATCGCAAAGGCGCTGTTGCTAGTTTGTGAGTTTTTTTCGGCTTTGATGTATGAAATACCACAGTTACTATATATTCTTTAACAAATATCACTCTGTTGTTTGGCCATTCACTAATCCCATTCCCCTTCCAGGGACCAGGCCCCTGTTCTGAGACACAACTCAGAATGGATTCAGTCCATACTCGTGTGGCACCTCTATTGACATATAATGCTCATATCATACGATTCACCAATTTAAGGTAGAGAGTTCACTAATCCTTGGTGTGTGCACAGCTGCGCAGCCATGGTTAGCCCCTAATTCCAGGACATTTTCACCCCTCCCCAGAGAAGCCTTATCTCCTTTTATCAGACTCCTCTCATTTCCTCCCCATCCCCCATTCAGTGTGGATTGCAGCAAGATCACTGTCCCCAAATTTTCCCAGCCTAATGCCACTTCTCTAGGGGAGGAGATCTGAAGACTGGTGTGAAGACCCGTGTGCATTCTTGGCCAGCTGTTTGATGGTACAAACCCCTCTTTCTGTGTCTCCATTTGTTAGACATAAATGAAGGCTTTTGGATCACCAGAAGAGACTTTCTTCTTTTTTTACTCCACCCACAAACCACTCTGTAAACAGGGTATAAGTTTAATTCAACAGCCCAGCAGTATGTATGTGTGTGTGTGTGTGTGTGTGTGCGTGCGTGCGTGCGTGTGTGAGAGAGAGAGAGAGAGAGAGAGAGAGAGAGAGAGAGAGAGAGAGAGAGAGAGCATGCCAGTGCTCACACACACACACGCCTGTGCTCACTCCACACATGCTTGTGTGGAGGCCAGAAGTTGATGTTGGGTGCATTCCTCAATATATTTGCAAGTTCGGAGCTTGCTAGGTTAGTTGTCACTCCCATTATGCCTGGACTTGTTCACTGCATCTGCAATGCCTCCCACCCCTTAAGAACCACCCTCAGCTATACCTCCTCCATGAAGTCTCATATGGCTCCCTATTTTATCTAAACTCTTCTGGAAATTCAGTGCTCTGTCTACCACGCAACACGGACCTTCCTTTTATATAGGAAATCTGTGGTCTTTACGCCTGATTTCAGAGCCACGCCCTGCAATGCTATTCTCTTTTTCTACCCAATGCCTCATCTTTACTGTTTCTGTACTCTTTCCTGTTTGAGCTCTGGCGAAATAGCACAGTACTTCCCAACTTGGATTGGAGGTGGTGAGGAGACAGCGTGGAACTCACATGGGTTCTAGCACTTGCATTATTCCCAGACCAGGCTTATGACCTAAGACGCTTTACCTCATTGCAGCACCAAGCAGCGACTTGTAGACTGGGAAGAGTCAAGTTATTTAGTCAAACTCGAAAGTAACACAAAGAAAACTCCCATGTGTGTCTGATCCCTGTGTTTGTGCCTTTAGCCTTCATTCTGAGTGATCTTTCTACAGGAGAAAGTTACAGAGCTGTGATGAGTTCAGATTTCTCCTGTAATAGATGAGTGTTGGGCCCAAGAGAGAACTCCACCCTATAATCTTATCAAACCCCATATCACAAAGAACACCCCAAAAGCACCAAGCTCTTGATTGCTCCAACACTGGGTGACATGTCAAGGTGAGAGCAAATTTGGAAGAAAGTGAGGCTGCCACCCCGAGTCTCAGTCATTTACCTCAATGAGGCCAAATTTTAGAACTAATTTTCAATTAGCCAAAGATTTTTTCTCACAAATTGTTCTTAAAGTTATCCAATTATTTTCAGAAAGAGCTCTACATTTGAGCATGCTTCACCAACCCATGCTTGATGGAGCTCTGCTTTTCTGATGTGAAAAATGATAAACGTTCATTGTGGGAAGCTTTAAAATGAAGAGAAATATAGAGAAGGAAGCAAAAGCACCACAACCCAGAGATAAACACTGATAACAGTTTGGAGTATTTCCTCCTAGACTCACCAGCTTGCACGCTCCCGCCCTCTCAATAAAGAAAGAAATATATTCATCATGCACCATTGAAATCAAAGTCACAATAGAACTGTGTAGCCCCCTTATCCTGTCTAAAGTTAATATTTTAGATTGGCATGCAAAATAATGGGTTTTACTGTAGCATCTTTATATGTTCATTTCAATATACATTCCTCCTGTATCCTTGAACCTGGTTTATCTTTGAATAGTCCCCTATTTGCTTCTGAATTTATTCCTATCATGACCTGATTTTTGAAAATAAGTAAGTCAATTTTAACACTGGTTTTTCAGAAACACTTTCTAGAATCCTCAAAGAGAAAGCCTAATAAATAAAAGAAAATGGCTCCAAAAGCCAAAAGCAGCAGAGAGCTATGCAAAATTGTTCTGATAGCCAAGGAATTCTCTTGCATTCATGGGGCACTTAATTCTGTAGTAGCAGGCACTGAACTTAATTGTCTCGTATATTCATATACAGTTTATGAATTGCAAAATCAGCAGGAGGTAGTAAGCTCCTGTAGTGCTCTGTACATGTATTTCCCATTTTTCAACACCTACTACATTTGAGAGATTTTTTTTTGTCAATGAGCTGAGATCTCCTTCTCCCCCTGCCCCATAAAAACATCTCAGTGAATCTGCCAATGCATTTGGTGGCCTCTGGGCAGCAGGAGATATCAGAGGAGAAGATTTCAGTTGTGAATGTCATTCTTTGCCCAGGAAATGCGTGCATCATCAGGTACCTAACACATTCTCTACCCCGTCTCCCCTGGGCGGAAGGTTTTGTTCCTTCTCTTTGGTGCTCAGCTCTCTGAGAAGTCTCACGCAAAAATGGTTGCACTGGATTCATCACCGAAAGGAAGAGCAAGGAATGAGACCGACAGCTCTTGTTGTGGGGGTGACTCAGAGTTTCTCTGGTCATAGTCACTAAGAGGCCAGGGCCAGGAAAGCCCTTCTCCTAGGCAACCATTTTAAGATGAAAAATTGCTCACTGCACTGAGAATCTCAATTTCATGGAAGATTGGGTTAAGCTAGAGGAAAAATCAACTCATGCTTTCAACTTTAATTTTGCCGTAACCGCTCATAGAAAACCCTCTTTTACATAAAATTGTGACGAGACTAGAAAGAAATTAATGCTATTGCTAAAAAGAAGAGAAAGGGAATATAATAACTCAAAACAATTTGAAACACAGCTATTGTCTCATTTCCTTTTCTGCTTCATATAAGCTTTTGATGGTTATAATTACAGACTTATATGAAGTTTGTACCCTGCTTTATTCATGTAGATTTTCCTAGTAAGAATCTTATTAAAAATGAAAAAATAATGTTCCATGTTTTAAATTTTTAATTTATTATTATTTTAGATGTATATGTGTGTACATGTGCAAGTGTGTGTGTGTGATTGTATGTGTACATACATGTGTATGCAAGCATGCACACACCATAGCACAAATATGGAGGTCAGGAGACAACTTTTGGGGGTCAATTTCTTCTTTCCTACATGGACTAATGAGGGTTTAAACACAAGTTACCAAGATAGTGTGGCAAGCACTTATATCCACTAACATCTCCCTGAACCAAGTAATGTTTCTTTTTTTAATGATATTGCATCACTTGTGATATTTTTCTTCTTCTTTGCATTAGGTACAGAGTTAGGACATTTAAGACATGGTTGCTCTCTCAAAGAGGATTCATTACTTCTGAAAAGAAAAGAGCCAGTTCTTGTGGATGATTTCAGAGCCACGGCCTGCAATGATATTCTCTTTTTCTACCCAATGCCTCATCTTTACTGTTTCTGTACTCTTTCCTGTTTAAGCTCTGGCGAAATAGCACAGTACTTCCCAACATGGATTGGAGGTAGTGAGGAGACAGCGTGAAACTCACATGGGTTCTAGCACTTGCATTATTCCCAGACCAGGCTTATGACCTAAGACGCTTTACCTCATTGCAGCACCAAGCAGCGACTTGTAGACTGGGAAGAGTCAAGTTATTTAGTCAAACTCGAAAGTAACACAAAGAAAACTCCCATGTGTGTCTGATCCCTGTGGTTATGCCTTTAGCCTTCACTCTGAATGATCTTTCTACATACAGTAGGAAGTCACAGAGCTGTAATGAGCCCAGATTTCTCCTGTAGTAGATGAGTGTGGAGCTCAAGATGGAGCTACACAGTGGGCCCTCTAATCCTTCAGTTAAGTTTGAATCCATGAGCAACATCAAGTTGAGGTCTATCTGAACAGTTCTGAAGCAATGAAGTACGTATGGGTGCAATGAGTAAGCCTCCAGTGATTGGAGTCTATCACCTTCGAACTCAGATGTTTGTGTTGGAACCTATGAACTACTCCTAACTAAAGTGCTATCTCACTGTTCTTGATGTGTGGAACCCTCTCTCGCACCCCTTTAATCTAGTTGGTTGCTTTACAGGAGAGTGTGCTCTGGTGGGTTAACACCTCACCCCCATGGTAACCAAGTGAGAAGATTCTAGCATCTTGGAGGGCACCAAATATTAAGGTGAGAAAAAAATCTTCCAACATGAGAGACCCTCGCCTAGTGGACTGGGGATAGGATCTCAGAATGGGATACAACTCATAGTTTGTATAATTCATTAATATGTTTGGAAACCTAGAATTCCCATTGCTTAGCTTGCATAAGAATCACCTCTCCAAATCATTTGTATCATAAGCCTCTTTTACTTCTCAGGGTTCTCTTTAGTATCCCAAATTCTAGGAGAAAAGTGTGTCCTTATCCAAGAAAATGTTTAGAACTAGTGAAGTTCATGAAAGAAACTAGCACCAATATATTCTCAAGTGCAAAGATCCATTTGAACACCATTTGGTAGCTTTAGGTCTGCTAATTTCTGTCCAGACTTCCAAGCAGGGTATCAGCTCTTAAATCAACACTCCCCTTTACCGTTTTTTTTTTGTTTCAAAATGTGTTTTATATGTATATATGTGTGGTGTATATGTTTAAGGTATATGTGCATGCATGCATGTGTATGTGTGTGTTCAGATGTTTGAGTGTGCACATGTGTGCTATTAGCTCTCCTCCTTATTCATTGAGTCCGGGCCTCTCAATTGAGCTCAAAGCATGCTAATTGGATAGTCTAGCTAGCCAGCTTGTTCCAGGGATTTCCTGCTTCTCTCTCCTAAGTCCCATGGTTACAAATGGTTACCACACACACCCAGTGTTTTTGTGTATTCCAAAGATCCAAACTCTGATCTTTAGGCTTGCAAGGTCTCATAAGGGACACTAAAGATGACCATAGAAGAAAAGTGGATCAAGTTTCCCTGCCAGGGTGGAGACAGATGAATCTCCGGTACTCAATGGCCACTCGGTCCAACAAATCATAGAGTTTAATGAAGACATCCTGTGTCAAAAAAATAAATAAATAAAAGGAAGAAATATCAAGGGCAAAAAAAAAAGAAGAAGAAAAGTGGATCATGATACAAGTGAGTTGAAATGGTGATTCTTGACATCAGTAAGTCATTTCCAAACCCCACAAAATGACTTTTTTTCTTGTCTTTTCTAACTAACACTGCAGTATATTTTTAGACTGAGTCCAAGAATACTTGTACATGAATGTATTATTGACTTTGTTCAATACTGTCTTTGATTTGTTGAAATAAACACTTTACACTGAGGTTGCAGCTGAGACACTAGAAGATGGGCATTGGCATAGCCTCTGAAAATCAAAATGAACACTTTGACTTGTAAAAGGATTATAAAAAACATGGTAGAGAATAGATCAGGGACATCTCCTTCAGTGCTGTTTCCTACCATTTGTGAGAGGGAATTTTGCATACCCTCATAGTCTCCTGTCCTGTAGGAATGGTTGCTGGGCATTTCCCTACAAAATGATGCAAACTGCAAAAAAGACACGTTCCCATTTTCTTGCTCTACCTCGCATCCTCAGTGAGCTACCTCAGTTCCTTTGTCCACACAGCCATCAGACTTCCTCTAATTGCTCTGACTCAAATGGAGATTAAGTTTGTGGTTGGAAATGTGACATTACCAAGAAAGTTCAGTTAGTACAAGGACTATTCTCAGACTCCTGTTTGCAAGCCCAAGGAAATAACTTTAGGCTATATACTGATATGCAAAGCTATTATGCGAGTCTTGTTAGGACTTGAGACTTAAAAGCTTACCCCCACTCCCCGCTTTGTCAAAGGAAGCAGTTCAAGGAAATTTTTAGTGAGACTACCTACTACTGATCATTTATGTTCAGGAAGGACAAACAAATTCTGGAAAATCAAAAGCCAGGAAACATCAAGAATGTTTTAAGCTAACAGTTTCAAAATTATTCCCCACATAACCTTTGTTTTTTATGTTCTCTTTGCTCTGGATCATCTTTTTGCTGGAAGTAGAAATATGGTTTTGTGTAGCTAGAAGTCACTGAGGACATCACCAACCGCACCAGAAATCAAACTAGAAGCTAAGAGTGGCAAGAAGTCAGGCTTGAAAGTGATGATATGTGTAAACAGATGATGAGAATACGGTTAATGGGACGGTAGAACCAAGATTCGTGTGGGTTCTAGAATGAGTTCTTTTTTTATCTTTATCTAAACCAATGGTCAAGCTCTGTTTTGTCAAATGGGGCCAGAGTCAGAGGTCTGGGACTGAATTGGTTATGCTGGTAGGATGGGCCATCCCACAACATATATATGACCCTTCTTTGTTACTGATAAACTAGCTGAACTGCAACACAGACTTTCCCAGATCAGAGTGCGAAGATGTGAGGATAAATTGTCACTACTGTTGGCTACATGAGGTAGCCATTTCACATCTGGTGACAAGGCCCCCAGGGCCCTGAAATTGAGGGGTCTAGTTGAAGACTTTCTCGAGGACTCTTAGTTCCTTGACCTACACAGGAATTAAACATTTGAGTATGTAATCAAAATGAATGTTAACTGACCATACGCATCATTTATTAGTCTGTTAACTACAAACTTGAAGCTCAAACAAATAGAAATATATTGTCCCAGGACTATAAGAGCCTAGAAATCAAAGCTTAAGATGCCTGCATGATTGATTCCTTTTAGCAATTCTGGTGATGGATCTGTCCCTTGCCTCTGTCTTAGGTTCTGCAGGTTTGCTGGCAGTCTTTGGTGCTCCTTGTTTATTGCCATGCAATCACAATTTCCAGCCACCATGTTAACAAGGCATTCTATATGCTTGTGTTTCTGCCAATTTTCCCATTTTGAGTAAAATAATAGGCACATTGGATTAAGGGCCCATCCGATCTCAGTACAATCTCCTCTTAGCTGTGTAGCAACCCTATTCCCAAATCTGTCATAAACTGAAGCATTGGGAGTTAGGAATTCAACAGCTGCATTTTTGGAAGACACAATTCAACCCACCACACATGATCTTTATTTCTGTAGTGCACAGGGATGAGTACTTGAAGGTAGAAGGCAGTGGAGGTAGGGGCAGAAGACTAGGAACAAACTTAAGTGTAGCACTGCCCTAGTGAAGAGAGAAAAGTGTGTAAGCGAATTCAGATGCTAGGGAGAAAAACCCAGGGATTCCACAGTAAAATCAAGGGCCATATATCTTATTTAGACTATATATAACATTTTATAAGAATAGATGAAGGTGCAAAAATCATTCACAAGTATGAATTAGTATTACATTTTACTTATAAATATGCTCTTATGAATCAAGAAGAAAAGACAATTACGATTTTTTCTTCTCTGGAACTTTCTAATGTAAAGTTTCCCAAAGTTCTTAACTCTGAAGGGAAAATAGCAATAGATTACCTTGGAGAGAATAAAAGGGTATTCATCATCTAACCCTTCCCCACTGAGAAAAGAAAGCAGGGGCATTACAGGCTTCTTATTCAGATGCCCCTTAAGTGAAATGTAGTTTGCTGTGGCTTATTTGAAAAAAAAAAAGTGGAGGCCATAGCTACAAGGTAGTCTGCTGCAAAGAGGAAAGATCATGGAGGGGAATGGAAAAAGCCAAAAGTGGCAGTGACATTTTCTTGAATGGGTTCGACATTTCACTAACAGAGATTAGGAAGCTATTTTAAGTCAGGGGTGATTTGGTTTCCAAATGTGAGCTTTGGTTGCTAGAACAGCCTTTGCTTAATCAGAACCTCAGTGACCACAGTGCTAGAACAGCCTTTGCTTAATCAGAACCTCAGTGACCACAGGCAAACAATCTGAGGGATGATGCCTCTTGGCAGGCTAGGCTGCACCTTCAGGGACACTGTAAAGACCCAGATACCTTGAAGAAAGGAATAGGGGCATGCAGAGGGAAGAAGTGGGAGTGTCCACATAAGAGGCTCTGGCACCTGCCGTGATGCAGACTGTCAGGGCTTCAGAGTACTTTGGGGGAATTAGAAAGTGGGTGCTGAGTCACTTACCCAGACTTTCTAGAAGGCAAAGGTGGGCAATTCTGGGTTTTGGTGGTCACAGAATGTGGCTTCTGGTGGGCCACAGTCTAGCTACTCTGGAGCGCAAAACAGAGCAGAAGAGGGAGGAGAAATGCTGTACCCAAGTTTTTCATCTGGAAGGTTCGCCTTCAACATGCTGCCTTTACATAGTCTTGTTGATGGCCCATCACGCGTGGCACAGGCTTCTGAGACAGGATCATTCCTTACTCAAGGCAACATGATGCCTTATGTAGGGTTTACTGCATGCCGAGTTCCACTGTAAGGGCTGTGCAAGCATCTTATTCATTCTATACTCTAGATGAAGAAACGGAGCTGCCCATATGTGAGACAGCTTGCCCAAGTTTATACTGGGAGCAGGATGCAGAGCTGTGATTAGAGCTCCAGCATGACGCATGCACAATGTCACCATCACTGAATACTTCCTGGTCAGGACACATGAAGGAAGGACAGCAGAGGAGAGCAAAGCCACTGCCTGGAGCCAATGGGGAATTACTTTTCTAGAGACGCTTCTTTCCGGAGGCTAGCCCGCGCATGAGACCGTCGGAAAAGCGGCTGTTGTTGAATAGAAATCCTCGTGCAATGGCACTTCACAACAGAAAACGCCCAGTGTGTGGTCACACGCTCTTAAAGATTCCATGGCTTCCGTACATGCATCACTCATAGACTCACCCTAAATTCCTTGCAAATGTGTACTGTTAAAGTTCTTCCTGACACCCACGAGTCTCTAGCTAAATAGACTTCGCAGTCTGTGTAGCAGAGCTGCAACCCAGGGTCCACTGAATGCTGCAGCTCCCAGGTGGCCTGGCTGCCCCTGGAACCACAGAGTCAGACAGACCTAGGGACCTTCTGTCATGTTCAAGCGACTTCGTGGGCATGAAGAAGTCAGTGAACTGTACTGTCCTCATATATAGATGGGAGTTTAAGATATCTGAGACCTCAGGGGTAATGAAGACCTCGTAAGAATTTGTGGGAAAAGCACAATGCCTGCCACCCCGGGAGTGTCGTGATCTTAAACCATCAAGAGATTCCGTTTCTACAGGGAACCCACCCCTCTCAGGGATGAGCTTTGCTCCTTTGCAATGGCATGAGCAAGTAACCGCTCCTGTGCAAAGTAGGCGCTGCATGAGGGACGGCCGACTACAGTGTATAGTAAGGCATGTTGTTGATTCATTTCGCGCCTCCTTGGCTGTGCCTCACTTTCTCCACCTGCACACGGGTCTAATAATACTTGCCACCTACAGATCTTGCTGCTGGAGCAAGGCTTCTTATAGGCAAAGGCAAGGGGAGCAGGGGCTCATTAGAAGATGTACATCTAACAAAGTGGAAACCTTTGAACTTTCAGAGCTCTGGGGTTGTCGTGCTAGCTTTATCTTTTAAACTCCATTTCGGCACTTCAATTGCATGAGCAGTGAATTGCTCTCTTCTGTTCTCAAGCCAGGGTGTTCAAATCAGGCGTGGACTCTGACCTCTCTCGGTGTCTCGTGGTCCAACTTACCTCTCACGGGAAGGCCAGTGAGTGACTGTGACCGAGCAACTCGTCGTCCCTGTCATTTCAGCAGTTTCATCCTATTTTGCCTACAGGGAGAAAGCAGGGTAGCTGTGCACCGGGAGTGAGGTCTAGACTGTCAAAGGCAACAGGCAGGGGATAGTTGCTTTATTTTCAGGAGAACTTGCTTCAAAGTATCTTTTCATTCATTCCGCTTATACTCAGTGAGCACCTACTACGTGCCAGACACTGTTCTAGTAAACAAACCAAAGTCCCTGGCCTTGCGCACATTAGACCTTGGAGAGAACGGAGAACTGGTGATCACATGGGAGACATTCAAGAGATAGCTTGAAGTAATAATAAAGGTCCTGAAGGAAGTGAAATGGGGTAATCGATTTAAAAACTGGCCAGGATCCAAAGCTGGTTTAATTGAGACAATTAAGAAAGGTCCCTTTTAAAATAACTCATCTCTTCCTGGGACTTGGGGACTAGAGGCTACCTCTAGAACTGTCTGAACCTATCTGAGATTCCCTTAAAATTTAAAATCTGAGCGAAAGCGGATCACTCCCACACTGTTCAGGCTCGAGTGTGAATTCTATGTCAGATCCTCTCCATCTCATCCAAAAGGAAGAAACACAAGGTGGGCCTAAGGTCTCAGTGAGCAGACGGCCATGTGACATACAAGTGGATCTCTTGGCCACCTCTCAGTCATCCTTTCCGCCTTCTCCTCAAGGTGCTTTACCCTGGCAGGGACAATCTTGAGATGACGCCTGACTAGAAATGGGTTTCCAGAGCCATCGATCTTGCGATCGCAGTTGCCATACCTGCATTCTTCCTTCCTATCAACAAACACTGGAAAAGCTCTGATTCATGGCCTCGTAGCTCTTCCACACTGTGCGCGCCTCTTGTTCTGACTCAGAGTGGAAGAGCGCGGAGCCTTTGGTTGGCAGGGCTTAGTAATGCGGAAGGAAACGGTTACTAGGAAATGAAGAGGTACACGCATCAAAGTGATCAGCAACCAAAGGACGGTGACTTGGTTCTTTCTTGCATGGTGGAATAGAGAAGAGTAGGTGTGTGACAGACGGGGACCCAGATGACCCCCGCACTACTCAAAGGGCCAAGGCCAGCTTCCTATGAAGCTGCCTGGGAAGTAGGCGGGGACGGTCCCTGTCGGGCCTCCATGTTGTTTATTTGTGCGTTCCTGAAATAAGCAATCTCAATCTTTAATTTCCATGTGGAAACATGCCCCGCTCTCCCCTGCCCTCAAACTGTGGGTGTGTAGATGAACAAGAGCATAAAATCACTCAACAATTGGGTTTGTAGATAGTAGTCAGAGACCTGCGCTGGGAAATTTTACTCACAGAAGCTCTCCTCTTATCTACCTTCCCTTTGTTTTGTCACTGAGCTGTGGGCATAGTCAAGGTCAGCTGAACATTCTGGAAACATTTAGAATCCAACAACAATAGTACATAGCACTTTGCATGTGCTTTAACACTGTTTCAGTGACTTTCTAAGAACACATCCAATCTTTAAGGTAACTATCAGATTATTATTATTACTATTATTATGATGATGATGATGATTCCCATTTTTAAAATAGAAACCCGAGGCCCAAGAACATTTGTGTTACTTGTCTTGCTCTAAAAGGTGAGGACAGGATATGTGCAGACATTTTTTCCAAGTCTGTACACACGTGCGTGTGTGCGTGCACACACACACACACATACACACATGCACACATGAGAATTGTGTGATGTATACACTGTATTTTAATCCTACTCAACCTTACCCTTTCCTCCACACACTCCTGAATCCCCATGTGCTTACATTCCCCCTCCCAAATAAAGGTCCCACTTTTAAAAAAATAACCCATTGAGTCTATTTAGTGCCTTTCCTGTGACCACTGGAGTTTGGTCAACCCACTTGGAGCCGAACACTTCAAGAAAACCAAGACTCCTTTTCCCAGAAGCCACCAACTGTCAATAGCTCATCAGGAGTTGGAACTTATGAACCACTCTGCCTCCGTGTTAGAATGTTGAATGGTTTGGTCTTGTACCTGCAGCCACAGTTGCTATGCCCTTGTAAGTGCAAAGGTCCTGTGGTATTCAGGAGACACTATTTTGCAGTTACTCTTACCCTTCCAGCCCCATTTTCTGTTATGTTCCTAGGCATGCAGGGGGAAGGGTGTGCCATAGATGACCCACTTATGGCTGTCACTTGTTCTCTGCCCTCTGGCTGGTTGTGAGTCTAGTAACTACTAGCATCCACCACATAACGATGCTTTGCTGATGAGGATCAAGAGCTGCATTAATCTCCGTGTCTAGAGTCCAGGCCTGTCTCTTAACCATCACATAGCCTGCTGTTCTTGGTACCTAAGGCAGGCACTACAGAAGCTCCTAGGGCTTCCGTCTACTCATGCAAGTTTGTTTAAACTCCGCCTCTGCCCCTCACTTCATGTACGACTTAATGTACTATTTATCGTCCTCCCAACCACTTCCAGAAAAGATGGGAGGAGGTGACTTATAATTCACTAAACACCTACCGGCTACCTTATAATTATTTGTTACAAACCCACGCATTTCCCCCAAGTGTTTTTTCATACCTTCTCTTTCCTCAGAGAATCAGGACTGTGAACATCTAAAGCCCAAATGAGCACCATAGTATTTTCTGGAAAGTATGAGTCGGGCAGGCACAATGCCCAGAGATAGCCCTGACACGCACCTTTGATTTTATTTTTAGAAACTTGGAGCCAAAGCAAAAATAAGACTAAATAGTTAAGACAAGAAACTAGAGTTTGGTTATTACATACAACAAGCCCTCCTGCCTGAGGCTCACGGGAGAAATGAACTGGCTGGCTTAGCTCTGCCTGCTAGCCGCACAGAGTGGTGTGCTTCCAATAACAGTCAAGGGCTTGATGGGAGGGGAGTGGATGATGACTATCTATATACTTTGTGTTTCGTCCCAGAGGCTCCTGATTGGAGAGAAAAGGGTCTGAACATTTCTGAGCAGTGATCCATCCACATTCCTGGAGGAAGAGGTCAAACTGGTTACGGAAGCTAACAGCTAACATTTGTAGCACAATGGAATGAAATAAAACCCGGGAAGAGCCTATAATCCATGACCCTAGAGAAGCTAAGTAACAAGGTGAACTCTAAGAAACACATATAAAGATCCACCTGGAAAGGGGAAATAGACAAGATCACCTGAGAAAAATGGGAGGGGGGAGAGAAGGAAGGGCAGAAGGGGAGGAGGAAAGGAGAAGGGGAGAGGCGAGGAGAATTTGAAGGAGCAGGATAGTCGAGATGGAGGAAAGACAGAGATGAGAGCAAGGAAAGAGATATTTTGATTGAGGGAGACATTAATGGGCTAGCCAGAAACCTGACACTAGAGAAATTTCCAGGAATCCACAAGGATGATCCCAGCTAAGACCCTAAGCAATAGAGGAGAGCATGCCCAAACTGGCCTTGCCTTCTAGTCAGACTGATGAATATATTAAAATATCATCACAGAACCTTCATCCAGCAACTGATGGAAGCAGATGCAGAGACCTGCATCGGCACACTGGACTGAGCTCCCAAGCTCCAGTTGAAGAGTGGGAGAAGTGAGAATATGAGCAAAGCCGTCAAGACCATGAAGGGTTCATCCACTGAAACAGTTTACCTCAGCTAATGGGAGCTCATCAACTCCAGCTGGACTAGGAAGGAACCAGCAGAGGACCAAACTAGGCCCTTTGAATGTAGGTGACAGTTGTGTGGCTGGGGCAGACTGCAGGCGCTGGCAGTGGCACCAGGATTTATCCCTACTGCCTGTACTGGCAATGAGCCTTACCCTCTCTGAGGAGTAGATGGGGGTGGGGAGGGGGGGAGTTGGAGGGGATGGGAGGAAGGGAGGAAGTGGGAACTGGGATTGAAAGGTAAAACGAAAAAAAAAAAGATAGTTTGTTTTCTTTGTTTAAAAAAAAAAAGAGAGAAAAGAAAAGAAAAAAAAAAGAATCCCAGGAAGCTAGTTGCTAACCTTGTGTTTCTACCATAATTTGCAGGTAATTTTCAAGATTTCAGCCAGTAGAATTGTGGTTATCAACCTGAGGGTCGAGACCCGTTTGGGGTCAAACCAACCTTTCACTGGGGTCACATACCTGATACCTTGCATATCAGATATTTGCATTGTCATTTGTAATAGTAGCAAATTTACAGTTATGAAGTAGCAATGAAAATGATGTCATGGTTGGGGGTCAGCACAGCGTGAGGAGCTGTGCTAAAGGGTCACGGCATCAGGAAGGCTGAGAACCGCTGCAGTAGAGAAAGTCCCTACCACTGCAGTTTCAATTCTGTTTCATGCTCGTCCGTGGAACTTTCTGTCACTTAGGTCATCTGGCCGTGTTTTCTCTCCCTTTATGGCAACTCTTCTCTGTTAAAACTTAAAACTCATTTCTATGACAGTAATGTATCAGGATTTCTTTTTAGATTAGGGGCTCATAGACTCCAGGCCGGCCTCTAACTCTATGTAGGTGAGGATGATTTCGAACTTCAGACCCTCCTGCCTCCGTATCTGAGTGCTGAGACTACAGATGTGTACCACCATAACTGGTTTTAATTTGGTTGATACCAGAGATGGAACGCAGGCTCCATGCATTCTCAGCAAGTGCTCCACCAACTGAGCTGCATCCCCAGCCTTCATCAAAAACAAAGTACTCAAGATTGTCATGGTTTCTAGAGAGGGACACATAGAAGGAAATATCTCACATTTTGAGACAAGTGGATTTGCCTAATGTCTAGAGATGCACTCCCAAAATCTCTTGCCAAGCCGGGCGGTGGTGGCGCACGCCTTTAATCCCAGCACTCGGGAGGCAGAGGCAGGCGGATCTCTGTGAGTTAGAGACCAGCCTGGTCTACAGAGCTAGTTCCAGGACAGGCTCCAAAGCCACAGAGAAACCCTGTCTCGAAAAAAAAAAAAAAACTCTTGCCTGCTTAACCAGGGCTCACTTCATCACGTTCCAATTTATTAGTGTTTTTTTTTTCCTTTGCTTGAGTAAATGGTGCTTTTTACAAACCCAACCTAGGCTTGCAATGTGCAGACCTAGAGGGCTTCTTTCCTGAGTTTAGGTGAGGCAATGTCTCCTGTTCCCAATGAGAGACAGTAGCATTTTTCCAGCCACTCACTGACCAGCTCATGCTCCTGTGTAGCTGCTAGAGCACACACAAGTCTGCAATGCCTCTGATGACTTATGGCTGCTGTGTTAACACCACCAGGCTTTACATCAGACTGCATCTTTGGCTGAGCATCCAAGGAATGTGAATGGATAAAAGATGGAAACTTTTTTTTTCTTTTCTGAGCATGTTGTGGTGTTCAAGAATCTTTCTAGGGATTAGTTCTTCTTATCATTGCAGCAGATCTTGGAGGCAGGGCTGACCAGGATCATCCCCATATTATGGGCAACTGACATTGAGAAGGAATGGGGAACTCCCCAGTATTCTGTGGCTTCAAGTAGCATAGCCAGGACTCAAATAATGCTAGCGAGAGGACCCTGCCTGTGCATTTTCTCACCAAGCATACTGTCTCTCAGGGTGCCCTAATGCATGGAGGTGGAGCTGGGATTAACTGTGGGTATTCTTTAGTCATTCCTTGGATTCTCTAGGTTCAGTATCTTAATTAGACATCATTGATTAAAAAAAAACTTGTGGGGTGGTCTTGTGAAATTGTGTGGCCACACAATACTTTGAGTCATAGACTTTATTAGAGAGATAGAGTGTGGATGTGGATGTCTGCTTATGGGGCAGGGGAGAGAACCCAGAGAGCTGAACTTTCCTGGGCCTTGATTTCTTTAAAAGTCAAATGAGAGGATTTTTATCTATTTCATAGGCTTATAGGTGAGTTAGTTAAAGTAGCATGGGGCTGGGTAGATGCTTCAATTGGTAAAGTGCTTTGCATTGGTAAAGTAAATTGCATTGTCATGCAAGAATGAGAACTTTAGTTTGGGTCCTCAGTAACCAAATGAGAATCCAGGTGCAATGACATGCCTGTAATTCCAGCACTGAGAGGTAGAAACAGGAGGATGGTGGGGATTAGCTAGGCATCCAGAATAGCTGAACCAATGAGCTCCAAGTTCAATTGAAGATTCTCTAACAAAAAAATAAGAAGGCTGAAGAAATACTTCCATGGGTAAGAGCAATTTTAATGCAAACATGAGAACCTGAGTTCAAATCCCGTGCACTCACATAAGAAAAAACAAAGCTACGAGTGGTAATGTGTTCCTTACCACTTCCATAAACATACCCACGAGCATAACCACACACAAATGATTGCACTTAGCACGTACTGTTTTAAAATTATATGCATATATGGGGTGGGAGAGTGTATGTGCACAGGAGTTTAGGTGTCCTCAAAGGCCAGAAGAGGGTGCTGGATCCTCGGAAGCTAGACTTGTGAGTAGTTTACATGGGTACTGGAAACTCAGGTCCTCTGTAAAAGCAGTAAGTGCTTTTAATTTTCAAGACCAAGGTCTCACTATGTAGCTCAGACTGTCCTGGAACCCACTATGTAGACCAGGCTGGCCTCAAACTCACAGAGATTCACCTGCCTCTGCCTCCCAAGTGCTGGGATTAAAGGCATGAGCCACCACCATGTGGCATATTCTGATATTTTTCAAACGATAAAATGTGACGAGCTTAAGTAAAAAGGAGGACCCTAAGAGGGACACACACGGAGGGCCCCAAGAAGGGGAAATAGTTAAGATCTCCTGGGTAAACTGGGAGGGGACCAGAAGGGAGGGGATAAGGATGGCAGCATGAGGAATCAAGATGGCTGAGTTGGGGGAGAGCGGGAGAACAATGAAAGTGGTATCTTGATAGAGGGAGCCATTTTGAAGGTAGGGAGAAAACTGGCGTTAAGGAAATTCCCAAGAATCCACAAGGATGACACCAGCTAAGACTCCTAGCAATAGTGGAGAGGACGCCTGACCTGGCCTTCCCCAGTAATCAGATTGATGACTACCTTAATTGTCATCATAGAGCCTTCATCCACTAACTGATGGAAACAGATGCAAAGATTCACAGCCAAGCTCTGGGTTCAGCTCGTGGAGTTCTGTTGAAGAGAGGAAGAAGGGATCATATGAGCAAGGGGGTCAAGATCATAATGGAGAAAACTATGAAGACAGCTGACCTGAGCTAGTGGGAGCTCACGGACACTGGACTGACAGCTGGGGAGCCTGTATGGGACAAAACTGGACCCTCTGACAGTTGTGTGGCTTGATCTGTTTGTGGGGCCCCTGACAGTGGGACCAGGACTTATCCAGGGTGCATGACCTGGCTTTTGGAATTTATTTCCTATGGTGAGATACCTTGCTCAGTGTTGATGCAGGGGGGGAGGGACCTGGTTCTGCCTTAACTTGGTATGCCAACCTTTGTTGATGCCCCAAAGGAGGCCTTGTGCCCTCTAAGGAGTGGATAGGGAGTGGGATGGGTGGAGATGGGGTGCAGGAGAAGGGGAGAGATTGAGAACTGTGGTTGCTATGTAAAATTAAAAAAAATTAAATGAAAAAATGAAGAAACATGACAAGCTTACTTTCTGAAAGAGGTTGAATAAGATATTGTCCTAATTCATTGACTTCTCGTCTATATTATGCATGCTTGTCTTATGATTTTATAATTCATAATGTGACCTCAGATTTACCACATCTGCCAATCCAAGGATTTTTTTTTTCCCTAAAATACCAAGGAAAGAAGTATGCTCCATCACAGTCCTCAGACAGACATGCATTGTGTAGCTGTGTCTCTGGCCACTGTTCATCTCTGGGCTCCTCTCTACAAGGATCCAGAATATGCTAGAATAAGGATGGTTCACTCCAGCCCCATTTCTAAACAGTAAAGAGAAATGGCCATAGTATACATAATTCATAAGTTTTGGAGTAATCTTTCCTAAGACTTTGTCAATATGTAAATTGTGCAATTTCTATCTTTTTTTTTTTTGCTATACATACCCTTGTGAAACAGAAGTTACATAGCACCAGACAAGAAAAAGCAAATCAAGGAATAAATGATACTAAACTTGAAATGGGTGTCCTGGGACTTTATTTCTAATATTGACTTTCATGGGGAAGTTTAAAAAAGATCACTAAGATGTTCTCATTGTTAAATTCTTATACCTCATATAAAATGTAAATATATATTACCTTATTGTATTCTGTTTTGTGCTTTTTAGTGTCAATTAAAGTGATTTAACTTAAAAAACCTGATACTATAGGAAGTTATTTTCCCAGTGTGACTATTCAGGATTTATTACCTTTTATTAAATATATTTAAGGTGTGTAACATAATGTTTTATATTTTATATATTTAACTTGATATAATTTCCTTGATAAAAAGAAAATTTTGTAATACAGTCTTAGTCAGCATGGTGAGGGACAATTCTGTATTCTGTCAATTATATTTTAAATAAACGCTGATTGGCCAATAGCCAGGCAGGAAGTATAGGCAGGAAAACCAGACAGGAAGTAGAGGTGGGGCAATGAGAACAGGAGTATTCTGGGAAGAAAGAAGCTCTTTCTCCAGTCCTGCCCAGGCCACGGAAGAAGCAGGATGTGACCTGCCCCATTGAAAAACATACTGAGCCATGTGGCTAACATAGATAAGAATAATGGGTTAATATAAGTTATAAGAGCTAATTCAAAGCCTGAGCTAATGGGCCAATCAGTTTATAATTAATATACATCTCTGTGTAATTTCTTTGGGGGTTACCAGCTGTGGGAACTGGGCAGGACAGAAACCCCCAACTAGCAGGCCCTCATGTTACGTCAGCACGTGAAGCAGATATTAGTCATTTTGGTAACAGAACTAATTGCAAAAAACACCTCTGACTTTATTACTTGAATGGGCCTCTGTGAGCTTCTGTTGGTGTGCTAGCAATATATTGTAATTTTGAAAGTATTCAATGGTTAAAATATTTTTTAAAAAACTTTTCAGTTTGTATTTTCCAGAAGTTTTTGCTTTGTGGACAGACTGGCCTTGAACTCATGATCCCCCTGCCTGAGCTTTCTGAATGTTAGGCTTATAGGTATGTACAACAGCACCTGATTTATCTAACACAAAACCACGCATGGCGTCTCGTGTCTATAATCCTAGGATTTGGGAGGCTGAGGTGGGAAAACTGATGTGAGTTAGTAGCCGGCATGGGCTACCAAGTAAGATACTGTATCAAATCAACAAAGCAAAACTGAAAACTTTTAACAGAAACACAGGGCTTTCCCACTGAAAGCTGAGCTATTCATCATAGCCATGATGTGAAATCCATAGAGGTGGCCACCAATGCAAGAACAGATAAAGAAAATATGGGACATATACACAATGATATATTTCTCAGTCTTAGAAAAGAAGGACATCTTGTTATATGTGACAATACACATGGAGTCAAAGGACATTTTAAAATGAAATAAGCTAGACACAGAAAAACAAATGCTTTGTATGGTTTTTTTGCCTTTTCATGCATTTTTTGAGATTATAATATAATTACAACATTTTCTCCTTTCCTTTACTCCCTCCAAACTCCCTCACAGACCCCTCCACCTCACCTTCAAATTCACAGCCTCTTTTTTACTTATAGATGGAAGCTTAAAAAGTTAATTTCCTAGAAGTAGAGAGCAAAAGAATGACCACTGGGGGCCAATAAGGGGAGAAATTGGGTAGAGAGGGATAGAGCCTAGCGATTCTGAAGATGCAGCTGGGCATGAGGAGGATGGTCTAGTGACTCAGACACCGTGGAGTGACAAGAGGTTACAGCACAATTGCATTTTACCAATAGCTAGAGGACAGGGATTAGAAAGCTAGCTAAAAGGTAAAGAGTACATTCTTCTCCCACAGAGGACCTGATTTCTGCTCCCAGGACCCACATTATGTGACTTGCGATTGCCTATAAGTACAGCCCCAGGAGATCCAATGCTATTTTCTGGCTTATGTGGGTGCTACACGCACATGGTGTGCACACTCACACAGGCATACA
>NW_026067990.1:6733664-6743006 GCF_014885135.2 Alexandromys fortis
TATATATATATATATATATATATATATATACTTTACCCTATAATACATATGATGATTATGTCAATTAAAGTATTTTTAATTTAAAGATCTAAAACTAAAAATCCTAAACCTTAAGAGATGAGTAATATAAAACCAACCCCTGGCAAAGTCAGACTTCAAAAAAAATTTCCCTCCAGTGTTTCCTGCTTGCATGGCATTATCTCTGAGTATGGGACTTTTGTCTGAATTTCTTCTGTGCTATGAGTTTTGGAAAGGTGGCACTGCTTTGATTTCTTTGAGATACTATCCCATCTTCAAATTCTGAGGATTTGACTGTGATGTGGAAAGTCATCTGTTGGTTAGCAAAAGAAGTTGATCCATGGTCTATTTTCCAGAATAATAAATCACATTATTCTTGAAGTCCTGTGCCCATACCTTGTGATCAGACCTTAGTTTAATACTTCCTGCAGGCAAAAACACCCTCTGAGTGAAGTTCTAACAAGTCCTGGGCCATCTAATGCCATTATGCACATATGTATCCACTTACATTTTCATCCTTGAAGCTATGGGGAAGAACCATGAGCCCTGGCATAGTATTTCAGTAGCTTGACCAGCTTCTGCTGGACTTTGTGCCTCTGTGTAGTTCATGACCCATCCGATGAGGAGACAGAGCGCACTGCAATCTAAAGCATATAAAATTTTTCTTTCTCTTGAGTAACTTTTAGTACTTCAAAGAAAAAGCCAGTTGCTAATTTCTATGCCATCTCTTTCAAAAAATCTAAGGACAGAAATCTTAGTGTAGCTACAGATGTGTGCAACCATTGATGGAGGGAGGTCATTGGTTAGGTAATAAAGAAACTGCTTGGGCTCATAGGTTAAAACATAGGTGGGAGGAGTAAACAGAACAGAATGCTGGGAAGAAGAGGAAGTGAGCTCAGACTCAACAGCTCTGCTCTCTGGAGCAGAGACGCCAGGCTCCCCTCTCTTGGGCAGACAAGATAGCTCTGCTCTCTGAGGCAGACACACGTGATGAAGCTCCGACTCAGGATGGACTTAGGCTAGAATCTTCCTGGTAAGCACACCTAGCAGTGCTACACAGATGATTAGAAATGGGCTAAATTAATATGTGAGAATTAGCCTAGAAGAAGCTAGATAGAAATGGGCCAAGCAGTGTTTAAATGAATATAGTTTGTGTGTTGTTATTTCGGGCATAAGCTAGCCAGGCGGCCGGGGTGCTGGGGACACAGCCCCGACACTCATATTACAACAAACCATCTCCGTTAAATTTCAGAACATGTTCATGAAACCATAGACCTATCACCTTGCTCTAAACCTTGCACTTTTAATAAACCACTAGTCCTATGCTCTATAGATTTCTCTAACCTTGATTTTCATATGAAAAAATAATATATATTGTGTGTTTGGCTGTTTTGCTTTCTAACATAACACTCCAAGGCCCACCCATGCTATAATATGTATCAGCATTCCATTCCTTGTTATGGGTGGGTGGTATAACATTGTATGGAAATACCATATATAATTTCAATAAAGGGGCTTGATTAGAGTCTATGAGGAATAGTGAACAGGGAATAAGGTAGGTCTTGGTGGGTGGTGATTGAATTTAGGACCCACCTGGCAATTCTGGAAGTCCTGAAGATAAGTTACAGAAATATCATGTAGGGCTACTATGACTTTGTAGGTAAGAAAGAGAGGCTTTTGGCATGATGTTTTTGTTGTTTTCTCTGGTAGTTTCATACTCTATTAAATGTACTTAAATCCACCTCCTCCCAGAACTTCCCCCACATTCTCCTCCCAACTTCTTTTCCCTTGAAAAGAAAACTACTGAATACAATTAGTACTATCCATACACTCATGGGTATTGGGCCATCCACTGAAGCTTGGCTAACCTACCTGGGAACCCCCCCCTCCAAAAAACCTCCCTATCCTTCCCCCAGGATCTATCAACTGCCACAGCTCTCTATGAAGAGGTGGAACCAATTGAGCCCCTCCCTTATTCGTGCTGGAAAATCAACTGCCTAACAGTGTAGGCAACCACTGTTAATGTAGGTTCTTGTGTACAGGGATCCTGCCATGTCCAGAAGACACTATTATGCAGTAGTCCTCTTCAGCCTCTAGCTCATACACTCTTTCTGTCCCCTCCTCTGGGATGTTACTTGAGCCTTGGCAGGGAAGAGCTGTGACACAGTTGTCCCCTTTAGAGCTGCGCATTCTAGTCACTTATTATCTGTACTTTGACCAGCTATGTCTCTAATTCACCACTGTCCCCTGCAAAAAGAAGCTTCCCTAATAAGGGGAAAGGGTGTTTACCAGACCAGTTCCCAGGCTTAGTGTACTAGAGATGGTGATCATTTGCCTGCCTGTTGTCCTTGGGCCTCTAAATATCTCCAACATACCAACTCTTCAGTTCTTTCTGGTGGTTGCAGAATTGGCAGGCACTGTATGCAATTGTGCCCCCTTTCTTAAATAGATCATTGCCCTATGCAGAATACCTGGAGCCTGATTTTAAAATAAATGGTGCTCTTGAATGATTAGATTCATCTCCTGATGAATGTATGATACTGGAAAATCTCAGAGTCTGAATCCCCAGATTCACCAGACATGACTAAACTATTATAAGGCATACTTGACTTACAGCAGGTGTATTAGAGGCCACATAAGTAAAGGCAAAAGTTCTGAGGCAGCCGGGCAGTGGTGGCTCATGCCTTTAATCCCAGCACTCGGGAGGCAGAGGCAGGCGGATCTCTGTGAGTTCGAGGCCAGCCTGGTCTACAAGAGCTAGTTCCAGGACAGGAACCAAAAGCTACGGAGAAACCCTGTCTCAAAAAGTCAAAAAAAAAAAAAAAGTTCTGAGGCATCTAGTCAGTAGAAAAGGAAAAATAGAGTAAATATCAGAAAGAAGGTGAGGTGCAGGGCAAGATCTGGGCATCTGGAAGGAGAGCTGGGAATGGTAACCATCTCTTCTGGATGCTATCTTAGAAATGCCATAGGTTCACCATCTCCTCACAGTTATCTGTGACTCCCTGATGCACCGACACACTTTATCAAACCAGTTTTGATGGATCTCTGTTGTTTGTATCCCAAGAAACCCTGATAGAGGAAAGAGCATAATGGACACCAAGTTGAGTGTTTGCAGTGGAATGGAGGAGGCGAGCTGGGGTAGCAGATGTTTGGTCCGATATTAAGCACTGGCTTTTCAGCACTAGGATAATCTTTCACCATGAGATGGTGGAAGACGATTGTGCCTTGTATCTGGCATGGTAAAGTACAGAGGGACAAAGTCTTTATGTGAGCTTACTGCCCTGGGACAGGTGTGTGTTCGCACTGATGCATGTCTCTCTATGGCACATGTACAAGGCAGGGATGGGGTGGCAAGAAAGAGAATCTTTCACTAAAATCTCAATCTTTAGACGGATATGCAGTAAATTCTGAAGCCAGGGGAATGGAAGGGACGGTGAGGCTTGATTGTCATTGAGTTCACCCCAGCCACATAGAGCTACATCTTTCAAAACCATCACAGGACAGGAACAGTCATGAACATGTCTTTTATGACAACAGATGTAATAAAGTTGCAATAGGGTATCATATCATGAGAATCTAGTTCTATATTTTTCTTCTTCAGATATGTATCTCTAGAGCTTTATAGACTGGAGTCATGAAAATAGCAAGGCATCAAGAATCTAGTTCTATATTTTTCTTCTTCAGATATGTATCTCTAGAGCTTTATAGACTGGAGTCATGAAAATAGCAAGGCATCAAACACATTACTCCCAAACTTGTCAGTGAATGCCTGGAAAATGGTTAGTGTCCCGCAGTAAAGTGCCCCTGGCAGACCACTGACACTGGGAAATGTGACTATATAACACTGTTATCCCCAGATTGGCACTCTCTTGAGCAAGCAGGGTGATATAAACGCTGTAATCTACCCTATGGGTGGGATCCTACCTGGGGGATCTGCACATGACATCCTTTTAGGATGTGGTGTGGATATCATGAGTGTGGACCTTTGTCTAAACTTACACATGAAATCGATAAAATTTTTTGTGAATCAGCGACACTTCAATAAATCTATAAAAAAACTTTATTGAATTATATTTTTTTAGTTTGGTTTGGATAATGAGACAGAGTCTTACTGGATAGCCCAAGTTAAACTTAAATTTACTAATTTAATACTTCATCCTCCTACTTCCGCATCCCCAGTTTGGGGATTACAGTTGTACACTTTTCTTTTTCTTGTGTCTCATCACTTATATGTGCTCACTATGGAGAAGCTTAAAGTTCGTGTGTGTGCACACGCACATACCACACACACCACAGTACCTTAAAAAAACCATAGTAACCCTATACCCAGAGAACCATAGATAGTCACTAGTCACATGGCACTGTTTATTGGAGTCTTTTCTATGTAATAGATTCATCTCAGTCTTCCTGGCCTTCTATCCATGCCAGCCTACCATGCCTGTGGGCTCTTGTGCATCACTCTGGCAGAGAGAAGCAGACATTGAAACAGTCCTGCCACCTGCTGCCCAACATGCTTTACTAAGCACTTTTTTTGTCTTTTCAAGCTCTTTCATTTTAAAATGCTCTATTGATCTTTTTTATATAATTAAAAAACTAATGTGTCTTACTATAAAAGCAGGAATGATGAACCCAGCATTGTGGAGTATGCTTGTAATTCTAGCACTTGGAAGGTAGAGGCCTAAGGGTCAGTCTCAGCTCCAAGGAGAGTTTGGGGCCAACTTGAGTTACATGAGATTCAGTCTCAGTAAAACAAAAACAGCAACAAAACATGAAAGAAAATGAAAAAAGCATGGGCGGAATAGATGGCTCAGACATGCGGACCTGAGTTCAGCCCTTGGCATACACATGACGAAATCAGAGGTGCTGGCATACATGCCTGATGGCCAGAGACCCTGCAGTCAACAGGCATGCAGGCTAGTCAATGTTCCTTGATGAGCCAATGGGAGGTCCTGTCTAAAAGGAAGCAGACAGAATTTTTGAGGATGACACACAGATTTGTCATCTGCTTTTCATGTATCTGTTCATTGGCACCCATATGCATGCAAACATGTATGCACATGTGCACACATGCATAGAATATTTTTTATTGATTTTATTGAGCTATACGATTTTCTTTGCTTCCCTCCCTTCCTCTCCCATTCTACCCTCTCCCATGGTCTCCATGCTCCCAATTTACTCAGGTGATCTTGTCTTTTTCTAATTCCCATGTAGATTAGATCCATGTATCTCTCTCTTAGGCTCCTCATTGTTGTCTAAGTTCTCTGGAATTGTGATTTATGGGTTGTTTTTCTTTGCTTTATGTCTAAAATCCACTTATAAGTGAGTACATGTGATGTTTGTCTTTCTGGGTCAGGTTACCTCACTCAGTATGTTGTTTTCTAGCTCCATCCATGTGCCTGCAAATTTCAAGATGTGATTTTTTTTCTGCTGTGTAGTACTCCATTGTGTAAATGTACCACATTTTCCTTATCCATTCTTTGGTGGAGGGGCATTTAGGTTGTATCCACGTTCTGGCTATGACAAACAATGCTGCGATGAACATAGTTGAACACATGTCCTTGTGGTATGATTGAGCATCCTTTGGGTAAATACCCAAAAGTGGTAATGCTGGGTCTTGAGGAAGGTTGTTTCCTACTTTTTTTTTAGAAATCACCATACTGATATCCAAAGGGCCTGTACTAGCTTGCACTCCCACCAGCAATGCAGGAGTGTTCCCTTTTCCCCACATCCTCTCCAGCATAAGTTGTCATCAGTGTTTTTTATCTTGGCCATTCTTACAGGTATGAGATGGAATCTCAGAGTTTTTATTTGCATTTCTCTGATGGCTGGGGATGTTGAGAATTTCCTTAAATGTATTTCAACCATTTTAGATTCCTCTGCTGGGAGTTCTCTGTTTAAGTCTGTACCCCATTATTTTATTGGATTATTTGTTCTTTTGATGACCAATTTCTTGAGTTCTTTGTATATTTTGGAGATCAGACCTCTGTCCGATGTGGGGTTGATAAAGCTATTTTCCCATTCTGTAGGCTGCTGTTTTGCCTTATTGAATGTGTCCTTTGCTTTACAGAAGCTTTTCAGTTTCAGGAGGTCTCATTTATTAATTGTTTCTCTCAGTGTCTGTGCTGCTGGGGTTACAATTTAGGAAGTGGTCTCCTGTGCCAATGCGTTCAAGTGTGCTTCCAACTTTCTCTTCTATGAGGTTCATTGTGGTTGACTTTATCTTGAGGTCTTTGATCCATTTGGACTTGAGTTTTGTGCATATTAATATATATGGATCTATTTCATTCTTTTACATGTTGATTTCCAGTTATGCCAGCACCATTTGTTAAATATGTTTTCTTTCTTCCATTTATGTTTTTTGCTTTTTTATTCTTTCTCAAACCAAGTGTTCCTAGGTGAATTGATTAATATCTGGGTCTTCAATTTGGTTCAATTGGTCTTCCTGTCTGGTTTTTTATGCCAATACCAGGCTGTTTTCATTACTGTAGCTCTATAGTAGAGTTTCAAGTCAGGGATTGTGATTCCTCCAGAATTTACTTTATTGTACAGGATTGTTTTGGCTATCCTGGTTTTTTTTTTTTTTTGCTTTTCCATATGAATACTGTTCTTTTGAGGTCTGTAAATAATTTTGCTGGAATGTTGATAAGCATTGCATTGAATCTGTAGATTGCTTTTAGTAATATGTTAATTCTGCCTACCCAAGAGCATGGGCAATCTTTCCATTTTCTGGTGTCTTCTTCAATTTCTTTCTTCAATGATTTAAAGTTCTTATCATACAGGTTGTCCACTTGTTTGGTTAGAGTTACTCTGAGATATTTTATGCTATTTGTGGCTATTGTGAATGGTGATGTTTCTATGATTTCTTTCTCAGTCCATTTGTCCTCTATGCAAAGGAGGGCTACCATTTTTTTAAGTCAATCTTGTATCTTGCTACATTACTGAAAGTGTTTATGAGTTGTAGAAGTTCCTTGGTAGAATTTTTGGGGTTGCTTATGTAAACTATCATATCATCAGCAAACAGTGAGAGTTTGACTTCTTCTTTCACAATTTGTATCCCCTTGATGTCCTTTGGTATCTTATTGCTCTAGCTAAGACCTCAAAAACTATATTGAATAGATATGGAGAGAGTGAATAACCTTGTCTTGATCCTGATTTCAGTGGAATCTCTGGAAGTTTCTCTCCATTTAGTTTGACATTGGCTGTTGGCTTGCTGTATGTTGCCTTTATTAAGTTTAGATATGTTCCTTGTATCCCTGCACTCTCCAAGACTTTTATTATGAAGGGATGTTGTATTCTGTTAAAGGCTTTTTCAGCATCTAATGAGACGATCGTTTGGTTTTTATTTTTCAGTTTATTTATATGGTGGATTACATTGACAGATTTTCATATGTTGAATCATCCCTGCATCTCTGGGATGATGCCTATTTCATCGTGGTGGATGATTTTTCTGATGTGTTCTTGGATTCAGTTTGCCAATATTTTATTGAGTATTTTTGCATCAATGTTCATGAGTAAGATTGGTCTGTTATTCTCTTTCTTAATAATGTCTTTGTGTGGTTTGGGTATCAGGGTAATTGTAGCCTCATAAAAAGAGCTTGCAGTGTTCCTTCTGTTTCTATTGTGTGGAACAATTTGAGGAGTATTGGTATTAGCTCTTCTTTGAAAGTCTTGTAGAATTCTGAGTTGAAACCATCTAGTCCTGGGCTTTTTTCTTTTTTTTTTTTTTTGGTTGGGAGACTTATGATGACTGTTTCTAGTTCTTTAGCAGTTATAGGTCTATTTAATTTGCTTGTCTGGTCTTGATTTAATTTTTGTAAATGATATTTATTCAGAAAGTTGTCCAATTCCTTTAAGTTTTCCAATTTGTGGAGTACAGAGTTTTGAAATATGACCTCCTCATTTTCTGTATTTCCTTCGTGTTTGTTGTTATGTCCCCCTTTTCATTTCTGATTTTGTTAATTTGGATATTCTCTCTATGCCTTTTGGTTAGTTTGGATAAAGGTTTGTCTATTTTGTTGATTTTCTCAAAGAACTAACTGTCTTGTGGATTCTTTGTATTATTTTCTTTGTTTCTATTTTGTTGATTTCAGCTCTCAATTTGATTATTTCCTTACAACCTGCTATGGCGGAGGTCACTGGTTCATGCCTTCTACCTCAGAGGTCCCTGATTCATAGCCTGTCAGGCAGAGGTCTCTGGTTCTGGCCTGCTCACTCAGCTGTGGTTCTCTTATACCTGCTCCTGTGGAGGTTGTTGCCTCAGGCCTGCTCCAGAGGGGTTCACTGGCTCAAGCCTGCTTCTGTGGAGGTCACTGCTTTGGGCCTGTTCCAGCTGAGGTAGCTGGCTCAGGCCTTTTCCTATAGATATCCCTGGCTTGGGCCTGTTCCCTAAGAGGTCCCTGACTTGCTCCTGGAGAGGTCTCTGGCTCAGGCCTACTACTCCCTTTGAGGTCCCAGACTCGTGCCTGTACCCACAGAGGTCTCTGGCTCCGGCCTACTCCCTCAGTGGTAGCTCCCTTGTACCTGCTCACATAGAACTTTTAAATAAAAACAATAGAAAAGCCAATGAATTCCAACATCAAACTTCTTTTCCTGAAATCTCAATCTCGTATTGTACCCACTGTGACAAGTTTAGGGTGTATGCATATAGATCTACTTGTTTTCATAAGTACAGAGGATTTCCTTCTTTCATTTTGAAATATTTACTGGGGGGGGAGGTAGACGAGCTACTGGAACTACAGCTATGAAGGAAATACCATTCCTTCCCTTTCCAAGTTTACATCATAGTGTAAGGAAATAGGGTCCTTAAGAAATGAAGGCCATCAGGAAAAGACAAAGACTATAGAAGGATGGGAAAGCACAGCAAGAAATCCTGCCATAGAAGTTCTTCCAAAAGTACTGTCCTTAAAGGACCAGGGGTAGGGTGTGGTGGAGAGTAATCATTTTCAGAAGACAAAAAAAGAGAGAGACGTCACAGCTAACTGCAATGTGTGTATGAAAGTGCCATAATTAAATACATTATTTTGTGTGCTAAAGAAAATTTGATTTTTAAAAAAGTATCATGAGATAGATTGACAAATGTGAACTTTTGCTATTAACTTACTACATCAATGTTAAATTTCTTGGGAGTGGTAATGACTTTATGCTTTTGCCAGAAAATATCTATGTTTTAAGAAACATAGAATGAGAGGGTGAGTGATGCTAAGATTTCTGCAACTTACTCGGGAATGCCAAAATTAAGTGCTAGAGAGAGGAGGGCATAAAGAGAGAGAGAGAGAGAGAGAGAGAGAGAGAGAGAGAGAGAGAGAGAGAGAGAGAGAGGGAGGG
>NW_026067990.1:6743095-6768198 GCF_014885135.2 Alexandromys fortis
GAGGAGGAGGAAGAAGAAGAAGAAGAAGAAGAAGAAGAAGAAGAAGAAGAAGAAGAAGAAGAAGAAGAAGAAGAAGAAGAAGAAGAAGAAGAAATAATGTGTCAAAATATTACTCTTCTTGGATACAGGCTATCACTGTGTAGCTCTGTAGCTCTGACTGCTCTGGAACTCACTAAGTAGGTCAGGCTTGCCTCAAAGTCTCAGAGATCTGTCTGCCTCTGCCTCCAGAGCACTGAAATTAAAGACAAATGTTACCACGCCCAGAAAAAATAGTACAAATTTTAAGTGCAATGTAAATAAAAATAAGTAACCGGTTTTGTTGTATCACCTGCATCAAGTTTATCTGGGGGTACTTCTTTAAAATACAGATTTCTAGACCACGTATTTGTTCACTTTTTCCTGCCTTCATACGATTACAAGCTTGTACTTGAAATGTCATTTGGGGTATTTTTACAGGGTCTCACGATATAATTTAGGGTAATTTTTTAAAACAATAAATATTAGAAGTTTATTCTATAAAGGAAACCATATTGTTTATAGCATGCTGACAATTGATTTTTAAAGATACACCAGGAAAATGTTGGGTTTATTAACATTGCCCTACTTGTTTGTCTTGTGCAGATGTTATGATCAAGATACCATGCTGCTATCATCCTCCACTTGAATGCCTAGAAAGCATAGTTTCCTTACAATTCTCAACAGTATTAGTATCAGCACAGATTTACAATGGGCCTCTTCCAAAAGTAAAGCACAATTGCAGGTTTCTAGGGAAGAGCTACTCAATTGCTATTGTATTTGTCTTTTTCTTTATTACATTTTAGAAAAGGCACATGAGAACTAGCACCCAAACCTGCCTCAAAAAAAGTGATAAAGACCAAACTTAAAAAGGGAATTAATTGCATTTAGGAGATGAACATGAGAGCAACACCATCAGGATTTGTTGGCTATGGGTGCTTTAGTTTGGGTTTCTATTGATGTGAAAAAACATCATGACCATGGCAACTCTTATAAAGGAGAAACATTCCATTGGGGTGGCTTACATTATCAGAGGTTTAGTCCATGGTGTGACATGGTGACATGCAGAAAGACATGGTGCTGGTCCTACATCTTGACTTGCAAGCAGCGGGAAGCGGTCTGCTTCATGGGTGTGGCTTGAGTATATATAAGACTTCAAAGCCCACCTCCCCAGTGACACACTTCCTCCAACCAGACCACATCTTCTATTAGTGCCACTGCCTCTGGGAGTCATTTCTTTTGAACATGCCACAGTGGGTATTGTCAAATGATGAAAAAGTGCAAAAGTATTCATCAAATCTCGAGACACTTTAGCTAAGCTGCTAGCGGCTCTAGCTGTAATAACATGTATGGGTTGTATATGCTTATAGTCATTTTCTTTGAGGTTAAAACACTTACATCTTGAAGGAAAACACTTTAAGATAGAGGATTTCCTAAGAGGAGGTGAAACACTACATCTTTCAGGGAGTAAAATGTAAACAATTCAGTATAGCTTCAGTAAGTTACCAAAACCAATCAGATTCACCAGGACCCTAAAGAGTATATCAATAGAGTGCTGAGCATCACTCTCAGGCAAGCCAAACTGCAAAGAAGTCCTTAAAAAGTCCAGTTGTCTGGGAGAAGAAGAAACCAACTGAATTACTTAGAAGAAACAAAGACCAACAGAGCTCCCCAGAAGATGCTCAGACCAAGGGAGGCACCTGAAAAAGACAATCTCCAATCTACTGAGCTGCCTGCAGGCTGTACAGTGTACTCCATGTTCCCATCTTTGTGAGCTGCCACCCATGCTAGGATCTGCCTTCGAGACATGTCTGCTACTGTTAGTAACCCCTCTCCCATATTCCTGAAAGTTTTCCCAATAATACTCATTGGTTCACTTAGTTTGAGATTTGGTAATATATGTTCTTTGATCTTGTGTCAGTTCCTTAGATGGAGCAAGTAGACATTTGTCCACACCTCTACAGGAATAGTGCCTCACATCAGCATAAGGGGAGGAACAAGTTACTGAGAAGGGCCAGCAATAGAGTATCTTCTTTTAGACTAAGCACATACTTTAAAAATAGCCTTTTTGTTCTCATCATTTTTATTTCAAACATGAAGATGACACTATTCTAAAAGAGCTTTCTGAAGTCTATAAAGACATTTTACAAGACATATTTTGACACTTCGGATTGAGGATGAATAATGAATCTCCATCTAATCAATTTCCTGAGAACTACAAAGTTTGTGAAATCAAGATGTCTGCTTTTAAATGTACCCAGATTGACTGTATGATGATACCTGTAGTGAGAAATATGGTAGTAGAAAATAGCAGCCATTGACTTATAAAGCAGCACTGAAGAATCTGGCCACAGCATCAAACCTATCCAAGAACAAAACCCAGCTTGTGAAATGAGCATATTACTTAAACTTCCTCAACCTCCTCTTAAAATAAATCTCCCACTGAATCCAACTAGTGCTACCCATAGGTTCTAGCTATCCACTAGAGCATGGGCAATCTTCCAGTGGCCACACCCCTAAAGAAAACTGATGCTCCTTCCACCAGTAGCCTATGACTGCCAATAGCTCTTCGGCTAAGGATTGGGCATGAGCTGGAGTGTTGACTGACTTGATCTTGTACAAATGACCACAGCTGCTGTGAGTTCATGGCTCCAGCATCTAAGCCACATCTAGACGACACCATTTCCCAGCACTGCTTCCCATATTCCAGTTCTTTCACGCTTTGTTAATCCCCTCTTTCCAAATATTTATTGAGCTGCATGCAAATGATGATGGTATTGATATAAGTGTCTCATACTGAGTTGAACACCCACAGTCGCTTATCCTCTTAACTTTGACCAGTTATGATTCACCACTCAATTGCAAAAAGAAGCCTCACACTAAAGTTAATAGCAGCCCACATCTCAGGGTATAATCACGAATATTTAGAAGGCTGTTTGACAATATGACTATTTGACAAAACAATAGTAAACTCTCATTAGGACCTCAGTCATTGCTGATTTCATAATAAGTGCTGACATCAGTGCCTGTAGCATAGAAAGGACATAATTAGTTTCTGAGAATGTAATCTTAATGAAGACAAAATCAAGGCCAGAGCGGAAGCAATTAGTTCAGATAATTTGACTACCTTTGTCTTTCCTCTCCATGACTCTGTGGAGAGCAAGTTAAGATGAAGTGTTTTAGACTGACTGTCAACAGTATTGATTGGCTTCACAAGGTGACTACTCTATCTTCGCCTCATGTTTCTTGAGCAAACTAACTGGAGTTTCATTTTCATAGAAGGGTCAGTTGCTCAAGATTTTCCTTCCTGACTGAGAAACTATTTAAGGGAAAAGAAGAAAAGTTTGAGGTAACCAAGTCACCAGTTGGCAGTAAAGATGGTCTGTGCCTTTTGGGAAAACAATGTTTGGAAAAAATAATATTTCATAAAAATACAGATTGTTGTCTTAGTTTTTTATCTGTTGTTGATAAAAGAGCCCAAGAGAAGCAACCTAAGAGGAAAAGGAGTTTCTTTCGACTTACAGTCCTGGAGGGATATAGTCCATCCTGGTGGAGAAGATACGGCAGTAGGCAGGGAAGATACGGTAGTAGGCAGGGAAGATACGGCAGTAGGCAGGGAAGATACGGCAGTAGGCAGGGAAGATACGGTAGTAGGCAGGGAAGATACGGTGTCAGGAGCAGGAGACTGACTTGTCACATTCCATTCAGACCCAGGAAGCTGAGCATGAACAGGGAGTGACCCAGGCTATAAAACCTCAAGGCCTAACCCCAATGACCCACTTCTGTCAGTGAAGGTCCACCTCCTAAAGGTTCCACTGTCTTTCCAAACAGTGCCACCAGCTGTGGATAAGTTGCTGAAAGAGGGGAGCCTTTATGGGACATTTTACAGTCAAACTCTAACAGTCGTGTGTAGGAAAAAGAACAACTAAGACTTTGAATTACATCATGAAAACATTCAAATTCTGGTTTCATAGTACTCCATTTTTAGGAAGGTTATGAAATATTTTGACAAGAATTCAGATTTTACATTTCCTTAGGGGTAAGAGGCTGATGGTAAAACGTTGGCTCCAAAATAACAAATGAGAATTCTTGCTCCAGCACAGATCCTTAAACCGTTATTTCATGTTTTAAGTCACTGAACCATTACAAGATGTGATATGACAACTTCATAAAACACACACATACACACAGAGAGATGAAATTTTACCACAATAAAAATGTGGTAGGAAAATTTCTAATGCTTATAGATTTGAGAGCAATTCCCTTAAAAAGTCAAACAAAAAGATCACTTCTGGATGTATTAGCCTACAACAGTTGATGATCCTTTTCATTGTATCTTATTTCTTTCTATGAGTATCATTAGACAAGGCCACTTCATAGGTCCATACTAATTCAGATCAAGTTGAATAACCATGCTTGGGGGTGGGGAAGGCAGTAGAAAAGATTGCCAGGAAAGGCTCTGTACTTATCTATCCCCCACCATCTGTAATATAAGCTCTAAAGGATGGGGACTGATAAGGACTAAGGGATGAGCCAATCTTATCTAGGAAAGGTGGCATATGCACAAAGACTATTTAGTTTTTATTTTTAAATATATTTCAAATTGAATTATTTGTAAGGCGTGGTATTTAATTCTATGCATATATACAATCTGTAATGCTCAAATCCGGGAAATTCGCAGTCTTTTCTCATCAAATATTTTCATTTCTATATGTCAAAAAGTCTCAAACTATTTCCTCTAGTTATTTAGATATGTGTAATTAATTTATTTAGATTACAATCGCCCTGTTGTGCTATAGAGCATTAGAAATACTTCCTCTAACTATAGGTTGGTACTCAATAACTATTCTCTTGGTAACTCCTTCCTCTAGGCATCTAATGACCTTTATAGTGTAAGGTGTACCAATAATGAGCTGGATGAAAAGGAAATTCAAACGTAGTCTTATTTACAATATCTGCAAAAACTGCCCAGGAATAAACTTAATAAAAGAGGTGAAAGATATCTGCATTGAAAATTACAAAACACTGATGAGAGAATCATAACCCCTATTGGAAAAGTATCCCATGCTTATGAATTGGCATATTATTTAAATGTCCATATTACTCCAAGTAATATGCAGATTCAAGAAGTACTAATTAAAATGCCAATGACAATCTTTTAGTAACTAAAATAAACAATCACCCTTCCTTAAGCCCCATCATCCATCACAGTTTCTTCTGTAGTCATAAACTTGACTGTAAAACTAGTTTTAAAGTATATTAATGGTACAAAAACTGACTTGACTCTAATTTTAAAGTAAATGATTTGAATCATTATAACATTTTACCTTTCATTTTCTTTAATTGAGAAATATATTAGCAGTTAGCTTTTCAGTGATATTAGAAGAAAAATATTAGTTGGGTCCAATCTCAAGGTACTTGAACTTAATGATTTTATTGGAAACCTTTTTCTACATATTTACAAAGTGGCTTTTCTCTGAAAGTTCTTCCTAACAATGAACTACCTAGCACATTAGAAAGTAGAGAGAAGATCACTCATCCTTTCTTCGAAAACCAATAAATAGCTGGGATTAGTAGTACATCCACAATCTCAGCACTAGGGCTATAGAAGCAAGAGGACCAGGGATTCTAGGCTAGACTGAACTACATAGTGAGCTCAAGCCCAGCCTGGGTCCCATAACACCCTGTTTCAAAAACAGGACTAAACAAAACAGCTCAAACAAATGCTCAAACAATAAAAAGACTTCCTGAACTGCAATGAAATCTCTAAGTGTTTTTTAGAAGTATCGCTGTTTTTGGTGCTGTTTTCAGACACTAGGAGCAAAGGAGGTAAATAAGGAGTGGCTAAGTACTTCCTGCCTATGAATATGTAAACCAGTCAGGGAAAGGGTGAGGGCAACCGGAACAAAATAATAAAAGAAGTGGCAGGATTTTCTCTCATATCATCCTGTCATTCTTTCCATCCCCTCTCTCCTTCCTTACCCCAGTCCCTCCCTCCATTCCCCTCTCTCCTCCCTCCACTCTGTCTTGTCATGGCTTCATTCTTGGATAGCTTCCATATCACTGGATTCCTAGCAGCTGGCCTGTCACTAAGAATTGTTTCAACATAGAACTTTCTACTTCTTTCTAATACAAAGTATTAAAGACTCCTGGAAGAGCTTTGATTGATTTAGCTTGGATCAGGTGCCCAATCACGGTATCCAAGGAAACAGAGATCTATAAAAACATAGCAATCACTCTTTAAAGACTTGCTTGGAGCAGGGGAAAGATCATTTCCCAGGAGAGTGTTTCTCTCGGTAGACATTAGATGAAAGCCACGGCAATGGGGTTTCATCATCTTTGATGGAAGACAGCCCATCACAGACCCCAGTGACAACAAAAAGAGTCTGGACAAAGCAAATATTTTTATGTTGAATCCAAAGGACCAAGAAATTGAATATACTTTACCAGTCTCTTTTCTTTGATGCAGATGTGCCTGTGGTTTGACAAGAAACATCCACTTTCTGTAAGATTACTCAAGGACTAAGCAACAAAAAAAAAGAAAACTCATCCCGTTTTAATTATTCATACCAATACTTGATATTTACATGCTATGGTATTTTCATCAAAGAGCTCAGAGTATACAATCAGCAAGTATTAGTCAGTTTTCAGAGGGAAGGCCAGAGGTGCTGAGAAGACAAAGCTAGGCTCTATGAGTCTGCCTGGGATAGTGAACTTCTGGAAAGTACCTTTTCTAGCCCTAGCCTAGTCAAAATGGGGTTCAAGTGTAGAACATCCCCCAGCCCAGATGCCTACATCCAGTAAGAAGCAAAGAGAAAGATTAGATTGCTATGGGATCAGAGATGCTTGGATTTGGAAGACTTGGGGGCTGGAAGCAGCTGAGCCTTCTCCTAATCTGTATCTTTGTAGATTATCAGCCATCATATGTGGCTGCATATTGTTTAGAGACTGGTCACCACTCAGCTCACTAAGAAATGTTTTCGTTGTTGGAATCAGAAGATTATTCTTGAACTTGAGATTTTTGTTCGATTTTGAAACAGGGTCCCAATATATACCTCATTTCTCCTGCCTCCATCTCCCAAGAGCAAATGAAAGCCGGTTTTAGAAGCAGATGGCCACTGTTCCTGAGGTAGTCCTCTAGTCGCCACATGCACACATAAATACACATCTGCACACATCACTCAAATGCATACATATTCATAAATATGATCATTTTTAAGAAAGAGAAATTTAGGTGTAAAGAGCACATATACAGAGTATCTCCTACCTTAAGAGAAACATATATAAATCCCCCTGGGAAGGAGAAATAGTCAAGACCTCCTGAGAAAATTGGGTGTGTGAGGGTGGGGGGAGAATGGAAGGTAGAAAGGGAGGAGGGGGAAAATGGGGAGGGGGAAAAGAACTTGAGGGAACAGAATTGTCGAGATGGGGGAAGGACAGAGACGGAGAACAAGAAAAGGAATATTTTGATTGAGGGAGCCATTATGGGACTAGCAAGGAACCTGGCACTAGAGAAATTCCCAAGAATTCACAAATATGACCCCAGCTAAGACCCTAAGCAAGAGAGCAGAGGGTGTCCAAACTGGCCTTGCCCTGTAGTCAGATTGATGACTATCTTAAATATCATCATAGAGCCTATATCCAGCAACTGGTGAAAGCAGATGCAGAGATCCACAGCGGAGCACTCCGCTGAGCTTCCAAAGTAAAGTCGAAGAGTGGAAGGTGTGAGAATACAAGCAAAGAGGTCAAGACCGTGATGGGAACACCCACTGAAACAACTTGCTGAGCTAACTGGAGCCTACCAACTCCATCCTGACAGCGAGGGAACCAGCATAGGGCAGAACTAGACCCTCTGAATGTGGGTGACAGTTGTATGGCTGGGGCAGACTGCAGGGCCACTGGCAGTGAGACCAGGATTTATCCCTACTGCTTGTTCTGGCTTTTGGAACCCATTCTCTCTGGAGGGATACCTTGCTCATCCTAGATGTAGTAGGGAGGACATTAGACCTTCCCCAAAGCAATATGCCTTATCCTCTCTGAAGAGTGGATGTGAAGGTGACGGGGGTGGGAGGAGGGGAGGAAGTGGGAACTGGATTTGGCATGTAAAATGAGGAAAGATATGAGGGAGCCATTTTGGAGTTGGCAAGAGGCTTGGCTCTAGAAGGGTTCCCAGGTGTCCACGGGGATGTCTTCAGCTAGGACCCTGGGCAGTGCAAGAGAGGGTGCCTGAACTGGCCTGGTCCTGTAGTCAGACTTATGACTATCTTGAATATTACCATAGAACCTTTGTCCGGTGACAGATGGAGAGAGAGACAGAGACCCACATAGGAGCACTGGACTGAGCTCCCAAAGTCCAGCTGAAGAGCAGAAGGAGGGGAAACATGAGCAAGGAAATCAGGACCGCAAGGGGTTAGTCCACCCACTGAGTCAGTGTGCCTGTTCTAATGGCAGCTCACCAAGGCTAGCTGGACTGGGACTGAACGAACATGGGATCAAACTGGACCCTCTGAATGTGGCTGACAATTGGGGCTGACTGAGAAGCCAATGATAATGGCACTGGGATTTGTCTCTACTTCATGTACTGGCTTTTTGGGATCCTGATCTGTTTGGATGCACACCTTTTTAAGCCTGGATGGAGGGGGGAAGGCCTTGGACTTCCCGCAGGGCAGGGTGCCATGCCCTCTCTCGGGGTCAGAGTGGGACGGGGGAGGGTGTGTGGAGAAGTGGGAGGGAAGTGGGAGGAGGGGAGGAAATGGGAGTTTGGATTGGTATTATTTATAAAGTAATAAAAATAAATTAAAAAAGAGTATCTCCTGTAAACACGAAAGTATGGATCAAGGTTATGTATCTACGAAGCAACAAACCCCCAAAGACTGCCAGGAAACTGAAGTGAGGAGAAATTGATGGAACTGATTTACCACGGGCACTTTGAACATGAAACGGTTGGACTTCTGGACTCCAGAGCTGTGAGGCAATATATTAATTGTTATTTTAACCATCCAATCTGTGGTGCGTGGTTATGGCAGGCATAGTCAATAACTACAAGCAATGAAGAAAGAAATTAAATTTGTCCACGTGGCATTTACACTTCAGAGAAGAAGGGGGTGCTTGAACAAGCATATAAAACATATGGCCCATGCCTGTAAAAACAAAACCTCAAGGGTTTATAGAAATACTGGAGGTGACCTAAATTAATATAAGTAATCCACAAAAGACATCTCTAAAAGATGAGTAGAAGTAAGGTGTACCTCAGGGGTGAGGGGCTAGGAAATGGGCTGGCAGAGGAGAGGCTATCCGCATGCAAAGGCTCACAAGGGGCAAAGAGCATGATGCACCTCAGGAATAGAAAGAAGTCAGCTATGACTGAGCCTGGTGTGTCAGGAGCAGAAAGGCCAGCGATGGAGAGTCAGACTTGCTAGCAAATGTTGGAGAGTCCTAGCAAATTCAAGACTTTGAACTCTGCTGCAAGAGCAACTGGGATAGTCAATCCTTTTCTTGTTGCTGGGACAAAATGCTTGTCAAGAGCAACATCAGGAAAGAAGGGTTCATTAAATGGCTCATAAACAATCCGAGGGTATAGTGGATCATGGTGAGAAAGTCATGGGAGTGTGAGGCCGTGAGTGATATTTCGTATACAGTCAGGAAGCAGAGACATGAATGCTGGCGCTTAGCTCACTTTCTCCTTTCTTCCCTTCTTATTCAGTCCTCTACCCCATGGGATGGTATCACCCATGTTCCTGGTAGCTCTGCCCCTCTCAGTTAAATCACTCTGGGAACACCTTTAGAGATCCCATAAGGGAGTGCCACCAAATGATTCTAAAGCCAGTCAAGTTGACAATGAAATTTAATTATGAAGACAATCAAGGTGGTATTCATTCATATTTTTTTTAAAGATAATTGTGATGGAGAGTCAGGAATGGATTTGAAAACAGGAAAAGGAGATACAGAGAGACAAATTTAGGAGACTGTCGTGGTAGTCTATTAAGAAATAATAATGGCTTATGCCAAAGTAGGCATAATGGAGGTGGGGATAAGTGGGTTTAGCCGGTAGGTTTGAGTTACAACCTATAGGACTTACTAGGATGAGAGGGAGATATGAATGAAGATGATTTTTAGTGACAGGAGTTGAACAACTGGATGGTGCACGGTGAAATGATGAAGACTGGAGCAGGATTGTAGGGAGTCCTCTTTGGGATGTGGGCATGGAAGCTCATAAACATTAAAATTTAGGCAATGGAGGAAGAACATTGAGAAATTGACCTGACTGGTTGTGATGAATTATTCATTTCTTAAAGATTACTAAAAAGGCAAAATAAAAGGAGGATTAGAAATGGGAATTTTTAAATCATTAGCCAAGTTCAGGAAACAGTCACACTACTATAATTAAAAATATTGGTTTTACCGGGCAGTGGTGGTGTATTCCTTTAATTCCAGCACTCAGAAGGCGGTGGTTCTCTGTGAGTTCAAGCCCAGCCTGATCTATAGAGCTAGTTCCAGAACAGGCTCCAAAGCTACACAGAGAAACCCAGTTTCAAAAAAAACATAATAATAATAATAATAATGATAATAATAATGATGATGATAATGGTTTCTAAACATGATGTGATGGTACATGCTTGTAGTATCTGAGAGTTGGAAACAGAATGATCAGATGTTGGAGGTCAGTCACAACTACATAGTGACTTCAAGGCCAACCTGGATACATACGACAAAAGTAATGGCTTCTAGAGCACATAGTGACACATTTCCCTTTCAAAGCAGAATTTACATAAGATGTTGTATACTTTCTTCATTTCTTCATGGCTCACTCACTGGTTTTTAATCAATGGCTTTTGTGGATATAATTCAGGCATTATGCAATTCATCTATTTAAAACATACAACCCAACGAGTCTTTCACTTGAGTTTTCTTGCCCATTTCTCCTCTTTCATTCCACTTTTAAATGATGAAGTGCTCTAGACTTTGGCTTAAGTTCTCTTTCAGTTACCTAATCTAAGTTAATTAATTAAGATTTCTCTTAATCTCTGTAAACATTACCTATGGAAATTACTGCCTTCAAAGTTGATATGCTCACTCCAGACTTTTTCTATGAACTCCACATTTATATATCCTACATATAAGTTTTGTTTTATTTTTATATTATTCTTTTTATTTTAACATGTAAACTACAGTCCAGGACACGACAGCAGAAGCTGTTACACAAAGAAACCTTGTCTCAATTAAAAAAAAAGATTACCCACTAAAAGTCTGTCTTAGTTAGGGTTTCTATTGCTGTCATAAAACACCACGAACAAGGCAACTCAAAAAGAGTTTCATTGAGTGTATGGTTCCAAAGCGTTGGAGTTTATGATGTTTGAGAGAAAGCATGTCATCAGGAAGCTGGAGCAGCAGGTAAGAGCTCACATTTCAGTCCACAAACAGGCAACAGACAGGGCTAAATAGAAATAGCATGTGTGTTTTGAAGCTTCAATACCCACCCCTAGTGATATACTCTGTCCAGCAAGGACACACCTTCTAAATGTGCCCAAACATCCACCAACTGAGAGCAAGTATTCAAATGCCCAAGACTTATAGGGAACATCTCAGTCAAACCACCACAAAATCTTAGAGTTAAATATATCTACTTAAATAAATATTTCAGAGGAGCTAGCACCATACTGAAATATTGGTAGATTTTTCTGAAAAAAATTGTTTTAAGGGAAAATCCTGCAAGAAAAATCTATAAGTAAAGAATTATATATTTATGACATTTGATAATGGATAATTTGCATCATAGACCCACTCTAGGTAGAAAAAGATTTTAAAATGTTACCATTAATCACTAGACTGATACCTTCTTAACAAAATACTAGATAATATAGCACTTGAATAATGATTTTAAGCTACATTTCCACTTCTTTGGAAAATTTGGATTCAATAGAAATCTCTATATCAGCTTGGAACCTTTTAATGAATTTCCTCCATGAGTTGCTAAATTCTTCAAGAACCATGTAAATCTAGAGCAGATGCCAATAGGATGTTTACTTCCGAAGGTTAAAAAAACTTTCTGGTTGGACTATATAGTTGTCTCAGAAGACGTAGATGACTAAATACAAGCATCAATGCCAGGTGTGGGATACTCCCTTGAAATCACTAGTCAGGTAGGCCCCGGTTCTCCCACAAACAACACAAACTATTGTCATTGTTCTTGGTAGTCAACCATAGCTTGATGGTGAGAGGTTGCTAAAAACACAATACACGTTGGTTGCAAGATGCAAAGAAATCAAGCTGGAACTGAGATAGAAATTTCCCACCTAATGACTAACTTTCATAGAGCCTAAAGGTGATATGCAGATTACTGGACAAAAAAAGTCATGAATTCATTTCACATACAGTGGGCCCTGAATGCTTCAGTACCAAGCTGAATGCAAAGTTTAGTGGCTGAAGCAATAGTGGCGTGACTGTTATGGGAATAACCAATTGCTTTCTGATTAAATTTTAGTCTTGCTGCACAGGAGGGAATTCATATCTTGTCATGTAAACTTGGTCAAATATTGAGATTAACCAAAGTGGTAGACTTAACTTACCAGGATTTAAAAAGAAGGTGCCATAATAAAAGTGTCTCAATAATCTATTACAATTTTTAAGTCATAACTATTCTTAAAGATAAATGAAGCATTTATGTATTAAGAGTACAGAATAAATATGTCAATTAAGTGAACAATAATATCAAATTCTCCCATAGGGCAGTGACATTGGCTTTGTACAAACAATACCAGGTGTCAACAAAGTCTGACACTTCACTTTGTGGCAAGACTGAGGCCCTCCTCTCTATATCTAGGCTGAACAAAATATCACTTCAAAGAGAATGTGCTCCTAGACTCCAGTTCAAGCAACAGGGATAAATCCTGGTCCCACTGCCAGTGGCCCCACTGACTGCACAAGCCTTACAACTGTCCCCACATTCAGTGGGCCTACTTTGGTCCTATGCTGGTTCCCCCTCTATCAGTCCAGAGTCAGTGAGCTCCCACTAGCTCAGGTCAACTGTTTCTGTGGGTATCCCCATCATGGTCTTGACCCCTTTGCTCATACTATCACTCTTCCTTCTCTTGGACTGGTCTCTGGCAGCTCGGCCCTGTGTTTAGCTGTAGATCTCTGCATCAGCTTCTATCAATTGCTGGTTGAAGGTTCTATGATGACAAGGTAGTCATCTGTAGGACCCCGCCATGACAAGCTCAATAGAGGCCTGCATCTCAGTAGTTTACCCTAGTTCCAAGAAAGATCACAAACTGAAACTACCCAGGCACCAAGGAACAGACCATCCAAAGGAAATTCCTAGCATTCCTACCATTTGTAGATAGGATCACTTGCCAACACACACCCATCGCTTTTCACCAGGACAGTCCTAGACAAATGTCAGCCAATCAGGGGTCCTGAACCTTAGAAATTCCTCACCCCTACCTTTGCTACTTTCAAAACCCCAACCCTAGCTGAGCTCCAGTCTCTCAGACCACTCCAATACAATGGACACACAGAGAGTCCGAGTTTGCAAGCTTGTATAAGAATAAAGGCCCTTTGCTTTTACATACAGGACTCGGTCTCCTAGTTGGTTTTGGGGGGGACTCCATGATCTGGACATAACACCTCAATGTGATTACAGGGGAAGGCCAGTTTAGGCATCCTCTCCACTGTTGCTTAAAGTTTTAGCTGGGGTCATCCTTGTGGGTTCCCAGGAATTTCCCTAGTGCCAAGTTTCTCGCTAGCCCTTTAAAGGCTCCCTCAATCAAAACATCTCTTTTCTTTCTCTCCCTCACTGTCCTTCCCCCTTCTTGAGCATCACATTCCTTCATATTTTTCCTCCGCCTTCCTCTTCTCCTCTCCCCCTCCCCTTCCACCCTCCCTTCTCCCATCCCCTCCTGATTTTCTCAGGAAGACTTGTCTATTTCGGCTTTCCAGGGGAAGTCCATGTTTGTTTCTCTCAAGGCTCTCCTTGTTACCTAACTTCTCTGGGATCATAGACTATAGGCTAGTTATCCTTTGCTTTGCATCTAATATCCACTTATGAATGAGTATATGCCATGCTTGTCTATCTGGGTGTGGATTACTCACTCAGGATTTTGCATGCATTCATTTGCATGCAAATTTCAAGATGTCTCCCCATGGGGAAGCCTTACCCTTTCTGAGGGTGGAGAGGGAGGAGGGGAGTGAGTGGGAACAGGGATCACTATGTAAAATGAGAAAAGATTGTATTTAAAAAAAAATCTTAATTAAAAAAAAATACCAGTACCAAGCAAGCATTGCATCTTGTAGAGGGGACTTTAAATCCAATCCGGAAGTAATTAGTTAACACAACACTCACGCCACTGCTGCACCAGTGGCAAGGATTGCTAATCCAGTTATAGTTGTAACTTCAGGATTCAGAGCTGAGTAACACTATTATTTACTATTTTCTTTTCTTCCCCAGGAGAATGCATAGAACTTTCTAATGCAGAAACTCTAGCCAGTAGGGGTGAAATGTCTGGATTAGTACAAACTTAGATCCTCTGCATCCTATGAATAAAGTGTATGGTGTTTTCATTAATAAAGCCATACCATAAAGTTCTGTACGGTAGCCAAGAGTGGTGGAAAGAGCCTGTAATGTTTCAGGGAGGTATATGGGACTCCATTGACTAATAACTCAAAAACAGATAAGTCATGCCTATGCTGGGATTTTTAGTTTGATAGCCTGTGGTGTCTTAGAGAGGCATTGTCCTTATTTTGTAAGATTACTCTATTCAAATTCCTCTTTATAACCATTAATTAGTGCAGCCCACATTGGGGCAGCTTAAGCAACAACACTGAAACTCACAATTGGCCGACTGCAGAGAACAAAAGACTGTGGGGTGCTTCACCTTAAACGGGGCATCTATATCACACTTCTCCTCCTAAGGTTCAAGGGTTATTGTGGAAGAGGGTGCAGGAAGATTGCAGAATCCGGTGGTAGTGGACCAGTACAGCAAACAGTATTTGCTAGGCAGTAGAGAGCCATTGCACACACGGACTCAGCATCTACGATCGCGTGGATAAGGCCTGCGCAAGTTCAAATCAGAAAAAAAAAATGTCTCAGCATGGAGCAGCTCCTGAAGTCCTACCTCTAGTTGAGAAGCTATTGGTAAATGTTGTGGGGTGGTATTCAATTTTCTTCAGGCGTGCAGCCCCTGAGAAGCGACCTGTATTTCACTAGATGATCCTACACCCATGCATATATCTGCAGTACTAAGCGGAGTCATTGGGTTTTGAAAAAGCGAATAGAAAGCTGTTGAAAATGGTGGATGGGGGTAAAGAGTACTGGCATTCTTTTTGCCTTGCTCTTTGACTCTGGATAACAATGTGACCAGTTCTCTTCTACTTCCATCACCACAGCGAAGCTGCGTTCATTGCTATGTCTTCTGTCCCTGATGGACTGAATCCCGCAAACTGAGCAAATCAATCCTTCCTCCCATAAGTTGCTTTGCTCAGGTACTTTGTCACAGCAACAAAAGTAGCTAATGCAATCTGTCAATCACAATTTCCTTAGCCATCAAAAGTATCCCAGAAGAAGGACAATTAATAATACTTGTCACTAGCAAACCAACCCTGATGAGGCTAAAAACAAAACTGATTTTTTTAAAAAGAAAACATGGACCTTCAGGAAGTAAAAAAAGAATAGAATAGATGTCTTTATGTAGTAGACTCTCACTTTGTGAGTTTCCATAATTACATACTGTAGTTGCACACTGATTATCATGTACTCATGAAAATTCTAAATATGTGGACAATAAAGTGACCAAAAAGAAATTAAGAGTCATCCTTCAGTCAAAGTGACAAAATGTCATACATTCTGTGATGATTGATGTGTAGGTGTTAATACCTACAACACCCTAGGATACATGGACCCCTGCTTCAAATAATCAATAAGGAAGATCAGAGGGAAGGTGATACTAAACGAGCATAAATTACCATTGAAAATGGGGAGCCAATAGAAAAGCATAAAACAAAAACTAGCCCTGAAAATTATTGAGGCAATCAGTGAGCCTCTAGCAAACATTACAAAAGTAAAAATAAAGAAGACACAAATTACCAGCATCGGCAATGAAATAAAGATGATACAGCAGGTCCTGTAGGAATTAAAACAATAATAAAGGCGCATTCCAAAAATTACGTTAATAATTTTGCATGTAAATTTGTGTACATACATATTCAAAACTTCTTCAGTTTTAACAGCCCCAAACGGGGAAATATTTGTGGTTTTCAGAGGGTGGGTGGTTAAACAGAGTTACAGCTGTACCCTGGGCTAATACTCAACAAACACAAAGTAATGAGCTACTGACATTTCTGCAGTGGCGTCTATCTCAAGGGAATTATGTCTAGAAGAAATAGGCAATCTCAAGAAGATATATTTTATTTGAGTGTATTGACATAAGATTCTCAGAATGTCAAACCCATAGATGACAGGGAGTGGAATGGTGGTTGCCATGGAGAGGGTGTTACTGTAAGAAGGATACAGCACAAGAGAGTTTTGTACTGGTAGTTCAGCTGACCTTGACTTTGGAAGTGGTCAGTGACAGAAATATCCTTATGTGAAAATACTGCATAGACTTAACCATAGACATTTCATCTGTATGCACATTCAGTATTGACAGATTGGAGTAGCCTCAATTTCTCACATGTGAAATGGGTTTGTACCACACCTTACACTCCCAGGCTACTAGGGTGAGCTAATAAGAGAAAACAAATCCTTAGCAGTCTACCTCCTGACACACACTAATTAACTAATTAACTGATTAACGTAAGTGTTACCAGTTGTTAGTATTAAGGGTATCATTTCCTCACCCGTTTCTAATGGTAACCAACATCTATCTAGAGCACTGAAGGTGACATTGATAAATGCAAGTGATGTTGGTCTTTTCCATTTGCACCATTTCAAAACCTCTTGAGAGAATCCTCAAGTGTCAAATGAATCTTTCCTTATTTGGGGTCCCCACTGTGGTTTTGACTGACTTCCGTGCCGATGCCTGGGTTCAGCCACAGGTAGAGTTCAAAGTGAAATTTAAAGGGAGGAGGGCTGGGTTCTGCAACTACAACAGCAAAAGGTTTGCAAAATGGAAAGTGCTGAGTTTTGCATAAATCTTTGGTCAGTTTGCTTTCTGGGGCCACGCAACTGCTCATGACGCTGGAGCCCTAAGCTCAGAGGAGAGCAGTGGGCGTGGAAAGGGAAGAGGCACCTTCCTGTATCCTGCAGCTACCCTGTGAGCAAAGGGGAGCAGGAGGTAAGATAGGCAAGAGCCAGCTTCTCTCGGGCTGTTGTGTCCACTGGTTGTAGGAAGTCACCTTCAGGGACTTTCTCCCTTCTCCAGGAAAACCTTCTCAACCCTATTAGAACAAGGCCCCTGCAAATCTTCTGGCATTCAGGCACAAATCTCACAGAATTAAGCAAATTATGTACTTCTTAGTTCAGTGCTTTGATTTTTTTTTCTGCCACCTGGTGCACACTGTGAGAACAAGGACTGTCCGTGTGTGTGTGTGTGTGTGTGTGTGTGTGTGTGTGTGTGTGTGGTTTTATTTTAAGTTCATTGGTGTTTTACCTGCATGTACGTCTGTACGAGGCTGTCGGAAGCTTCAGAATGGGAGTTACAAACAGGTGTGAGCTGCCATATGGGTGCTAAGAACTGAACCCAGGCCCTCTAGAAGAACAGCCAGTTTTCTTAACCGCTGAGCCATCTCTCCAGTCCCAACCCCATTTGTTTTTCAAGATAGGGTTTCTCTGTATAATAGCCCTGGTTGTTCTGGAACTTGCTATGTAGATCAGGCTGGCCTCAAACTTAGAGATCTGCCTGCCTCTGTGAGATTAAATGCATGTACCACCACCGCCTGGTTAACAGGGGCTCTTCTTAGCCACTGCCTATCAGACTCCTAGCTCAAAACTGGCATGCAGTGGATATTAGATGAATATTTCTGAATGAGGTCAGCTTCCCCATCCAAACTTCATCTGAACTCTCTCAGTGGATTTCTGTTCTTTGCAAACATGAATATAAAGAAATCAATGAAAAGTCAAAATCTCAGAAAAGCTCAGTCCAGATTTCTCTCCTCTCTTCTCCTCTCCTATTTTCTTCTTTCTTTCTTTGTTTCCTTGTTTCTTTCTTTCTTGGAAACTATATATTATTGTCATATTATCTCCTCTTATTCTGCTCCAGCACCCACTGACCTTTTCCTGACTAGGTACCCTCCTTCCGTTAATCATCTCCTTGTGTGTGAACGTCTTTGCAGGTAGTCACAACTGCTTCATAGTAACGACTGCAGCAGCCAAGTCGTATCCCAGAAGACATCATTTAATAGTATTACCCCCATCTGTGGCTCCTACACTCTCTCCACTCCCTCTTACATGATGCCCCCGGACCTCAGAGTGGATGAAATCGATGTCCTACTTAGGCTGAGCACACAGCAGTCCGTTATTCTCAGCACTTTGATGAGTTAGGCATCTGTGTTCTGACTGTAACCCATGCTAAAGGAGGCTTCTCTGGTTAAGGCTGAAGAGTGTGTCAAGGCTATGTATTACTTATAAGGTAATTTAACATGTCCATTTAGCAAAAATAGAGGTAGTGGATTCTCCCATAGAGACTGTGACCTCCTTAGCCATAGAGTTTGACCAGGTTCACAGTACCAGCCATGAGTTTCCTCACATGGAGCAGTCCTCAAACCCAATCAGGAAGCAGGAAGCAATTAGTTGCCTCCAAAACAGTCACACCACTATTGCACTCACAGTTCTGTCTTTGCTGACAACTTGACATTGTAACACCGATGACCCAAAGCCGGATTAGATCACCGATGACTTTTCTCACCCAGTAGCTTCCATAGAACCTTCTGGCACTGTGAATGCGAGTGGACAGGGAAGATGCTTCCAATGCAGTTACGGCTTGATTTCTCCGTTTCCTGTATCCAGACTGTGTATGCTTTCTTCAGTAAAGGGTCTTGCAAGCTAGTTCTGGTGGGCAATCAGTCTAGGTTTTGCCCCCAAGAGTTTGCTTGCAAATGGATTAATTCTGTATGTAACACCAAAGGCCTGGATTTCTGGCTTGGGAACTTGGGAAGACAAACTGCTGTGTCTTCTCAGGCTGGGGGTGAGACAAAAATGGCATGCTGCTCCTTCTTCCCTTGCCTCCATTCTAGTTTCATTTTTAGGTTGCTAATCTGACCTTTACGTTGTTTCTTTTTTCCAAAAAGGTGTTAAATGCAAAGAGAAAGTAGGTATTTTCCCCAACTGCTATTACCAAAGTGATACCACTTCGTTTCATAGATTCTTGGCACATGGGACTTATGAGCTGTTGAAGGTCCCTGTTCTTCACCCGTACACCAGACTCCTTATTTCAGGGCCAACTTATCTTGGAAACGTCAGCTGGTAATTTTATTTTTGTGAGAAGAGAACAATGTGCTCTTTGCCTTCTCTGTTAAAGCCAATGGTTTAGCAAATGCCAGACTTTTGAACAGACGACTTATTTAGACCCTAAATGAAATCTTTGTCCCATTTAGTACAGAGTCAAATAAATAAAATCAATTTCCTTCCAGGATTACATAAGCTCACAAAATGAAGCCCATCTTAACAATACCATTTTATTTATTAACTTGCTTACTGACTTATTCATTTTTGAGACAGAGTCTCGCCCTATAGCTCAGGCTGTCCTAGAACTAACTACGTATTTCCAGTTTGCTTCAAACTCTTGGCAATCTTGTTTCTACTTCCTAAGTACTGAATTACAGGCATGAGCCACCACATGGACGAAAATAAATTTGAAAATACTAATTACTCTTGTATGTTAACTCTGTGGGTGATATGCTTTAATGTGTAAGAAGATACTGCTTTTCCACCTGTCTCCAAGAAGGATTTTTGTTTCCTTCTCCTCTCCTCCTCACTCCCTCTCTCAGACAAGGCTTTATATATTTTGACATATTCCAAACAGCTCTTAAACTCACTGTGAGCTAAGGATGACTTCTGATCCCCCTGCTTCCACATCCCAAGTTCTGGGATCAGAGTTGTGTGCCGCCGGACCTGGGTTATATACTGCTGGAGATTGAACGAAAGGCTTTGTGTACACTAGACAAACACTGTAAAAAACGAATCTATACCCTACTCCTCCAGTTCCTTTTTAACCAGACTAAGATGCCACAGCAGCTCCTCTGGGAAACCTCCCTCTGTTTCCATCAGCACCATGCACACTTCTCTCCTGGATCCCTAAAGCTGTCCCAGGAGGTTCCTTGGAGGACTTGACCCTGTACTTCCTTCTACCTATTTATCACCAGCCTTGATGTTCCTGAATTAGAACTTTTAATGGTATAGCTGGGCTTTTTTAATCACTTGCAACCTGTGTCCTATGTAAGCTTAGGGATTGGGTTTGTGTGTGTGCATGAAAATGTGGAGACCAGAGGTTGACAACAGTCTCTTCATTTTATTTTTTGAGATGATATCTCTCACTAAACTTGAAATTCACCAATTCAGCAATACAGGCTGGTGACTGAGCTTTAGGGTGATGCCTGTCTCAGGCCCCACAGCGCTTGGCCCTGTCCCAGCACTGGGAGACATATCTATCTGGACTTGGTTGGCTCTTATGTGGACTGGGGATCTGAACAGAGGTTTGCATGCTTTCAAGGCAAGCACTTTACTCACTGAGCTGTCTCCCCAGCTCCGTGTAAAGCTTTTAAAATACTCTTCCATGGTCCTCTATCATGCCTGAAATCCTGCAGCCATATAGTCTGTTAGATTGACTACATCCAGGCATTTGCTAGTCTGTATCCAGTGGTGTGCTATTATATGATCGGTAACTTGTTTTCTGAAAGGAAAAGTAAATTCATAGTTTGTAAAAAATCATCTATTTTCATAGCCCCAACACAGCTAATTTCAGTTTTCCCACATGAGGTAACACAACACCCAAGTTGGAAAGAAATTCCCAAGAAGTCCATCACTAGCCCATGTCCAAATTCCATAATCCTGCTTCAGTAGATACAGGCGACCTCGAAAGCGTGCAGAAAGATAAAATGCAGTGAAAGTAAGTAGGCATTGAGTGTGGTTTGAGTATTTATGACCTCTGTTTTGAGTATATCGTGTTGAATTATAAATTTATGTAGTCATCCCTCAGTATCTAGGTGGAGCTAGTTCCAGCTGTTCTGCTGGATGTCAAAATATGAAGATGCTCAAATTCCTTATATAAAATGGTTTCACATTTGTGTGTAAAATATGCATATCATCCTATATACTTTAATTCTCTAAATGTTAGGAAAGTGCTATTTGTGGTAATATTTTAAAGCTTGCCTAAAGATCAGAGTGCAGAGCTAAGTCACTAGTTAGCTATAGAGATCAGGCAGCAGTGGCACATACCTTTAATCCCAGCTCTTGGAAGACGGAGACAGATCTCTGTGAGTTCAAAGCCACCCTGGGCTACACTAGATCGATCCAATTTCAAAGAGAAACAGAGCCGAGTGGAGGTGGCTCACACCTTTAATCCCAGCACTAGGGAGGTGGGAACGGGAAGTGGGAGGCTGTTCGGAGATAGAGATATAAGGCAGGAGGAGACAGGAGTTCAGGATTCACTCTGAGGTTTCCTAGAGATGGCTTTCAGTCTGAGGTCTTGTCAAGACAGGATACCCCAGTCGATCTGAGAATTTCATCGAGGTAAGAACTAGTGGCTGGCTGCTCTGCTTCTCTGATCTTTCAGCTTTCACCCCCTGATAGCTGACTCTGGGTTGTTATTATTAAGACCAATTAGAAATCACTACAACTATTAACCTACACCCCTAGGTCCCAGATTGCTTGTAATGTCTAACACAATGTGAATGCTTTGTGGGCAGCTGTTACACTGCGTTATTAAGGGAATAGTGCAAAATAAAATGCATGTAGATGTTCAAGACAAATACATTTTGGAGAACATTTTTAATTCATACTTTTTGCATACATAGAAGTAGAACCCACAAGTATGGAGCTGGTTATATAGCTCATTGTCCTTACTTGTGCACTTTACAACTGGTCTGTAAGATTTCTGGTCATCTATGAAGCCCGCACGAGTCAGGAGGAGCTCGCTTCAGCATCTTCCTGTCTCCCTGACTGCACTGGGAACTTGAGAACCGAGGCTGGATCTGCTTGTTTCTCCCTACATTTCCACCAAATGAGACATAGCCCTTCTTTTGTCTTTACTCTGAACGGGGAGAGCTTTGTATGCTGTTTAACTACAAAACCACTAGCAAATCCTCTAGAGGAAGCTGTATTAGCTTCACCTAAGAAGAAGGTCAGATCATCATTTTATATATATAGCACTTTGCTGCCAACTTCCTCCACGTTGAGTCACGCCCCTCTGAGGAACTCAATGGGGCTCTGCAAATGTCATCTTTTCATTGAGGAGCTATCACCAGATTTTCCCCTGAATAAAACAGGCAAGATATAACAAATCTGATTATTTATCTATATATTTATTTATCAAAGTGTTGAGTATAGAAACCAGAGCTTTGTGCATGCCAGGCAAGAATTCTCCACTGAGTTATACCCTCTTTTTGACATTTTTTTAAAAGGCAGAATCTTACTAAGGTCTCTTGAACTCACTATTCAACCTAGGCAGGCCTTGAACTTGAATTCTCCTGTCTCTACCTCCCGAGTAGTTGAGATTACAGGTCTATACCAGCAGGCCTGGCCAGACCTGCTATTTAAACCACCTAATGTCATAGAGCAAAAGAGAACTCTTCTACGCTTCAGAAACTGACCATTAGAATGCCCTCAATACCAGCCCAAAGGGGATTGAAAGGCCGTCCACCGCAGTGTTTCATGTAATGAGGTTGACGACTCTGAAGCAGCAGGCCAGCCATCAGCAGGAGACACCCAGGAAGAGTCACGGTGTATCTGAGGTCAAATCCAAAGAGCGATAAGCGTGCCTGCCAGTTACTCATAGGACCCTCTAGAAATGAACTTTCAGTAACCATAGCAATAGATAACATGCAATGAATACTGCATACTTCTGTGCCCAGTGGAGTATAAAGCTATCCTTAGAGGTTAATGAAGTTGCCCAGAAAGCCTTCAACTTCACTGAAATCAGCAGTTTTCTGGGGCCATTGCCAGTCTAAAAAGACCACACAGTGGTGGGGATCACAACAGTTCTACTTTATAACGCATTCAAAATAATTGCTAAGACTCTCGAAGAAATCACAGCTGATACAAAAGTCTCTCTTTAGCGACCCCTTTTATTCCAAGGTTGTGTCACTTAAACTGGCAGAAGCTTTGGCTTCCTCGTGAGTGTGTCCAGGTCACCTTGAATCACTCCCCCGAGAAGTGTGGCAGGAAGAGATCCCACAGGCTCAGCTTTTCCCTTTTCCGGCGTCCGTTCAGAGACCTGAAATACGTTGGCTTTTCAGTGCAGTCGGTGACTCGACACACAGTCCCCCACAATCTTCAATAGCTTGACATTTCAGATCATTTGAATAAATCAAAGTGACAGGGACACCTTAAGTTGCTGAGTTGGGGAGATTCTTATAGACAGTGAAAAAGACATTTTCATTTTGTTGCTGATGAGCAAGATGAGAAAAGTTGGTAAAGGAAGTGGGACGCTCTGTGGTAAGAGCCTTTACAGAGAGAGGGTTCCAGTGGTACCTCTGTCCCGGGCAGTAAAGACCTGGTGCAGAAATGTTCCAAACTCTCCAGAATGTGCCCTTTAGAACCCTGGCATGAGGGTCTGGGATGTAGCTCAGTTGGTAGAGCACTTGCCTACCATGTGGGAGACTAGACCCTAGGTTCCATTCCCAGTACTGTGTAAATGTGTTGAGGAGACACGTGCAAATAATTGAAGCACTTGGTGAAAGGAAGCAAGAAGATCAGAAGTTCAAGGTCATCCACGGCTATATAGCAAGTCCAAAACTAGCCCGAGTTACATGGAGACCTTGTCTCAAACACACAGGGGACTAGAGAGATGACTAGTTTGATGTCTTGCAGAAGACTGGGTTCTATTTCTAGCACCCACATTGGGTAGTTCAAGACTGCCTCTAACTCCAATTCCAGGAGATCTGGCACCCTCTTCTGGCTTCTGCAGGCCATATACATGCTGTCTACATATATACACTCAGACCATAACCATACACATAAGAGAAAAACGCAAATCCATAAAAACAGAACAAAAAGAAAGCCAACAAAGCAATAAGGCAACAAAATAAATCCCACCTGATACGCAGAATTTACCTTCTGCATGAAAACAAAATAAGCTTTGATCCAGTGATTTCTAACGTACACTGCAAAGTCTTAGTGTCACGTAAAGAAGTGCAGCCAGGCCTGCAACAAGTCTCAAATGAGTAATGGCACTGGTCCCCAAACCTGAAAACCTAAGTTTCATACCCATAGATCCACGGGGTAGAAGGAGAGAACCAACCCAGGTAAGTTGTCCTCTGACTTACACATGACTCACATGTGTGCTACGGCATGCATAATACCCCCCCCCCATAAGTAAATGTTATAAAAATAACATTCAAAAATGTTTTGTTTTGTTTTTAATTACAGAGAGCAGGGGTTATGTGCACATGAGTGCAGATGCCCTTGGAGGCCAGAAGGGGGCATCTGATACCCTGGAGCTGGAGTTACAGAGTAGTACCAAGGCACCCAATGTGCTCGTAATAGAACTCAGGTCATCTACAAGAGGAGTGTGCGCTCTTAACTGAGGATCCATCTCTCCATCACCAACTACCCTCTATGTTTAAAAGATCATATCCAGTTTTTTTTTTAAGTGTAACTTGAACCTAGGTCCCCAATACCTGTTGACTGCAGTCTTTTCCTACAAAAAGACCATTGTTTAAAAACATAAGCTCAGACATTCTTCTATTTGTATGCAGGAACATCCTCAATCTTCTTAGAAACTACTATGCTCAAAACAGAGGGGGTCAGGAAGCAAGCAAAGAAACAAAAACACACAAGACCCGGGTGTTGGCAGCGCACACCTTTAATCCCAGCACTTGGGAGACAGAGGCAGGTGGATCTCTGTGAGTTCGAGGCCAGCCTGGTCTACAAGAGCTAGTTCCAGGACAGGCTCCAAAGTTACACAGAGAAAGCCTGTCTCAAAAAAAAAAAAAAAAAAAAA
>NW_026067990.1:6770544-6775178 GCF_014885135.2 Alexandromys fortis
AGAAGAAGAAGAAGAAGAAGAAGAAGAAGAAGAAGAAGAAGAAGAAGAAGAAGAAGAAGAAGAAGAAGAAGAAAACAATTTCAACAAATTGGAGGACTTTCTCAACTTTTTTTTCTTTTTTGAGGGGGCAAGCACTTCCAAAAGAGCCAAATGAGGACACAAGACAAAAACATGTTAAACAAAGAGTTCCTAGAGTTGCTGAATCTTCAAGAAAGAATAGGAACTTTCTAGGTGAAGACCTTTAGGGGACTTCTGAGGCAGAAGAGATTGGGAAGAAACAGATGTCTCAACAGCTGTTCCAACAATGTGCAAATCACTGTGGCACGGGCACCAATTGAGAGGCAGGGAGAGGTCCAAACTGCACATGAAGAGGAATACAAAGGCCACGTGTGTGCTATGCTGGAGAGATAAATGTCACACTATTGGCAACATGGAAGTACAGGGCCTGAGCTTCTGGTTTTAGCTACGTGTTAGAATCACTATCAGGAGCCAGGAACCTCCACAGGCACAGGCTTGAGCCAGTAACCTCTGCTGGAGAAAGCCTGAGGTAAGGACCTTCACAGAAGCAGATAAAAGGGAGTTACCACTGAGGGACCAGGCCCAGAACAGAGACCTCTGCAGGACCGGACGTGAATCAGGAACCTCCGAGGGAGCAGGCCAGTGACCTCCACTGAAGCAGTCCTGAACCAATAACCCCTACTGGAGCAGGCCTGAGTCAGTGACCTCTGCCATAGCAGGCCCAAGACAGTGACCTCAGCAAGAGCAGCCCACAGTAAGTAATCCCTGTGGGAGCAGGACCAAATGACCCCTGGGATTACAGAGCCGCCTCCAGGATAAGGAAAATGTGGTACATTTACACAACAGAATACTACACAACACAGTACATAAAAACATAATGACATCTTGAAATTTGTGGGCACATGGATGGATCTAGAAAATATCATATTGAGTAAGGTAACCCAGACTCAGAAAGACATATATCATACGTACTTACTCATAAGTGGCTTTTAGACATAAAGCAAAGAAAAACCAACCTACATTTCATAACCCCAGAGAACCTGGGCAACAATGAGGACCCTAAGAGAGACATACATGGATCTGCTCTACATAGAAAGTAGAAAACCTGACAAGATCACCTGAGTAAATTGGGAACATGGAGACCATGGGAGAGGATTGAAGGGGAGGGGAGAGGAAGGTGGGGGAGGGGAGAAGAATATATAGCTCAATAAAGACAATTTAAAAAAAAAAGAATCACTATCACATGAAGAGACATTAAAATACTAATTCCTAGCCAGCATGCCCTGAGACAGCCTAGGTTTCTGGAAATCTACCCAGGTATGTTTTGTATGCAGTTAGTGGAAATATTTCAGACAAGCCACTGTTACCATTGGTTCTTGTTTTATAAAGCTCATGCAGACAGCTTCAATGGTTGACTAGCTACGTGGGCTAAGAGGGAGAGTCAAGAGGGATTTCCAAGGAAATTTGCGTCATTGAATAGCACTTGTGGTTGGAAAATGGTCCATTAACTTTGGGGAATAAGGCAGCAGTTCTTCAAAATTTGAAAGTTATGAAACGATGCAGCAATTTCTTTTTAATTATTTTATTATTTTTTCTGTTCATTAATTAATGGATTAATCTGTATGTGAGTGTGTGCATAACTGCTGCAGTCAGAGGACGATTTCTGAGTCAGTGTTCTTCCATCACGTACATCTCCAGGATCTAATTTAGATCTCCGGGCTTGGCAACCATTGCAATCTCAACATCTCCCTGACCCAGCAATTTCAACCCTAAATATGTATTCAAGAAGACTAGAACCTTGTCCGTACAAAGACGTGTATGTAACTGTAGCAGAATTATCTATGATAGCTCTAAATCATAAACAACCAAAATCTCCTTCAAATGACAAATGGATGATAAAAACATGTATGGATACGTTAGAATTTTCAGCCATAAAGGACAGGACTGAAGGTCTAGCACATGCGACAATATGAATGGATCTTTTACTTATTATTGCTGTGTGTGTGTGTGTGTGTGTGTGTGTGTGTGTGTGTGTGATTCCTTTTGTATGAAAAGCCTGCACCCGCTCGAGGGCATGTCTCTTTCTCTTATGTGTCTCACCCTGTCTCTTCATGCCTGAGCTAAAACCCCTTTTTTACAAAATGCTTTTCTTTTCTTTTTTAAATTAACACTTTTTATTACATTTATTTGTGTGGAGTCAGAGGCGCCAGTAATGTTTAAGAAGATCCGAAGACAATTTGTGAGAGATGGCTTTCTCCTACAAGGGCCCTGGGGATCAAGCACAGGTGCTCTTACCTGTCGAGCCGTCTCTCCAACCCTCAAACCTTTTTTTTTTTTTTAAAATAAACACCAACTCTACTTCACACCAACTCCTCCTGAAAACACCAACTCTACTTCACACCAACTCCTGAAATTCTTTTCTGTGCCTTAAGTCTACCACCTTCATTTCAGTAAGTCTCCTCGCTGGAAAACAAATCAGCCAGCAGATGGCAGCATAGAGCTTCTCTTGCTGCAAATGTTCTTCCTCGGTGAGGCTGAAGTGGAGCTGAGTTGTCTTTTACCGTTGCTTAGCTGCGTGACCATATTTTTTTGGTCTTCACGCTACATTCATTTCTTAGTTGTTGTTGTGGGTTTTTTTTTTTTTTTGGCCAGAGAGCCACCTAATTTTTAATGTGCACCACCACTTCTAAAGGTAGGAATTACCCATAGAGCGATCCCTAGCTTATTTCTAGGTCAAAACGAATAAACATGCTGTCCCTCGGGTTATTAAAGATCAGAGTCTGGGCCCTGGGAGCCCTAGAAAACTAGGCTCCATCATTCATCTTGAACGAGCCAATTAAACTAACAAGTAATAGTCAAAAGTGGGGGGGGGGGATTTATTCAATGTAGTCACATTGGGAAAAGGGACAAAGAGATCTGTTGACCTCCCCCATCCCGAGTCCCTGCCTCGCTTCTTCAAGGGTCCTAACATGAGATATAGGTTTAAGCAGGGGGTCAGAGGTATTACACAGCTAGGCGATCCTGGCCAAGGTGTGGTCCTGTCTCTCATTGTCTTAGCTCCAGTCTTTCCTGTAAGGTGATGTGGCAAGCTGTCGGGAATGCGAGAAATCTCTCCTGGGGAGGCAAACTCCCCTTATGACTGGCAACAGGCTTCATTCCAACTTTTCTCCCAGTGCATGATGTGTGAGAAAGATACAAATCCTTGGGATAGCTTGTTTGGGTAGTCTAATAGTAGAAGTGTCTGTTTCTAGAACACTGGAGTGTTTAGGACAGTAACCATTGAAACTGTCTGTAGGGACATCACTGTAAGAACATATCCTACATCACTCTCTTGATTCCAAAGGACATACCTGAGACCTTGTTAAAGTGAAATGATTCTGGAGTGTTCCATGGAAAGGCGAACCTCATTGATTTTGGATTGCTAGATCCAAAAGAGAAATGGCTGCTTCTCCACCCATGTCTGCTCCAGCCCTTCTTCTCTCGGTCCTGGAATTTTCCTATCAACACGTCATGCTTTGACTTCTGTGAGCTCCTGCCTCTGCATGAGGAGCCCTGCCGACCTATCTCCCTGACACCATGTCGTCACTTTGCTTTAACAGCCTCCAGCTTTCTCCCACAGAGACCGATTGCTATCTTTATTTCTGGAACCTCACAAAATGTTGGTTCAAGGAAGGTGCCTCTAAAACTTTCCATGTCCAAAATAGATGAATTTTGTCTTTGGGGGCTCTCCTTTCACAAGAGGTTAAAAACACAGCTGTTATGCATACATAATAATGCTTTTTCCAATGATTGTACTATGAGACCCAGTATGATTTGTGGACTCAGAAAGCCCACCCAGAAAAGCCTACAAGCAACACAGGCCAACCCAGTGATATCTTAATCCTGAAGGGAAACTCAGTTCCCCAGAGGATTCTCTCTCTCTCTCTCTCTCTCTCTCTCTCTCTCTCTCTCTCTCTCTCTCTCTCGTTTTTTTTTCAAGACAGGGTTTCTCTTTGTAGCCCTGGTTGACCTGGAACTTACTCTGTAACCAGGCTGGCCTTGTTACAAAAGTCTGCCTGCCTCTGCCTCCTGAGTGCTGGCATTAAAGACATTTGCCGCCGCCACCACTCGGTGCTCTGCCCTCTCTTTGCTTTTCTGTTTTGAAACAGGGTTCTAGTAAGTTGACCAGGCTGGACTTGAACTGTGTAGAGCAAGCTGGCCTCAGTCTCACAGCCGTTCTCCTGCATCTGCCCTCTGAAGTGTGTGTATCACCATACCTGCCCCTTAATTCTTAAACCATAGCAGTTTAAGTAGTTGTCCATCAGGAGTTGTGTTTTATTTGTTTACTTATTTTATGGATATGGTTTGTCTGCGTATATGTTTATGTCTGTATACTACATGTGCACAGTGCCTTATGGGACTAGAAGAGAGCGTCAGGACCCTGGAACAGGAGTTACAGTTATAAGGTGCCATGTAGGTCTTGGGAATCAAGCCTGGGTCCTCTGCAAGAGCAGCAAGTGCTCTTAACCACTGAGCTAGATCTCTGGCTTCCCATCTTGGTTTTTTTTTTTTTTTTGACACATGGTCTCTCATTGGCCTGGGGCTTACTGCTGAGTTTGACAGACTGACCAGTGAGC
>NW_026067990.1:6775459-6787276 GCF_014885135.2 Alexandromys fortis
AAAAAAAATGCTTTGAGTCTTCAGGCTTGAAGGGGAAAGAATTCGGTTAGGTGTTACTGGGTTTTTAGATGACATTCCTTAGCGCTTATCAAGCAGAGTCAAAAAGGAGTCTTAAGATTGTTCTTGAGGAACTAATGAGGTTTTAAGTCTAATATCAATATTGTAGTACTCTCAGAGTCTTTGTCTTGAAGGTATATTGGAGTTTTTCTTCAAAGCATATTTGTGAGAGTGATGAAGTAAATGGGAATGTTTATTAAGTAAGCTTGGCAAAGTGTTGATAATAGCTGATGCTAGACGATGGGAAATTGGGAGTTTACTATCCAATTCTCTGTATATTGAACGTATTTAAACACCTCAGTGGAAGAGAGTTAAAGGTTCTTGATTCACCTAATTTTTGTAATTTCATTATATTTATAGTATGGTCAACGCTTTAACCATTAATAAACTTCATAAATTTTAGTTTTTCTAAGCTTTCAAAAATGTATTAAAATATAGCTGAACATTTAAAAAAAAGGAGTCTTGTCCTGAGTAAATGGGCACCAACAGAATATTTATTTCATCCAAATATTTAGTTATCACAAGTGAGGGGGTCAATTCTCAGCAAAAGCAAAAGCTTGTTACAATGGGGCTTACATCTTTACCAAATTAGCTGATCTAAAATTGGTGATAAGGGGAAAGTAGAGAAAGCATGTATTTGGGCTGTATTTATAACCCTTAGATGTAGACACTATGTCCATGTTTTCTCTTTCAGATATGATCTCCTGGATGCTCATTAAAATATAGTTATTTAACTTGATCTTGAACAATATTTTTCTATATTCAAGACATTTATAAAGAAAAACAAGGCAGAAAAGAACCATCAAGTATGAGAAAGAGACAGAAAACCTTAACTGATGTAGAAATTGTGTATGAAGACTAAGTATCATGTTGCACAAACTGGCTTCAAACTCGCTGTGTATTTGAACATGAACTTGACCTCCTGATCCTTCTGTTCCCTCATCCCAAATACCAGGACTGTAGGCAGGCACCACTATGAACGTTAAAGAGAAAACAAAATATTTTTGGATTAAAAAAGATTTTATATAATAGAAGATTTTGTTCTCAAGGATTACTCCAAAATAGAAAAAGACAAGGACAAAACCAGGTATGTCACGAAGGCTTTGGAAGGTGAAAATTATTTTAAACTTTCAATCTCAGGGCTGGGGGATGAATCAGCAGTTAAGGTGCTTGCTGCTCTTGCAGAAAATTGAGGCTCAGTTACCAAACACACTGGGTAGTTCACAATGACCTGGCCTATAACTCTAGCTCCCAGGGACCTGGCATCTTCTTCTGACCTCCAAGGCCTCCTGTGCACAGATGGTGATGCATATTATACACTCAAGAACACACACATGCTGGGCAGTGGTGGTGCACACCTTTAATCCCAGCACTCGGGAGGCAGAGGCAGGCAGATCTCTGAGTTCAAGTCCAGACTAGTTCACATAGTGGGCTTCAGACCTGCCAGAGATAGACATTGAGGCTCTGTCTCAAAAAAATCCTAAGAAAATCTTAATAGCACTTATTTCATGAGCCTTCTCCAGATATTAGGAGGAAGCTACAAAAAGGGGGGTGACGAGCTCACTGTGGTAGCACATTTCTTTAATCTCAACACTTGGGAGGCAGAGGGAAGTGGATCTTCATGAATTCAAGGCCAGACAAGTCTACATAGTGAGTTCAAGGCCAGCCCAGACAACATAATAAGACCTATCTCAAAAAAAAAAAAAAGAGGAGAGACAGTAGAGTACCAGATAGCCCTAACTCGGTATTTCAACTTAGCTTTGGGGGTTGACTATAACCAGAGTAAAATAGGAATAACCAGAAAGGCCCAGGCGAAGCGATTACAGTCCAACGCTTGGCTGTGGATCCCCGCAGCTGCTTCCATCAGTTACTGGTGTAGGTTCTATGATAACAGGGTAGTCACCAATCTGACGACAGGGGAAGGTAGTTCAGGCACCCTCTCCACTATTGCTGGGAGTCTTAGCTAGGGTCATCCTTGTGGATTCCTGGGAATTTCCCTGGCCCCAGGTTTCTCCCTAACCTCATAATGGCGCCCTCTATCAAGATATCTCTTTCATTACTCTCCTCCTCCGTCCTACCCCCAACTAGACCATCCTAATCCCTCATGTTCCCTCTCCCATTCCCTCCCCTATACCCCCACTTTACTCAGAATATCTCATCTATTTCACCTTCCCAGGGAGATCCATGAGTTCCTCTTAAGTAGGGTTCCCCTTGTTACCTAGCTTTGCTGGGGCTGAGGATTGTAGCCTGGTTATCCTTTGTAATCAAAGCATGTCTTGACTTCTCTGTCTCTCTGTCTGTCTCTGTCTCTCTGTCTCTCTCTCTCTCTTGAGATAGGTCTTATTATGCAGCTCTGAATGGCCCTCAACTCACAATATAGACGAAGCTGGCACTGGGCTCACAAAGGTCTGCATGTACCACCACACCTGGCCTTGTCTTGACTTCTTTGTGATTGACATATAGTAAAGCTTCCTTTTTCACTTTTATTATTTCTTTTTATCTTCTTCAGCTTGTAAGTCTGTTTGATGCCTCTCAAGCCACAGCCTAATCTCATTTACTAAAGAAAAGTCTTTTCAATAAAAGCTTGTATACCCAAACATTTTATCTACTTTTTAAACCCTTTGAAAACATAATTTCAAAAGCCACCAAGATAATTAATCCACTATTACTAAGACATTTAGATGTGACTCACTAATAAAAAGCCAGTGCCCATTCTAAGTAGTTCTTAACTAAGATCTCTCTCCCCGCTCTTGTTGCTCATGCTTATATCTGTGTTAAAAACCATTTCTTAATAAACTTCAATTTTGCTTAAATACATAAATAATAGTACAACTCAGCGGCAGTAACAGAGGAAGTTGCAATAGCAGAAGCCCCTAACACTCAGTTCTCTATCTACATAAGTTTCTCTCTCTCTCTCTCTCTCTCTCTCTCTCTCTCTCTCTCTCTCTCTCTCTCTCTCTCTCTCTCTTTCTCTCTCTCTCTTTCTCTCTCTCTCTCTCCCTCAGAAACAAACTAAAACAAAAAAGGCAAGAAACAAAACCCTCATAAAAATAAAATTAAAAAAAAAACAGACGAAAGACTAATAAGAGGAAAAGAAAGCCAAAACAAACTAAGCAAACCCAAGGTCCACAAAAATACCCTTGACTTTGTTTTGTGTCTACCAACCACTCCTGAGTATGGTGGCCTGCCCTGGAGTGTGGTTGCTACCCCAAGTGACACTCTGTGGGAGGAAACTGATTTTCCATTTGTTCGAAGGTATCTGTTGTAGATAGCTCCTTATTTAGGAGTGAGAGGCTGAGTCCATTTCTGCTTCTCAATGCAGGGCACCCTTCCGACTTGAACCTGAACAAAGCTAGTGTGTCTTGCCACAGTCTGTGACTTCATATGTGTGTTAGTCCTATTGTGTACAGAAGTCACTGTTTCCTTAGAGTTCTCCACCATCTCTATCACTTACAATCCTTCCACCGCCTCTTCTGCGTAGATCCCTGAGCCTTGAGGGAAAGGGTTTGAAGAAGGCTGAGTTCGTCAGTGGCTTTGAGTTACTCTCTTGACAACTACAGAAAAGGCTTATGGCAAGCAGAGAGCAGCAGAGGCCCCTGAAGCGTGTTCCTGTGCCCGTGCCAGCTAGAACACAGGGCCACATTTCCCTCTCAAGGATTAACCTGTTTCTGAAAGGATGGAAATCATGTTTCCCTAACGCCTGAGCAATTCTCAAATTTAGGAATGAAACTAGGGCAAAGGACATGTTTGATTCACCTAGAGCGTCCCCAAGGGTCACCGAGCAGTGACACCTGAGAAGCCAAAATTTGTCTGAAAAAGACAATGTAGAAGGGGACTTCCTGTATCTAGACCGGAATTCATTCAAACAAAAGGATAACTAAATTCTGAAAGAATTCCTAGCTTCACACTATTAAGGGATGGTAATTCCAGCTTTAAAAAAATAAAACTCAACAATAAAACAGTGTTTACAAAAGATCCCCTGAGGAAAGGCGCCCAGCTACATGCTATTTTGCTGTGCCACATCTAAGGAGCTAACTGAAGGCTCCATGTTTGTGGGTCAGGAATCATTAGAGTGGTTGAATGCATGGCCATGATTTTAGCTTCCAATGGGACGTAGGTCCCAGCATGCTGGTAAAATGCTCTGTGATTGTACTGACTTGATGGGCCAATTCTATTATTGTTTTCCATTTGACACCAAAATGCAGCTGGAACTTACAACCTTTCAAGAGAAGGCCAAAGCTTTTCTATTTGTTTGCTATGCCCTTTGGCTCTCACAGGATTCGATGAATAGCTCTTAATTATGCCGCTGCCGGTTAAGAATGGGGGTTAAGAGTCTGGGCTTTGGCTCTCGATGGAACCAGATTTGAATCCCTGCTTTCCTGCTTATTGACTGCGTGGGCTGGACCACTTACCCAGCCACTCTAATTTCCTATTTTCCTGTCTATAGAGCAGCATGCTGAAGCCTGCTTTAAAGGGTTATTGTTGGGATTCAATGAGATGATGCATCCGAGGCACTCCTCCCGGAGCCTGGTCCGCATAGAATGCTCGGCCACTCGGAGCTTTCATTGCTAGAACACCGGAAACATTGTAACTGCACAACCCTGAGTTCACCTTGAGGATGACTGATGGGAACAATAAAACCCTCAACACAAGCCCCCCGCCAAAGAAACGAGGTTCAAAGATGGGGTAATTGTCCAAAGTCAGTCAAAAGTGTAGTGAGATGTGCCTTGTGATGTCACCTCTTTCAAGTTCAAGGCCCTCTACTAACCACAAGCAAACTAACCCCCCCCCTGTCTTCCTTGTTTTGAAGCAGCAAGCATCTGATGCCTTCATCTTTAGGCCTAGCTTGGAGGCCTGGTAGGAGAGGTTGATCGTTCTGTGTCCTCAGCTCACCACCCTAATGGAGGCTAGTTCCCAGGAAGCTGAGCTACTTGCCTCCAGTCCCACATGAAGTTGAGCAAGGAGACGCGGAAGAAGGCTGTATCTGGTATTCCTTCACCTCAGTGTCAAACTTCTGGAACTTAAGAGCAGAATGAGTCATTTATGCAGAAAGTCATTGATAAACACGGCATTGGGGATGTGTCAGAGCTAAGGAGAAACCCAAGTCACAATCTGATAAAGAAGACAGACCAAGGAACAGTCAGCTGGGATGGACGGTCATATGTCTGCACTGGGATCTAGGTCAGGGGACTATAGCGGAAGCCTGAGGGCTGTGAGAGCTTAGAGGAAGCCTTGATGGTAGGAGTGGGAGAGAGTTCTAGAAAAATCTGTAAAGATTACTTATTCTCTTTGTTGATCAAACATATTAGCAATTGGTCAGTAGCAAGAGTCTATCTTTATTCGTTTATGTATTGAAGGAAATGTCTGAACTAAGTTGCTGTGCTAGGCGTGATAAAAAGCCAGAGACAGTTTAGCAAGTGGATGAATGGTCCCCGGGAGTTTATTCAGAACATCCAACTGCCTTAACTTAGGGAACAGGTAACAATAAGACAAAACGATTGATTCATTGAATTTCTGTTTGGTTAAAACCCCATTGAATACCTTTGTTATTTCTGCAACACAAGGTGTGTTGGTTTGGAACAACACACTGTTCCTGAGTTTTCCCAGCTCCCTACATGTTGGTTACTAGGGAATTCGCTAATGGAACCTTGAAGGCTGTCTGCTCTTCAGCTTCCCACGGTGAAATCAAACTCAATGCCATCGGTATTAATATAGTAGTAGTGACATTTCCTCAACCCGCCACAGTGTGGAGCACTTAAGACATGATAAATTACTGTTCCGGCGCTTTGAGATACTGTGAGACACTGAGTTTTGAGACCTGTGCTTCTGGGGAAATTACGAGGAGGCCTTCCTACCTATGGTGTGCTTCTTATTCATCGCAGAAGGTTCCATCATCACAGCACGTGGGCACAGTTCCCTATGCTCTTTCATCGATTAGGACAGGAATGGAGCTTTCTCTCTCTACAGTCTTTCTTATGTATGTCTTTCACCTGCTATTTCCTGAAACTTGTTTCCTGGAACTTTCAACCCTGCATTTCCTCCTGAGTCTTTGCACCAATAATAGAAACCCCAGCCATCAAATCTTTAAGATCAGGTTCTTGTTCTCCAATGAAGTCTAACAATACTCCCTGGTAGGTCTTTGTGGGTGACTTGGAAAACACAATAACAACATTCAGCTCACACTGTGACTGTGAGTCTGAATTTCCACTCCGGGTGGAGACTGATCCTCCTTGCTTGGGAGATTATTTACAAAGTACTCAGAGGAAACACTCCAAGCTTTCTAGAAATTTAGGGTTTTGATAATGAATTTAGTAGACCGGAAGGATTTGCTCCACCTCCTTGCAAGAAGTCTGCAAAGCTTTCGCATATTTGAAGGTGTGTTTTCTGTCAATCACTCACTGCCACAAAATAGCCACTTTCAGTTGTTTTATTCAACTCAAGGTCAGCTGACTTTCTTGCTTTGGGACCTGCAGTGAAACAGAATGGCGTAAGTTGGAGGAAAGCGTCTTCATTTCATGGCAGGAGAGATAGGGAGAGAGGATTGATTCTCAGTATCTCCTTTAAGGACATGTCTCAAGAAATCCAACTTCCTCCTGTCGGCCAACCTCCTATAGGTTCAACCACCTCCCAGCAGAAGTACGCCAGGCTGACAAACAGTCCTTCAGCATATAGGGCTTGGTAGTGGATGGGGTAAGACAGTCAAGATGTACTGTAGCAGGAGACATCAAGAAACACCTTACCCAGGATGACTGCACGAACTCTCAGCTTTCAGTTCTGGGTCAGGGAGAGATGGCGATTTGACTTCTCCCAGCTGTCTTGAATTTTGTCAGCAGCTCAGTCTCCCCCGACTGCGGTGGCTTACTTTGTTCTCTTCAGCTGAATGGGAGTGGAAAGAATGTTGGCTTGTAGTTAGTCCAACCAAGGGTAGGGGTGGGGTGCCGCTACTTCTAGCTTTGTGACCTTACACTCACAACTTAACACACACTCACACACACACTGAGAACCATCATCCTATCTCTAGTAAAAAGAAAGCAGCAATCATACTTCCTGATAAGATGATTGTGAACATTAATGAGCGAGTCAGTATAAAGTGATCCCGGGAGGTTGACTTTCTTCATGTACTCAGGAATGAAGGGATTCCTCAGATACAAGACTTTCGGTGCTAATATCAGAAAAGCCCTGAGCCAGTCAAGGTAGTCGGTCACTCTCGATGAGCATAAGCTATTTTACTCATCGTTCTTACTCTAACAGCCAACATTCCCAGGTAAGAAAACCCTCCATATGTATGTTTGATCTTCAAACCTTTGCCTGACCCAGGTGACATGGTCCACGTACCTGAAAATCAGAGACTCAGGCCTTCAAATTATAGTGTACAGTTTGTGCTTAAACCATCGCTGTGATTTTTATTGCATACTTCCTCCTAATAAAAATAGGTTCAATGGCAAGATAGACAGTGCCCTTAAGAGACAACCAATATTTACTAAGTACCTATTCTGTGAGAAATTGCATGCTTGGCATCAAAGAAAAAATAATATATTGGGGGAAATTAGATAATAAGATTATAATTTGGGGAAATATATTTTTGAGTGCTAGTTTATTGAACCCAAGGCCTCATATATGCTGGCAAGCAAGTACTGTATCATTTAGCTACATTTCCAGTCCTTTAAAAAATATCTATGAAATTTAGCACACATACAAGAAAGTGCATTGTGCCAAGTGCCTGACTCAATGAATTGCCAGAAAGGGAAGACAGGAGTTACCAGTATCCAAATGGGGTGCAGACATTACTTGTATCCCATAGGAGCCCCTCACCTCAGCCCTGTTTAGGTGTCCACACCCAACCTGGCCAAAGGAAACCTCAATTTTGTATTTTTGTCATGACGTACCCTGTGCTCTCTTTTGTTTATTTTGTGTTTTTTCCAGTTTGATTTGAGAGTTGACTTTAATGCTTTTATTATAGATCATTAGGACTATGAATTCCCCCCCCCCAGCCATGGCTATAATTGTATTCAATAGAGTCTATTGTATAGTATTTTTATAGTAATTATTTTTCAGAAAATCTGTAATTTCTGACTTTCCCTGTCATTGCCAAAAATTGTGTAGTAGAAAGTTGTTGCTGTTTTAAGAACTATAGGATTAAGGGCCTGTTTCCAGGGTTTGGTGTTTAGTTTTAAATTCTGATTTCATTCCATGTAGAACCATGACATTTAAATTTTCAGATACATTTTGTTTTTTCTTTAATTCTATTTTCTTGGAACATTTTCTTGGAACTCTAAAACATTATTTTTCCAGAAATGACAATATACTCTCAAAATATCAAATGCTTTCCACCTCAAATGCACATTTTTCTATTTTAATTTCAATAATTCTAGATGTTACTGTGCTTAAGCCACTTATAATGGACATATCACCATTAAGGCTAGGTTCAGGGACACAAAAATTGCCAAATCACTGGGAAAGCTTGAAATCGTGCTGTTTCTGTAATTAGTAATCTGGAAGTAAGTTAACAGAAGAAGAAAATAGAATGCAACTTTGTCCCAGCTGTTAGTCCATCATGCTTCATTTTCCATTTCCACACATATTCAAAGTACTTCAAATTCAACATGAGGCCACAGCCTTGACAACACGAAACAATCATTGCTAGAAATCTAGACGTTTGTACCACATAGTGCTGTGTCCAAATATTGCTGTCATGTCATGAGTGTGATGGACTCTATCCGTTCCTTGACATTATCATTAAGGGCGTAGATCATGTGGCTCGTCTCATATGTCAGTGCAAGGAAATGGTCTCCTTCCCATCCCCTGCTTTTACTGTGAGCTCTCTGGCTAGATTCTTTACCCTGTCACGAGGATGGAGAGAGAGTTCAGGACTGAGATCTGAAGAGGCTAGGTCTGCATGGGCTTTAAAGGTTAAGGCAAGCAATGAGATTGACTGATGAGAATGAAGACCACGTGTTCATCACTTGTGCCTCCTTCCTTCCTTCCTTTCTTCCTTCCTTCCTTCCTTCCTTCCTTCCTTCCTTCCTTCCTTCCTTCCTTCCTTCCTTTCTTCCTCTCTTTCTTCTTGTCATGATCATTGCGCAAAAGCTTTACGATCTTTGTACTAAGATTTATTTAAAATGTCACAACATATTTAACACAATAGATGAGTTTGAAGAGATAGCTCAAAGGTTAAGAGCATGGACTGCTATCTCAGAGGACCCAGATTCAATTCCAAGTACCCACGTGGTAATCAAAACCATCTTTAATCTCAGCATCTTCTTCTAGTCTCATCAAGCACTAAACCCATGTGGTGTGCAGTCATATTTGCAGGAAAAGTCCCCATACTTAAGACAGAAAGAATTAAAAGTTTTTAAAACACAACAAAAAATCTACCTTCTTAATCATATTAAGATTTGGAGCTCATTGATGTTAAGTATATTGCCAATGTTATGCAATGTGTCTCTAAAACATTTTCATCTTGCAAAACTGAAACTCCAGGCCTATTGAACACTTCATCAATTTCTCCATCTTCCTACAGGTTGTATTTTGGAACCACCAACAGGCATTCCTCTAGGGTCAGTGTTTACACAAAACCACTAATCACCACAATATGAATTGCTTCCTTCCTTCCTACTAATCTCAAGAACATAAAAGTCACTCTGAAATAGATATGTTCTTAGTTTTTGTTAGCTAGAGCTTGGAGTGTCTCTGCTCATGTTTGCAACTACTGATATGCACAAGGACCCAGAAAACAAGACATAGGACAATCAATGGCTGTCACTGGCAAAAATTAAAAGGTAAACATTTTAAAATGACAAGATTGTGCCAAGAGAATTCTAAGAATTCAGAGAGCCTGAACCACATAGAGCAGCACGTGCTAGGATGTGGATGGTCCCCTGTAGAGTAGCAAAGCAGTGGACGCACCAACCGCCCTAAAATACACACACACACACACACACACACACACACACACACACACTTCCCTGTTGTCAAACCAAGAATAAGAGGAATAGTAAATAGACAAACTATTTTGGTAACTTGGTTTTGTTGAATAATGGCATATTTTAGATATCTTTCCATATCTGTATACAAATCTACCTTGTAAGTTTTACATTGCAATGAGCATCTTGCAAGTGGGACTGACTGGACACAGGGTATATATATATATATACTGCATGACACACTGATGCTCCTGATGCACCTAGGATGAAGGAAGAGGTGTTGGAAAGATGGAGGACCCTAGGTGGTCTTTTGGGGGCTTTTGTTTTGTTTTGTTTTTAATTGATTTGGGGTGTTTCTTTTATGGGATGATGTTGCAGGGGTGAGGGGAGGATATGGAGGGACTAGGAGGTAAGTGAGATTGGGGTGCGTGATGTGAAATTCCCAAAGAATCAATAGTTTTCAACTGTATAAATGTTTATGATTTACTTTGCCTGGTTGTTTTTGATAGAAATTCTGGTCACTTCGAATATTTTGCTATTACTAGCACTGCTATGATAAATAATGATAACTATTTTAACTGTGCCTATAGACTTTTTACCATGAGTTTAATATGCACATGTGCATTACATGTGTATATTACTTAATATTAATTTTCATGAATAAATATAGACCTACAGCATCACGCTAGAGACTATTCATTATTTATTACATAGAACTAATTTGTTTAACCAGTGCCCAACTGTTGTGCATTTGTCTTGTGTTTCATTTTTTTCTCAATAATAAATAATGAAGTTGAACACCTGTCTACTTAAATCTTTGTGCATTGGTCAAATTTACTTTTTTCTTTGTATTAAGAATGGACACTTCTTCCACCGGGGCCATATTGATCTGAGTGGCCTGGGTTGCCACCAAGGTCATGGTGACAGCCAAGTCTGAGCTGCTACCAAAAGACATGTCTTAGTCCAAAATCCTGCTGCAGTTGGGGGTTTGTGGTATGTCCATAGCCTGTGTTGTCATAGGGGGTCATAGAAACCATGTATGTTGAAATCCAAGGGCCTTGCTGAGTTGATTCTGTGTTTTTTTTTTGTTTTTTTTTTTTTTTTTTTNTGTGGCATCCTTACCCCTCTGGCTCCTACAATTTTTCCTCCACTCTTTCCCCAGGGTTTCTGAGCTCTTCCTAGTGTTTGGCTATGTATCTCTGCATCTTTTTCCATAGTTGCTGAATGAAGGCTCTCTGATGATGATTATGCCAGGCTCTGGTCTATGAGTATAGTAGAGTATCAAGAACCATTTCATTGACTTTTGCTATCCTCGCTCTCTGGGTTGCCCAACCGCTGGTTCCTGACCATCCAGGCAGTGTCAGGCATTGGCTCCCTCTCCTGAAATGGGCCTCAAGTTAGACCAGAGTCATTCGTTGGCCACTCCTACAAGTTCTGTGCCACCATTTCCCTAGCACATCTTGTAAGCATAACAGATGGAAGGTTTTGTGACTGGGTTGATGTCCCCGTCCTACTACTGGAAGTCTTGCCTGGTTACAGAAGACGGTTCAGACTCCGTACCCCACATTACTAAGAGTGTTATTTGTGGTCACCCTCATAGATTCTAAGGAATTTCCACTGAGAAGATTCTTGAGATTTTATTTAAAAGAGGAATATGGTATGTACTCACTCATAAGTGGATTCTAGCCATAAACAAAGGAAATTGAGCCTACAATTCATGATCCTAGAGATGCTAAATAAGAAGGTGAACCCAAAGAAAAACATAGTTATCCTCCTGGATATTGGAAGTAGACAAGATCGCTGGGCAAAAGTTGGGAGCAGGGAGATGGGGGTGGGT
>NW_026067990.1:6790508-6799703 GCF_014885135.2 Alexandromys fortis
CATAGATTCTAAGGAATTTCCACTGAGAAGATTCTTGAGATTTTATTTAAAAGAGGAATATGGTATGTACTCACTCATAAGTGGATTCTAGCCATAAACAAAGGAAATTGAGCCTATAATTCATGATCCTAGAGATGCTAAATAAGAAGGTGAACCCAAAGAAAAACATAGTTATCCTCCTGGATATTGGAAGTAGACAAGATCGCTGGGCAAAAGTTGGGAGCAGGGAGATGGGGGTGGGTTGGGGGGAAGGGAAGATGGGGAGAGAGAAGGGAGAAGGGGTGGATTGGGGAGAGCTTGGGGGAATGGGAGAATTGAGATGGAGGAAGGGTGGATATGGGAGCAGGGAAATACATATCTTAACTAAGGGAGCCATTTTAAAGTTGGCAAGAGTCTTGGCTCTAGAGGGGCTCCCAGGTGTCCAAGAGGATTTCCCCAGATAGGTCTGTGGGCAGCAGAGGAGAGGGTGCCTGAACTGGCCTTCTCCCATAGCCACACTGATGAATATTTTGCATATCACCATAGAACCTTCATCTGGCGAGGGATGGAGATAGAGACAGAGACCCACATCGGAGCACTGGACTGAGCTCCCAAAGCCCAGATGAAGAGCAGAAGGAGGGAGAACATGAGCAAGAAAGTCAGGACAGTGAGGGGTGCACCTACCCACTGAGACAGAGGGGGCTGATCTATTAGGAGCTCACCAAGGCCAGCTGGACTGGGTCTGAACAAGCATGTGATCAAACCGGACTCTCTGAACATGGCAGACAATGTGGGCTGACTGAGAAGCCAAGGACAATGACACTGGATTTTGATTCTACTGCATGTACTGGCTTTGTGGGAGCCTAGTCTGTTTGGATGCTCACCTTCCTAGACCTGGATGGAGTGGGGAGGACCCTGGACTTCCCACAGGGCAGGGCACCCTGACTTCTCTTAGGACTGGAGAGGGAGGGGGAGGGTGGGGAGGGGGGAGCGAAATGGGAGGATGTGAAAATTTTAAATAAATAAATAAAAAATTTTAAAAAGGGAAAAAAAGAAAGAATGCTCACGAAAATGCCATTTCTGTGTTTATTTTCTAGAATCACCGCTGGTCTATTTTTTACCAAAGAACCATAGTGACATGCTATTTTAATATATTACCATTAAACTGGGATTGGATAAAATGATTGCCATCCAAGCATGAAAACAAGAGAGTTCAGATGCCCAGTATCCATGCAAAAGCCAGGCATGGTAGCACAGGCTCACCCTAACACTGGGAGGGATCAGGCAAAGACAGAGATCAGACTAACTAATTACTTCAATCACTGATGTTAACTGTGGACATTTTGTTAGAAAAAGGCCATCATTTATGGTCTACATGGGAGAAACCCCTGTTTATTGTAATTAGCGCTTTGCAGGACTGATTTCACCTTCAGTATTTCACCTTTCTACTGATTTCACCTTTCACTATTCACTTACAACACTGCTCTCGAGAATGAAAACAATGTTTAAATGGAAGTAAACTTCCATTGCATCTGCAAATGACATTCCCACTTGGAACTTTTTCTCTTTAGATTTATTTATTCTTATTTTATGTGAATGGATGTTTTACTTGCAAGTTGTGTCTGCACCAAGTGCATGCAGTGCCCACGGAGGCCAGAAGGTAGCAGATCCCACCCCTAGAACAGGTGCTGAGACTCAAACCTGGTATCCTTGAAAGATCAATCAAAGCTCTTAATAGCTGAGTCATCTCCCTAGTCCCTCACTTGGAACTTTTTGTTTATTTTCTGGATGAGTTTCATGCATGTGCATAATGACTTTTATTTTTGCCCCATTGACCTCTTCCATCCTCCTACTGCTTCCAGCGAAACCCTTCTTCCCAAGCAATCTCCTCCTGCTTCCGTGTCTTTTGTGTGTATTTGAACCACTGATTTTCATTCAGATTGTCTATCAACATTTCATCTTGGATGGAGTAGGAGGCTCACGTGGACTTCTATTTGGAAGTTTTAAGATGGTCTTTATTCAGGTGAATCAAGGCAATCAAACTGAAGACCCAGATGAAAATCCACGCATCTATGGACACCTGATTTTTAAGAAAGAAGCTAGAAATACACAATGGAAAAAGAACACAACTAATAAGTGGTGATGATCTAACTGGATGTCAGCATGCAGAAGAATGCAAATAAATCCATACCTATCACCATACACAAACCTCAAGTCCAAGTGGATAAAAGACCTCAACAGAAATTCAGATATACTGAACATGCTAGAAGAGAATGTGGGGAATAGCCTTGACTACATTGGGGCAGGAGACAACTTCCTGAGCAGAATATCAGCAGCACGGGCAATAAAATCAACACTTAGTAAATGGAATCTCATGAAACTGAAAAGCTTCTGTAAGGCAAAGGATACTGTGAAGAAGCTGAAACAGCAGCCTACAAAATGGGAAAAGAGGGTCGCGCGCTCTCTCCTCAGAACGGTGGAGGCCGTGCAGCATTACTGTTACTCTGAGCAAAGAACTGTGGGCAGAGGAAGTCGGGGTTAGAGAGGAATGGGAGACAGACACTTTGCTGTGCTCAAATCGAAGTCAAGGGTGCAAACATGCAGAGCAATAAAACCTTTAACTTGGAGAAGCAGAACCATACTCCAAGGAAGCACTATCAACATCACCACCAGCAGCACCAGCAGCAGCGACAGCAACCACCCCCACAATACCTGCAAATGGACAGCAGGCCAGCAGCCAGAATGAAGGTTTACCCATTGACCTGAAGAACTTTAGGAAACCATGAGGGAAGACTTTCACCCACCGAAGCCGTCTCTTTGTGGGCAATCTTCCTCCTGACATCACTGAGGAGGAAATGAGGAAGCTTTTTGAGAAATATGGGAAAGCAGGCGAGGTTTTCATTCCTAAGGATAAAGGCTTTGGCTTTATTCGCTTGGAAACACGAACCCTAGCGGAAATTGCCAAAGTGGAGTTGGATAATATGCCACTCCGTGGAAAGCAGCTACGTGTGCGCTCTGCCTATCATAGTGCATCCCTTACAGTCCGCAACCTTCCTCAGTATGTGTCCAACCAACTGCTGGAAGAAGCCTTTTCTGTGTCTGGCCAGGTGGAGAGGGCTGTGGTCATTGTAGATGACCGAGGAAGGCCCTCGGGGTGAGGCATTGTTGAGTTCTCGGGGAAGCCAGCTGCTCGGAAAGCTCTGGACAGATGCAGTAAAGGCTCCTTCTTGCTAACCACATTTCCTCGGCCTGTGACTGTGGAACCTATGGACCAGTTAGAAGATGAGGAGGGACTTCCAGAAAAGCTGGTTATAAAAAACCAGCAATTTCACAAGGAGCGAGAACTGCACAGCTGGGGTCCTTTGAGTATGAGTATGCCATGCGCTGGAAGGCACTCATTGAGATGGAGAAGCAATAGCAGGATCAAGTGGACCGCAACGTCAAGGATGCTCGTGAGAAGCTGGAGATGGAGATGGGGGCAGCACGCCATGAGCACCAGGTTATGCTAATGAGGCAGGATTTGATGAGGCGTCAAGAAGAGCTTCGGAGAAGGGAGGAGCTGCATAACCAAGAGGTTCAGAACCGAAAGCAGCTAGAGCTCAGGCAGGAGGAGGAACGCAGGCGCCGTGAGGAAGATATGCGGCGGCAACGAGAAGAAATGATGCAGCGACCGCAGGAAGGATTCAAAGGAACCTTCTCTGATGTGAAAGAACAAGAGATACGGATGAGCTATGGGAGGTGCTATGGGCATAAACAGTAGAGGTGCCATGCCCCCTGCTCCTGTGCCAACTGGTACCCCAGCTCCTCCAGGACCTGCCACTATGATGCCAGATGGAACTTTGGGATTGACCCCACCAACAACTGAACATTTCGGCCAAGCTGCTACAATGGAAGGAATTGGAGCAATTGGTGGAAATCCTCCGGCCTTCAACCGTCCAGCCCCTGGAGCTGAATTTGCTCCAAATAAACACTGCCGATACTAAATAAAAGTTGCAGTGTCTAGTTTCCCGCAACCCTTAAAAGAAAGGTTCTTTTTGGACTAGCCAGAATTCTACCCTGGAAAAGTGTTAGGGGTTCTTCCCAATAGATAGGTCTTCCCTGCCTGTAATACTCTAGGGAGTATGCTTGGAGGCAGAGGGCAAGGGAGGGGTGTTATTTAACAAATCAAAGTCTGTGGTATATTGCTTTCTCAAGTCTGTCTGGTGCATTCCTGAAATGTGTTGATTGTTGAGGGCCTTGAACCATAGCAAAGTGAACTCATAGAGCTCCATTAATCTTGATCATTCCTGTTTCCTTCTTTCCTTTCTTGCTTTCTTCTTCCATCCCTCCCTCCTTCATTCATCATGATTTAATTACTGTTTCATCTTTATTCCCCCAACCCCAGAGACACTGCCACATATATACCACAAAACCTAAACAGCCTTCAATGACCTAGCCCAATTCCTCCATTCACTCCCAGGTGAGAATTCAGACAAATGTCCACATGCGGTTCTGTTATATCTCATATATAACCCCTTCGTGTCCTAAGGAAGACATTTTCTCTTAGAGGTTTTCATTTTAGTATATCTTTAAAAAAAGAAAAAGTCTTGTGTTAACTTGCCTCCATGTTTTTCTTGGGTAAGGACTACTCAAGAATGAATGCCCTTTTCTGTCTGATATTGCTGTTCACAGCTTTTCTTGATAGGTCTGGTACAATCTTGGGAACAGGGTTGCTGTGTGTTGAAGGTCTGACAGTAGCTCTTAGCCTTGCCTATCTTAGGTAGTTACACTGTGTATTTTTTATTGGTGATTGTTTGATTTGTTCCTGATATTTGAAATTTTTCTGAGAAATGGAGCAGTAATGCAGCATCACCTTATTAAAATACATTTGAAGCCTTTAAAAAATGGGAAAAGATTGTTACCAACCCCACATGCAACAGAAAGCTAATATTCAAAATATATAAAGAACTCAAGAAATTAGACATCAACAAACCAAATAATTTAATTAAATATGGGATACAGATCTAAACAGGGAACACAATAGAGGATTCTTAAATGGCTGAGAAACAAAGAAATTATTCAACCATCAGGAAAATGCAAATCAAAAGTACATTGAGATTCCATCTTACAACTGTCAGAACTGCTAAGATCAAAAACACAAGTGATAGCTAATGCGGGCAAGGGTGTGGAACAAGAGGAACACTCCTCCATTGCTGATGGGAGTCCAAAGTTGTACAGCCACTATGAATATTGATATGGTGGTTCCTCAGAAAATTGAGAATGAATCTACTTCAAGACTAGTTATACCACTCTTGGGCATATACCCAAAAGGTGCTTCATAGTGCCTCAGGGACACTTGCTCAGCTATGTGGGAGTAGGGGTGTCTCTGACTTTTTTTTTAACCTGTTCTTGGAACCCTTTTCCTCCTACTGGGTTGCCTCATCCAGCCTGAATATGAGATTTTGTTCCCAGTCTTATTGTAACTTGTTATGCCATGTTCAGTTGATATCCCTGGGAGGCCTGTTCTTTTTTGAAGGGAAATTGAGGAGGGGTAGGTCTAGGGGAGAGGGAAGGTGCCAGGAGGACTGGGAAGAGTGGAGAGAGGGGAAACTTCAGTCAGGATGTAATGTATGAGAGAAGAATAAAAGAATAAAATAAAAGAAGAAAGATGGGCTTTGTTACCTTTCGTTTTGTTTTTGCTACGGTAGAGATAGGCATCGTTCAAACAGTGAGAATTTCCAGCCCTCTTGAAGCACGTTCATTTCTTTTAGCTTGTAAAGGTCAGAAAGGGGAGTGTGTGTTGCAGAGTGAGGGCCAACGTGAGTCAGCCCACCAGGCTGCTGTCAAACATCCCCAACTGTAGAGAGATGTGAATTTGGTTTCAGAACTCCAGCACTACAGGAGCATCAAGACTGCTTGCTCGATCTGCGGGGAACCTGCTGTTTCTGCTCCACCCCCACCACACACACACTCCACTAATACACCACCCGATAACCAACCAGTGCTTATGTGAGGCTATGCACAGTATGAAATGCCCAGCCACGCCTCCTATGTATGTAAAGAATGGGAAAGATTTTGGAGGCGGGGGTAGGATGGAACATTTTAAAATTGCAAAAGTAAAATGCCAAAGTGAATGTTAAAAAGCTCTTTGGAAGTCATGTGGGCAGCTGAAACCAGGACAGAGCTGGAAGTCTAAATCAGAGGGTGAATAGCCACTCATCTGGACAAGAATCTGCCTATATGTCAGAGGAGCATGGAGTCTGCCCGTCCAAGTTCTTTCGTCCCCTCTTAACTGAAGTAGAAAAATTGGCTGCCGTGTGTGTTTTTACTCAAGGCTAAGTTTCGGGGTCTTGTAGCTGAATGATAATGCTAACCTCCAGATTGTTTGGAAGTTTAAATGAGATAGTGGATGGCAAAAATAGACCCGAGACGAAAAGAAAATACTTAGAATGCAAGCTAGTGGCATCCAAAAACAGCATAATTTTATTATTCTTTACACTATGGGTTGTTGAAGAAGAGAAAGTATGTCATGGATGGGGGAGACTGATGGCAGGGGCTTCTGGGTCATCATGTGGCAAGAACCCGGGTCACACAAATATGATACATCTACCAGAATGGGGAGATAAAGTAAACCTCATCTTGTCCCTCCAACTTAACAAAAGCAACTGTGGGCATCTGCATGGATGAATCTAACAGATCAGTGCTTAAAAGAAAGTCACTGTCACCCAGATATTGCTAACTCTGAGCTTCAAGATGGACGTACATGGTCTGTATAGGCTAGTTAGGCTCCTTGAGGATGCTGCAAGGACCCCAACAGTCCAATTTTGCACCTATAGGGTGCTAGATGCCATGATCCTCATCTTCAGAGCAAGGCATTACAGAAACTCATAGAAGGGCAACCAAGAAATGGCTTGAATCTTCTAGAACAAGTTCTGCCCCAGCAGCAGGGCCCATGCTGCAAAAGGCACTTGGTTCAATCTCCATTTCAGATTTCTCAACAATGCCCCTTCGAATCAGTTATCTGGAACTGAAGAACTAAATTTTCTAAGCAAAATATTTTATTAAGGAGGTCCAAATGGAGATTTTTTTTCAGCTTCTCCCTAAAGTCTGGAGTCCAGACTTTGAAGATGGAGGGAGTCAGTAGCCTCAACCAGTTCCCTCATGGGAAGGGGAACCTTCTGCTTTATCATTTTTATTTGGCTTTTATCTGAGGCCGGAGTGAGGTTGAGTGCAGTCTGGTTTAAGCTGGAACTTTCCTTGAGCTGTTTTGATCTCTTTGATTTAGTCAGAAAAGCTAAACAGCCTCATAAAATCCCATGAGCTCAGGTCTGGTTTAAGGACACTGCTTGCGAAGCGGAGAGCTCATGGCTTCTAAGGCAGAGGGAGGGCAGAGGACACAGTGAGGAGGAACAATGGCCAGCAGGTGGATCTCTGCGCATTCCACCCCACAACAGCTCTTTCCGACATTTTATAGGCTGAGGATTTGCTTCTGTTTGAAAACCCCTGCCATCGGGCATGGTTGCTAAGGAAAAGCAAGGAAAAGCAGAGCAGAATTGAAAAGAGGAGCAATCTGTGCCTGATGCGATATTTCTTAGCAACAGGGACAGAAAGCCACAGTAAATTCTTTAGGGCTTCTGGATCCACAGTAGAAAAACATGATCATGCTGAGCGAAAAGGAATTCTGTTCTTCCCACCGAGGCTAATAAAAGTAGAGATTGCTTCTTCTCTCTGGAGCCTGTCTTCCTGGAAAAGAGGGTAAATGTCATGGTGAAGAAGCTAGTTTTAGAATCAACTGAACTGTCACGCATGGTGGCATGCACCTTTAATTCCAGCACTAGGGAGGCAGAGGCAGGAGGATTTCTGTGAGTTTGAGGCCAACCTGTCTACAAAGCAAGTTCCAGGACAGCAAGAACTATTTCATATAGAAACCCTGTTTCTGAAAAAAAAAATAACAAAGAATCAAACGAGCCCAGGCATGAGTCCAAAGTCACCAGTGCCTAGCTAAGTGGTCTTGGGCCACTTCCTTAGCCTATCTGAACTCTAGGTTCCTCATGTTGAATGGATGTATTAATAATGAATACTTTCTATGATTCTAGTATAAGACCATACACTGGATGATAATGCCAGCTGTATTTCTTATCATACTTTCTTCATGGTTATTTCCTTGATTAAGTACAATGTGTGAAACCTCAAAAAACAAACACAAAACAACCCCCCCAATGCTTACTTAGAGCCACATTGTCTGCAGCCTTGATTTTAACTGTATCAGTATCCCTTTCTCATCCTTAAATCTAAATGATGCACTTCATGAACCATGCTACGATATACAACATTTGCAAGTCTTTAAGATAAGAGAAATAATTCTACCATTTATCATACTTTTTATTTAATTTTAAACAATTTAAGTTTGACCTTTGCTTAATCGTCAAACCTTGTTGCAAATTGTATCCCTTGATCAATGCAACTTAAAATACCTTAAAATCAAATATGTATATTTGTCCTTACACAGATCCAAAGCATGTATTTCCCCTTAGCTCTACGTAATACACTTCTGAAGTTCTTTTCTGGGATGTGGTTTAGGATTCTGCTTTACTGTTACAGAAGTCTCAAAGGTAGAGAAAGTAGCAATGACTGCAGCCTGCAGTATGTCTTCCTGCTGCTTCGGTCACCACAGAACTATACAATGTCTGAGCTCAGAGACTATGCTGGTGGCTCTTATTTTTGCTCTTTGAATAAATTTGGGGGAAATAAAGTGCTTTCTAAAAAGTCCTATGCACTTTGATTTTGGATCTGTTTTATATTAGAGATAAACTCCAGGGCCTGCTAAGAAAACACTCTGGGCCAGCCATCTGTCACTGGGATGTACTTCTGAGACACTTTATACTGTTTCATTGGCTAACTATAAGTCATAGTTAGGGCTTATATTGTTGTGGAGAAAGACCATGACCATGACAACTCCTATAAAGGAAAACATTCAGTTGTGGTGGCTTGGTTACAGTTTCAGAGGTTCAGTCCATTATCGGTATGGTGGGCTATGGCAGCATGCAGGTGAACTGGTGCTAGCGACATCTTGATCAGAAGGCAACAGGAAGTAGACTCTCAATGGGAGTAGCTTGATCATAGGAGACTTCAAAGCCCACTCCCATAGTGATATACTTCCTCCAACAATGCCACTCCAACTCTAACAAAGTCACACCCACTTATAGTACCACTCCTTTGGGGGGCTATTTTCTTTCA